>NC_091312.1:6215243-6220243 GCF_038502225.1 Cherax quadricarinatus | reverse complement strand
GCCACACACATCTGTCATGTTCACTTGCAAGAAATCACTGAGTAAGGGGCTTGTGTACCAGTTATCAGTATATAATATATGTCCCTTACCAAGATATGGTTCCATCATTGTTCTAACCACATCACCGGAGATACTCAGTAACTTCCTGGTATCTCGCAATGTATTACTTCCAGTGTACACAGTTATATCCAATACAAGATCACTGTAACAATCATAAAGCACAAACAACTTTATACAAAAGTGTTTCCTCTTGTTTGGTATGTATTACTTGAATGAGAGTCTTCCTTAGAACAGAATCAAAGACTCATCAATAACAAGTTTTCTGAAGGGATAAAAATACATACTGAATTTCTGTTTCAGATACACAAACACATTCCTAATCTTATATAACCTGTCATTTCTGTCAGGCCTGGTTTTGTCTGAAAAGTGAAGCATACATAATAGTAGCACAAATCGATTCACTGTCATTTTATCACTGAAACCTGGGGTTGCAATCAGGCGGTCTGTTGGCCAGTATGATTTCACACTGTGCTTATACATATGTGGCATAAGCATTATTGTGGCAAACAAAAGATACATCTCAGCCACAGCTGTCTCCTTCCACTGGTGTAGGTGTGAGTTGGGTGAAAGTATTGCATTTGCCATGGTGTACTCATAGTACCTGTTGCTTTCCATGACAATTTCCATCAGGGGTTCGTCAAAGAATAACTCGAAACATTCCAGTTCACTGGCATTGTTCCCAAGTGTACAAGATGGTTGTACTTCACTTTGACTTTTGTCAAACTGATGGGAATTTGAAACAAAATTGGCAGCTTCCTGCCAATCCCAGGTGCGGTCTACTGGTGGGTACTGGATATTGACAGGTGCTTGTGGTTGTGGAGGCTGTGGTTGTGGAGACTGGTGTGATGGGTGGGTAGGGGATGGTGGCCTTTGTTGTAGATCAGCCGAAGCAGCGGCGTGGGTGGCAGCGTGGTCCACTGCTGGTGCCTCACAGCCAGCACCACCACTACCACCGCCATGCACATTTTCCATCCCAATTGCAACATTATCATCTTCATTTTCACTGTCTGTTCCTGTTGTACAGCCGCGAGATGTACTCCGAGATGTACACCTTCCCCTTGGAATAGAATATGGCACACTACCAGAGCGCATATATCGTCGTATATACTGATGCTTCACTGGAGAATATTCCACTTCACTATCACTATTGGAACTGTTTTCAAGAGCTTGTAGTTCATATTCACTATCATCACCAATGCTCACATTAGAGTCTGGGATTTGGGAAAATAGGAGGTTCCTCTTTGATTCTGGTACAACTGAACGTGAACAAAACAGCCCAGCACCAGAGGTGGAAGGCTGAGGGTCGTCTGGGTTTTCCTCACTATTACTAGTATTATGATCATTAGTTTTGGTCACAATCTCATCAAAACCTTGAAACTCATCTTCACTGGCACTTCCATCTGTATTAGAACTGTCACTGGGGAACAAAAGTGTCCCAATTCGCCGAGGTGTGAGGAGCATCTTACTGCGAGGCATGGTGAACAAGGTCTACTAAAATGGCGTTCCCACAATGCGCCACTGGATCCCAGAATTTTTTTCTACCACGCACACCGACCACTTAGACCCATTCTCTCATATCTAGGCCTACCAGCTGTTTCCCGCTTAATTTGAAGCTGCTAGAATTTATGCGTACTAGTACGGCACCAACCTTGGCACGCAAGCCGTACTAGTATGGCACCGACCCTGAAAGGGTTAAACTATGTATAATTGTACCTGTGTGTACCTGTGAGACAGATAAAGAGATAGAGACATAGATAGACAGACCCTAAACTTAGGGATAACATCACTTTCCTCTTAAAAGGGGAGTGTTAATATGACATTACATTAGTGAATCCTTGGTGTTTGCCGCACTGTTTGCCCTAGTTGGCGCTCAATTTAACTGGCGCTCCCACAAGGTACTAAGTGGTCCCAGATTTCTTTAATATGGTGCACACCGAGTGTTAAGACCCAGTCTATGCTGACCAGGCATCTCAGGCCAATTGTGCCAAACTTGGAGGCAGGAATTTTTTTTTTTTTCAACAAGTCGGCCATCTCCCACTGAGGCAGGGTGACCCAAAAAAGAAAGAAAATCCCCAAAAAGAAAATACTTTTCATCATCATTCAACACTTTCACCACACTCACACATTATCACTGTTTTTGCAGAGGTGCTCAGAATACAACAGTTTAGAAGCATATACGTATAAAGATACACAACATATCCCTCCAAACTGCAAATATCCCAAACCCCTCCTTTAAAGTGCAGGCATTGTACTTCCCATTTCCAGGACTCAAGTCTGACTATATGAAAATAACCGGTTTCCCTGAATCCCTTCACTAAATATTACCCTGCTCATACTCCAACAGATCATCAGGTCCCAAGTACTATTCGTCTCCATTCACTCCTAACACGCTCACGCACGCTTGCTGGAAGTCCAAGCCCCTCGCCCACAAAACCTCCTATACCCCCTCTCTCCAGGAAAAATGTAACTTATAAATACGTTTGGACCATTTAGGGGTTAATTGTAAAATATATTAAAAAAAAAACACATGAAATGCAACACAAGGAGCTCACAGTGAATGAACGCACATCTGACCGAGACTTACTACAAAGCGAGGGTCCCTGTTAGGTGTACACAAACAAAAGGAAGTGGGGAAAATTGGCGCCTGCGAAAAAATGGAGCGGAATGTGAAAATTGGCATGGTTGTGTTTGTTCGACACCCGATTATGTGTCTGTGACCAGATGCAAAAATTTGGTGAATTTTTTGTTCATGAACAGATCTGTTCATGTTCGGAAGTGTTCATGACCAGAGGTTCCACTGTATTCCATACACTTGCAACATCTGGAACACTGCTCCCCTATCTACCCTATCATATGCCTTTGCTAAATCAACAAAAACTTCCCTACCTTTATCTAAATATTGTCACTTGACACATGACCCATAAAAAAAAAAAATATATTTTCTACAAAATATGCTCACTAGAATTTCTACACCCAAATTTCTTTCAACATTCTTACAAATATCAATGTTAATAAAAAACAATTTAAGAGATAGGCTCTCTAATGCAAAACAAGCCTAAAATCTGTAAACATTATTGTACAAACAATTAAAGGACTACAGTGGTCCCTCAATAATCGTCCAGCCTGAAAGTCGTCCATTTCGGAAATAGTCTCATTATTTCATCTAAACATTGGCTCACAAATGGCCCGTTAACTCATTAATTGTCCTTCGTCCAGGACGCGTACTATCTCTCTGAGCCGCCTCGGCCTCCCTTCCCAGCCAGTGTGCCATTGTTTATCAGTGAGCGACGGTCCCCTCACTTGCTCCTACGAAATATTTCATAATATTCCATTGATTTTAATGCTTGCAAGTGCTAAATAAGCTACCATGGTTCCGAAGAAAGCTCCTAGTTCCAAGCCTTTGGTAAAGAAGGAGAGAAATACGATTGTAAATAATTTAAGAAAAACATCATTGAACAATATGAAAGTGGCGTACGTGTGGGCAAACTGGCCAGGATGTATAACAAATCCCATACAACCATATCTTCCATCATAGCCAAGAAAAAGGAAATCAAGGATGCTGTTGTTACAAAGGGGGTAAATATGCTGACAAAAATGAGATCACCAGTACTCAAAGATGTTGAAAAGTTATTATTGGTGTGGATAAACGAGAAACAATTAGCAGGAGATAGTCCTATGACGTCGATTATTTGTGAAAAGGCTAGGCAGTTGCATGACGATTTGGTAAAGAAATTGCCTGCAACTAGTGGTGATGTAGTGAATTTAAGGCCAGCAAAAACTGGTTTGAGAGATTTAAGAAGCGTACTGGCATACACAGTGTGGTAAGGCATGGCGAGGCTGCCAGTTCTGACAACAAAGCAGCTGAAAAATATGTGCAGGAATTCAAGGAGTATATAGACACTGAAGGACTGAAACCTGAACAAGTGTTCAATTGTGATGAAACAGGCCTCTTTTATAAGAAAATGCCAAAGAGGACCTACATTACTCAGGAAGAAAAGGCACTGCCAGGACACAAGCCTATAAAAGACAGGCTGACGCTCATGTTCTGTGCTAATGCTAGTGGGGATTTCAAAGTGAAGCCATTACTAGTGTACCATTCTGAAAATCCCAGTGTGTTCAAGAAAAACAATGTTATGAAGAGTAAATTGTGTGTGTTTTGGAGATCTAATAGTAAGGCATGGGTCACTAGAGACATTTTCGTCGAGTGGTTCAATGAAGTGTTTGGCCCTAGTGTGAAGAATTACCTCCTGGAAAAGACATTGGATTTCAAGTGCCTCCTAGTAATGGACAATGCACCTGCTCATCCCCCAAACTTGGATGACCTAATTCTGAAGGAGTTTGGGTTCATCACAGTAAAGTTCTTGCCCCCTAATACCGCTCCTCTCCTCCAGCCCATGAACCAGCAAGTCATTTCAAACTTTAAAAAACTCTACACCAAAGCAATGTTTGAAAGGTGCTTTAATGTGACCTCAGACACCCACTTGACCCTAAGAGAGTTTTGGAAAGAACATTTCAGTATTCTCCATTGCATAAGCCTTATAGGTAAGGCTTGGGAGGGAGTGACTACCAGGACTTTGAACTCTGCTTGGAGAAAATTGTGGCCAGATTGTGTCCACAAGAGGGGTTTTGAAGGGTTTGAGGCAGCCCTTGATGAGCCTATGTCAGTTGTGAACTCTATTGTCGCATTGGGGAGTTCCATGGGGTTGGATGTGAGTTTGGAGGATGTGGAAGAGTTGGTGGAGGACCACAACGAAGAGTTAACCACTGAGGAGCTGCAAGAGCTTCAGCAGGAACAGCAACAGATCGCAGCTCAAAATCTTGCTGCAGA
Source organism: Cherax quadricarinatus (assembly GCF_038502225.1). Taxonomy (NCBI): domain Eukaryota; kingdom Metazoa; phylum Arthropoda; class Malacostraca; order Decapoda; family Parastacidae; genus Cherax; species Cherax quadricarinatus. Next base: position 6,215,355 of record NC_091312.1, on the reverse strand, counting down.
GGAGGAAGAAAGATAGAAGAAGGTGCCTTCTTCAGAAATTAAGGAGATTTTTGAAATGTGGGGTAGGATGGAAAGATTTATGGAGAAACATCACCCTGAGAAGGATGTTGCA
>NC_091312.1:6175243-6202743 GCF_038502225.1 Cherax quadricarinatus | reverse complement strand
AACCCTAAAATGAACAAAATATGTCACATATCTCTCTTGCTAACTGACGATTGTTGTTGTGTTGTTTGTTGTTGGGTGTATAAGGGCCACTGAAAGATAAGTCTTACATAGTGGTGGTGATGGTGGCAGCAGAGACGGAGGTGTTGTCAGTCGCTCTATATACCTCCAATGACATTGGAAGAGTCAGTTTCGTGCTGGTCTTTGTCTATCGATTAATCGCTTAACTTACTTGCTACACTGTTAATGCTACACTTCATCGCTGGCTGGCACTACAGCCTTTATCGACTTCCTGAAGATGGCACATTCTCCCCTCTCTCTCAGCCCTTTACCAAAGGGCTGGCTGGCACTAGGAACTTCCTTGGGGCCCATGGTCACTTATTTAGCAGTTGCAAGCGCTAAAAAGAATGGAATACGAAATGTATCGTATGATCGCGTGGGATCATGCTCACTGCCTGATAAACAATGGCACACTGAGTGTTGGGCTGCTGTTGCAATGCTGACACATTCGGGACGAATGACAATTACCGAGCTCAATGACGATCACCAACCCAATATTTTGACGAAAAAACGTTATGATTTCCGAATATTACGAAATCCGACGACTACGATATCCGGGAGTCCACTGTAGTTTTTTCAGTCACAGTAGTCACGAAGTGGAATGATCTTCATGTGGAAGTGGTGGCAGGCTCCATACATAGTTTTCAGAGCACGTATGATAAGGACCACATGACTAAAGAGTGAATCTGAAGTGTGACAAGGTAAGAGGCAGGGTCAGATCTGATAATCGACCCTTGCAATCACAAACAGGCAAGTGTATGTACATATGCATGCAAGCAAAATGAAAACTCTATACTGAGAAAAATATGTGCCAGATATAAAAACTTTTTTTTTAACACCTTTTTGTTGTCTCATTCAAACAGTAATGTCAAACCATAATACGGGTGGGGACTGAACTTGCATCAAGCGAGTCAAAAACTCCAAGCCAGTGTGTAAGCCACTGGCCCAGCTGGCTTACAAACTGGCCTGGAGTTTTATGATCCACTTGCCACAAGTCCAATCCCCCCCCCCCAGTACCATGATTTGTTTGCAATCGTGTCATTACAATTTCGTGAGTAATGTCAAAGTTCATAGGAGCACTTTCATATTTTTCCTGGAGAAAGTTTAAGCTGAGAACCAACTAAGTTACGAAAGACAGGATGAAAAGATGATGCTTGCACAACAACAACAAATAAAAATTCAAGTATAATATCCTAATCTGCAAGTGTCCTGGGCCTAATGTGGTTAGATATCAGGTCCCTAAAGGGAGATTCCTGGACACTGGTGAGGGGCTCTTGATCCAATGAACTGGAGATATCCCTTTCCTTGGATCAACCCTGATTGTCTCCCTTATCCCCAGGTACTATCTTACTCCTACAGGTCTAGTACTCCTCCCATACATTTAAGCTTGATGTTATGACATCTGTATTAATATATACACATGGGCACAGTTTTTGCTTCCACTTTCTACCCTAATTTTCAGGCTGTGTTCACTCTTAGGTTTTAATGAGTTATGTCCCCAGGATGCAAGTTATTTTGAAAATTTAGAAAAAATAAATGCTTATTAACACATTTTCTCTAAACTGTATTGCTAATAACGTTGAAAAATGTCAACCCCTGCATACAATCCACTTTAACTGACTATATTCTAATAGATAAAGTACTGGAAAATAGTTTACTTACTACAGTCAACTACTGCCACCACCACTATTTCTATTCAAATTTCCATGGATTATTTGGAGCTAAGAAGTAACCAATGAACACTGATACTCTATTTTGTGTAACAGGCTAAAATAGTTGGTGATTAAGTTACTAATAGCAAAAGGTGATGTTTTTCTAAATAATATCAAAGATTTTGCTAAATCTGCCTGAATGCACAACTTCAGCAGTACAGTGTTGGAAAGTTAAGGAAAAGCTTAATGAAATCCTGAGTATGCACCATATAACTCACTGAGATCCTTAATAGAAGGTGGAGGCTGTGACCCTGGTATGCCAGGAGGACCAACAGGTGGTGGTGGTCCCATGGGTTCAGATACACCTATTCCTCCTGTAGCCTGCTGCAGGAGATCCACGATGGAGTTTCCACCCGTTTTGTCTGCTGGAGAAATTGGTGCGAAGAAGCGGTTGGAGTCGAGGCCTGCCGTGGGCGAAGGGATCACAATGTTTGGTTCGCTACCCGTGATTTCTGCAGAGGCAGTTTAGTGGTTAGGCTTCAGACTTAAGGTCTGAAGTGTGCTCAGCACTAAAAGCAGAAACCATGGTACTTCTGTGCAACTGGTATCTAAAGCAACTTTTCTAAACTAGGCATTAATGTAGAAAATGTACTATCATTAGTAATTAGTACTATCAGGCCTCTCCAGGTGAAATTAACAAGACTACTTCCAGTTATAGTTAGTAACTATAGGAATGTTTAGTTTTACCAAGAATGATACTTCACATACTGCTCGCTCTGGGATCAATTAAAAAGTTGCAAAGTCAGGTACATGGCTATTATGTACTTCACTACCAGAAGATACCACTTCTTGCCTTCCCTAGAAAATATACGAAGTACAGGAACAAAGCAAACCATCTTTAGTTTATCTTCTTTCAAAGTATAAAACAAAGATTAAATGAATGAATGTTTTAAAGAACATAATCCCTACTTATCAGTAACCATTTAACAATACTTAAAAAAAAAAAAAAAGTATTCCAAGCAGATCATTATATACAGTAAGTCAAAATACTTCAATCATGCTGCTTTGTACTCTAGGGAAAGTGCAATTATTTGATAATCTATTGGTGACTGCTTACTGAGTTATGGGGAGCATTCAGTGTAATTTTATTTCAGAACATTACTAACCAATTTCGTTGAAAACTTTCTTGTTTAATCAGTGGTAATGTTTGAAACAATTTCATTTTGACTGGAGCAGATGTTTGAGTTAAAAGGTTCTTCTATTCGTTTAGACAATTTTGAAAATGGTTTAATATCATAACCATGAGTAAATTTTGGCATGAAATTAATGTGCAACTCACACACCTTAATTACAATTATAATTATGAGCAGATATTTTCCAATTGGTTAATAGCAACCAAGAAAAAGTACTGTATGTATAGACAGCTATGCATGAATATGAATGTTCTCAGCTGCACGATTTTCTAATTTACTGTTTAGTTCGGAGATTAGGGGGTGGAGTTATTAAAAGTATTATTCAGAGGGCTTAATAGGGGCTGTTGAGATAGCTTGGGCATTTAGAGAGGAGAAAATAGGACTAGGGGTACATATAAATCTGGGGTGGAAGGAAGGAGGGGGTAGGGGTCATCTTAGGAAAGGTTAGAGGGGGGTAATGATGGTTTCTGACATCCAATAAGCTTGTCTAAGTGTGTTAGAAGTGAGTGGAGGCAAGTAGTTTTCATAATTTGACATGCTGTTACCATGTGAGAATGGTAACCCATATGAAGAGAATCAGGGAAACCAGTTAGCCAGAAATGAGCCCTGGAGGTGGGAGGTGCAGTGCCTACACTCTGAAGAAGGGGTGAGGATGTTGTAATTTGGCATCATCTGAAAAGTGATGTCAGCACCCTTCTAGAAAGACGGTGACTGATCATGTGAGTGAGTTTTCTTCTTTCTCAGGTCACCTTACCCAGGTGAGAGTTGGCTGAAGTGTTGAAAAAAAGTTAAGTGCAAATTTCAACTCGCAAGTCTTATAAAAGACGTGACTTATAAAAAGTCAATCAAAGTTAGTGCAAACACATTTCTGGGCCATTGATGATGTTAAGAGCTACAGGCATGATGCCAATTTATTTTTATCTGTGGGATAACATGTACCTCATAGTTATCTGAAGTTATAAGGTTGTCATTTAGCTAGGATGCATTAATATGTATCAGTATATAATGAGCCCATGTAAACAAACATCCAATATACTATGCATACTAATAGGTGGTTTGGTCATTTAGAGAGAATGGATCAAAGTAGAATGACATGGAAAGCATATAAATCTATAGGGGAAGGAAGGAGGGGTAGGGGTCGTCCTCGAAAGGGTTGGAAAGAGGGGGTAAAGGAGGTTTTGTGGGCGAGGGGCTTGGACTTCCAGCAAGCGTGCATGAGCGTGTTAGATAGGAGTGAATGGAGACGAATGATACTTGGGACCTGACAATCTGTTGGAGTGTGAGAAGGGTAATATTTAGTGAAGAGATTCAGGGAAACCGGTTATTTTCATATAGTCAGACTTGAGTCCTGGAAATGGGAAGTACAATGCCTGCACTTTAAAGGAGGGGTTTGGGATATTGGCAGTTTGGAGGGATATGTTGTGTATCTTTATACGTATATGCTTCTAAACTGCTGTATTCTGAGCACCTCTGCAAAAACAGTGATAATGTGTGAGTGTGGTGAAAGTGTTGAATGATGATGAAAGTATTTTCTTTTTGGGGATTTTCTTTCTTTTTTGGGTCACCCTGCCTCGGTGGGAGACGGCCGACTTGTTGAGAAAAAAAAAAAAAAAACTAATAGGAACCAGAACGATATCAAAAGTGAAGCTGTGCACCCAAGTAAGAGCTATCAACTGAATGAGAGAGAGTAAAAGAAGCAAAGAAAAAACACTAGGAATATATATATTACAGTAGTTAAAATTATTATTGAATTTTTTTTTTTACCTAGTGGCAATTGCCTGCCAAGCCAGGTTGACCCAAAGAAAACACATTGTCATTCATTCAACTGCTGTCTTGACAGAAGTGTTCTGACATCACACATCAGATTACCTCCTTTATAGCATTTAGAAACCAGCTAACTGGTTTATCTGAATCCCTTCATATAAGTTACCTTGCTCACACTAACAGTATGTCCATTATAACCAGCTTGTCTGTATTCACTCCTCACACAAGTCTGCTGGATGATCAGGCCTCAAACTCTCTCTTATTCCTTCTCTACAACCATTCTTATAAGGGGCCCCTACCCCTTCCACCCCATATTTATATACCCTCTTCATTATCCTATCCCTCACCATCCTCTCTATATGCCTAATCCTCAACAATATATCCCTTTAATTTCTGTGCTTTGAATTTTTCTCAAATATGACATTGCCACTGCCTCTAGCCTCATTGCAGTGCATCATTTAAAAACCATGCTTTGCATACATACAAAAGAGTTGGTACCACTATACTCTGGTACATTACATTTTTTTTTTTTTTTGGCCTCCATAATCTCTACACAGTTGCCTCCACACACCACCCACCTTTTCTCCTCATTTATGCTGAGGATCACTTCTTTTTCAGAGACCCATCTGCTGACATGTCCATTCCCAGATATCTGAATACATCCATTTCCTTCATACTCCCACCCTCCAAACAAGTATTCAGTCTACGTCTGCCTAGAGACTGCCACCATCATTCTGTGTTTTTTCTGTATTCACTTTGAATTTCCTTCTTTTTACAACCCCCCCCCCCCAAATCATCCACCAACCTTTGCAACTTGTCTTCAATATTCCAAGAAAGAACTGCACTATCAGCAGGAGAGCAACAACCTTAACTTCTACTTTGTATCAGATCCAACATCTTTTAACCCTTTCAGGGTCCGTCCCATAGATTTACGGCTTCACGTTGAGTGTCCAAACCGTAGATCTACGCCAAAATTCTAGCGCCGTCAAATTTAGCGCGAAAGCGCTCATAGGCCTACATGTGAGAGAACGGGTCTGCATGGTGGGTGTGCGCCATAAACAAAAAATCTAGGCACCCACATAGCATTGTGGGAACGCCAGCTCAGTTACCCTTGTTCACCATGCCTCGTCGCAAGTCAGCTCTCACTCCACGGAAAATTGTGACTCTCCTCTTCCTATCTGATAGTTCTGACACTGATGAAAGTGGAAATGAAGATGAATTCTTTGGCTTTGATCAGTTAGTGACTGAAACGAATGACCAGGATATCGATAATAGTGCAGAAAACCCTGACGATCCTCAACCTTCTACCTCTGGTGTGGGCACTCCTCAGTCACGGTCGGTTGTACCTCAATGCAAGAAAAAACTATTATTTTCGCGTGGCCAGGCCTCTGACTTCAGTAATGATGATGATAGTGACGTGGATTGTGATTTTATTGCGCTTGACGATCATTCGAGTAGTGATAGTGAGGAATCATATTCACCAGTGAAGCGTCGGTATGTACGCCGCCGCATGCGCTCGGGTAGTGTACCCTATGCTGTGCCCAGGGGACGGAGTACATCCCGTGGCCCTACACCAGGTTTAGATAGTGATAGTGAGGATGATGTGGCTACACTTGGCATGGATAGACCACAAGCATCAGCAGACGGTGGTGGTGGTGATGGTAGTGGCACTGCCATGCGTGACTCACCAGCCCAGGCTGGGACCCACGCTGCTGACTTCTCAGTTCGAGGACAAAGCGGAGTGTCAGCCACCAGCCCACCACAACCACAACCACCCGCACAACCAGCCTATGATGTCCAGTATCCACCAGCAAACCGTATCTGGGATTGGCAGCAAAATCCCAATTTTGTTCCCAAGCCCCACCACTATGATAACTCTCAAAGTGGAATTCTACCTACTTGTCCCCTTGGAACCAGGGCCAATGAACTGGAATTCTTTGAATTATTCTTTGACCAGCCCTTGATGGAAACTATTGTCAGGGAAAGTAATAAGTATTTTGAGTACACCATGGCAAATACGATAATATCACCACACTCAAGACTACACCGGTGGAAAGAGACGACTGTTGCAGAAATGTATTTGCTTTTTGCAACAATAATGCTTATGCCTCATGTCTATAAGCATAATATAAAAGCATACTGGTCCACAGATCGGCTAATTTCTACCCCGGTTTTCAGTGAAATCATCCCAGTGAACAGGTTTATCTTACTGTTACGTATGTTACACTTCTCTGACAAAACCAGGCCTGACAGAAGTGACAGGTTATACAAGATTAGAAATGTTTTTATGCATCTCAAACAAAAGTTCAGTATATACTTTTATCCATTCAAGAATCTTGTAATTGACGAGTCTTTGATTTTGTTCAAAGGTAGACTGTCATTCAAGCAGTATATACCGAGCAAGAGGAAACGCTTTGGTATAAAACTGTTTGTACTCTGTGACCATGACAGTGGCCTGCTTTTGGATACTGTTGTATACACTGGATGTAAAACATTGAAAGATACCAAGATGTTATTGGGTATCTCAGGTGACGTAGTGAGAAGCATGATGGCACCTTATCTTGGTAAGGGGCATACATTATATACCGATAACTGGTACACAAGACCATTACTCAGTGATTTCTTGCGAGTGAACAAGACAGATGCGTGTGGCACAGTGCGTTCTAAACATATGCCCAGGCTCAACGCAGGTGCTCGTGGTGATGACATGCAGGTGTTTACTGCCAATGACATCATGGCATTACGGTGGCATGACAAACGAGATGTCACATTGTTGACAACCATTCACCGTAATGAAATGCAAGACAGTGGCAAAGTTGATCGAGTGACTAATGAACGTATTCGAAAACCAGTGACAGTGATTGATTATACACAAAACATGCGCTTGGTTGACAAATGTGACATGCAGATTGGTTTTGTTGACTGTGTTCGTAAAAGTTACAAGTGGTACATGAAACTTTTCTTCCATCTCATGGACATTTCAATGCTCAATGCATATAATATGTACCAAATAAAGACTGGCAACAGACCACCGTATGGTGAATTTTGTTTGTCTGTTGTCAGACAACTCATAATGAAGTACCAGGTAAGAACACCTGCTATACAACAAGGTCCTCGAATTCCTCAGGATATACCCAAGCGTTTGAGGAGGGAAGGTGATCATTTCATAATACAGCTTCCTTCAACTCAGAAGAAATTTGCTCAGAAGAGATGCATCGTCTGTGCACAAACAAAACGACGGCAACAAAGATGCAAAGACACTCGGTTTATGTGTGAGGAATATAAGGTACCTCTTTGTATGGTGCCTTGTTTCAAGGAGTTCCACAAGCTCCAGCAGTTCTAAAACCATGTCCAATGATTGTAAATATGTAAATATATGATAGAACATTAGTATTATACAAGATTTGTGCATGTTTATTGTAATAAACAACAGTGGTAAACAATAATATGATAATAACTTTAGCATGGTTATTGTGTTCAATACAGCGAGTTTATGTATATACATAATATACAGTATTGGTCTCTCAGGCCCAAATGTTAGTAGGAAAAGAAAAAAATTGGAAAAGAAAAGAAAAAACTACAAAAAAACGCTAAATAAAGTAATGCGCATATGTGGAATTCGTCGATGTTGCCGCCACCACGTCATTTTGGACAAATTTCTCGGCACTGTCTCTCGGTAAGTACTGATCAGAATTTTTTTTTTGTCTTATTACCTTCACAAAAATATGCTCTTTAATTCTGTAAGAAAAAATAATTTTTTTTTTTTTCAAAATTTCTTGGACACTGGAGCACCACTTCAGATTTTGGCCTTGGACCCTGAAAGGGTTAATTCCACACCTCTGCCCAACACAATACCATTCACTTCATTTACAACCTTCTTTTTTTTTTTTTTTTTTTTTAACACATCAACAGTTCCCCACCGAGGCAGGGTGACCCAAAAAGAAAGAAAAAAACTTTCATCATCATTCAACACTTTCACCATCACTCATTCATAATCGCTGTCTTTGCAGAGGCACTCAGATATGACACCTTAGACGTCCCTCCGAACTGCCAATATCCCAAACCCCTCCTTGAAAGTGCAGGCATTGTACTTCCCATTTCCAGGACTCAAGTCCGGCTAACCAGTTTCCCCAAATCTCTTCACAAAACATTACCCTGCTCACACTCCAACAGCTCATCAGATCCCAAAAACCATTCATCTTTATTCACTCCTAACACACTCACGCACGCTTGCTTGAAGTCCAAGCCCCTCGCCCACAAAACCTCCTCTACCCCCTCCCTCCAACCTTTTCAGGGATGACCCCTACCCCACCTTCCTTCCCCTACAGATATGCTCTCCAAATTATTCTACTTTATTCCATTCACTCTAAATGATGAAACTACCTCAACAGCCCCTCTTCAGCCCTCTGACTAGTACTTTTAGTAACTCCACACCTCCTCCTAATTTCCATACTACGAATTCTCTGCATAATATTTAAACAACACACTGCCCTTAGACACAACATCTCCACTGCCTCCAGCCACCTCCTCGCTGCAGCATTTACAACCCAAGCTTCACACCTATATAAGAGTGTTGGTATCACTATACTCACATACATTCCCTTCTTTGCCTCCGTGGATAATGTTCTTTGTCTCCACACATACCTCAATGCACCACTCACCTTTTTTCCTTCATCAATTCTATAGTTAACCTCATCCTTCATAAACCTATCTGCTGGCAATTCAACTCCCAAATATTTGAAAACATTCACTTCTTCCATATACCCCTTAACTCCAATGTCATACCCAATTTTTCTTTATATAAAAGTTTGGGGTGCCAGGTGTAAATGATAATGGGAGCCCTTTGATTGAACTTTGTATAGAAAGGGGTTTAGTTATAGGTAATACATATTTTAAGAAAAAGAGCATAAATAAGTATACAAGATATGATGTAGGGCGAAATGACAGTAGTTTATTGGATTATGTATTGGTAGATAAACGACTGTTGAGTAGACTTCAGGATGTACATGTTTATAGAGGGGCCACAGATATATCAGATCACTTTCTAGTTGTAGCTACACTGAGAGTAAAAGGTAGATGGGATACAAGGAGAATAGAAGCATCAGGGAAGAGAGAGGTGAAGGTTTATAAACTAAAAGAGGAGGCAGTTAGGGTAAGATATAAACAGCTATTGGAGGACAGATGGGCTAGTGAGAGTATAGGCAATGGGGTCGAAGAGGTATGGGGTAGGTTTAAAAATGTAGTGTTAGAGTGTTCAGCAGAAGTTTGTGGTTACAGGAAAGTGGGTGCGGGAGGAAAGAGGAGCGATTGGTGGAATGATGATGTAAAGAGAGCAGTAAGGGAGAAAAAGTTAGCATATGAGAAGTTTTTACAAAGTAGAAGTGATGCAAGGAGGGAAGAGTATATGGAGAAAGAGAGAGAGGTTAAGAGAGTGGTGAAGCAATGTAAAAAGAGAGCAAATGAGAGAGTGGGTGAGATGTTATCAACAAATTTTGTCGAAAATAAGAAAAAGTTTTGGAGTGATATTAACAAGTTAACAAAGCCTAGAGAACAAATGGATTTGTCAGTTAAAAATAGGAGAGGAGAGTTATTAAATGGAGAGTTAGAGGTATCAGGAAGATGGAGGGAATATTTTGAGGAATTGTTAAATGTTGATGAAGATAGGGAAGCTGTGATTTCGTGTATAGGGCAAGGAGGAATAACATCTTGTAGGAGTAAGGAAGAGCCAGTTGTGAGTGTGGGGGAAGTTCGTGAGGCAGTAGGTAATATGAAAGGGAGTAAGGCAGCCGGGATTGATGGGATAAAGATAGAAATGTTAAAAGCAGGTGGGGATATAGTTTTGGAGTGGTTGGTGCAATTATTTAATAAATGTATGGATGAGGGTAAGGTACCTAGGGATTGGCAGAGAGCATGCATAGTTCCTTTGTATAAAGGCAAAGGGGACAAAAGAGAGTGCAAAAATTATAGGGGGTTAAGTCTGTTGAGTATACCTGGTAAAGTGTATGGTAGAGTTATTATTGAAAGAATTAAGAGTAAGATGGAGAATAGGATAGCAGATGAACAAGGAGGCTTTAGGAAAGGTAGGGGGTGTGTGGACCAGGTGTTTACAGTGAAACATATAAGTGAACAGTATTTAGATAAGGCTAAAGAGGTCTTTGTGGCATTTATGGATTTGGAAAAGGCGTATGACAGGGTGGATAGGGGGGCAATGTGGCAGATGTTGCAGGTGTATGGTGTAGGAGGTAGGTTACTGAAAGCAGTGAAGAGTTTTTACGAGGATAGTGAGGCTCAAGTTAGAGTATGTAGGAAAGAGGGAAATTATTTCCCAGTAAAAGTAGACCTTAGACAAGGATGTGTGATGTCACCATGGTTGTTTAATATATTTAAAGATGGGGTTGTAAGAGAAGTAAATGCGAGGGTCTTGGCAAGAGGCGTGGAGTTAAAAGACAAAGAATCACACACAAAGTGGGAGTTGTCACAGTTGCTCTTTGCTGATGACACTGTGCTCTTGGGAGATTCTGAAGAGAAGTTGCAGAGATTGGTGGATGAATTTGGTAGGGTATGCAAAAGAAGAAAATTAAAAGTGAATACAGGAAAGAGTAAAGTTATGAGGATAACAAAAAGATTAGGTGATGAAAGATTGGATATCAGAATGGAGGGAGAGAGTATGGAGGAGGTGAATGTATTCAGATATTTGGGAGTGGACGTGTCAGCGAATGGGTCTATGAAAGATGAGGTGAATCATAGAATTGATGAGGGGAAAAGGGTGAGTGGTGCACTTAGGAGTCTGTGGAGACAAAGAACTTTGTCCTTGGAGGCAAAGAGGGGAATGTATGAGAGTATAATTTTACCAACGCTCTTATATGGGTGTGAAGCATGGGTGATGAATGTTGCAGCGAGGAGAAGGCTGGAGGCAGTGGAGATGTCATGTCTGAGGGCAATGTGTGGTGTGAATATAATGCAGAGAATTTGTAGTTTGGAAGTTAGGAGGAGGTGCGGGATTACCAAAACTGTTGTCCATAGGGCTGAGGAAGGGTTGTTGAGGTGGTTCGGACATGTAGAGAGAATGGAGCGAAACAGAGTGACTTCAAGAGTGTATCAGTCTGTAGTGGAAGGAAGGCGGGGTAGGGGTCGGTCTAGGAAATGTTGGAGGGAGGGGGTAAAGGAGGTTTTGTGTGCGAGGGGTTTGGACTTCCAGCAGGCATGCGTGAGCGTGTTTGATAGGAGTGAATGGAGACAAATGGCTTTTAATACTTAACGTGCTGTTGGAGTGTGAGCAAAGTAACATTTATGAAGGGGTTCAGGGAAACCGGCAGGCCGGACTCGAGTCCTGGAGATGGGAAGTACAGTGCCTGCACTCTGAAGGAGGGGTGTTAATGTTGCTGTTTAAAAACTGTAGTGTAAAGCACCCTTCTGGCAAGACAGTGATGGAGTGAATGATGGTGAAAGTTTTTCTTTTTCGGGCCACCCTGCCTTGGTGGGAATCGGCCAGTGAGATAATAAAAAAAAAAAAATCGTTTGATGCCCTCATCACCTTACTCTTATCTATGTTCACTTTCTACCTTTACACACCCTCCCAAACTTCTCCACTAACCTTTGCAACTTTTCTGTACAATCCCCCAAAAGCACAGTATCAACAGCAAAAAGTAACTGTTTCAACTCCCATTTTTAATTTGATTCCCCATAATTTAATCCCACTCTCCTCCCTAACAAGCTATTTACTTCTTTGACAACCCCATCTATAAATACACTAAACAAACATGGTGATATTACACATCCCTGTCTAAAACCTACTTTTACTGGAAAGTAATCTCCCTCTCTCCTACACATCCTAATCTGAGCCTCACTATCCTCATAAAAACTCTTTATAGCATTTAGTAACTTGCTACCTATTCCATCCACTTGCAACATCTGCAACATTTCTCCTGTATCCACTATCTATCCCATCTATGTTTTAAATAACCATGGTGACATCACACAACCATGTCCAAAACCTACTTTAATTCAGAAATATAGAAGTTCCCCTCCTTCCTACATGACCCAACCTGAGCCTCATTGCATGAAAATATTTCAGCTGTTTTTAATAACCAACCTCCTAATCCATATGTTTGCAACATCAACAGCCCATCCATTAAAAAACACTTGTTTCCATTCACTCCTATTTAACATGCTTACACATGCCTGTTGGATGCTCAAGCCCTTGAACTGGAAAAACAAACCTGTTTCACCCCCCTCCCTTCAACCATTCCTGGGATGACCCCCCACCTCTCCTACCTTCCATCCCAGATTTAAACACCTTTTTTTTTTTTCTTTTTTTTTTCAACACAGGGTTTGACAAGGTTAAGGATCCCTAGCTTTATTGACAAGCTATTTACAGGTTAAGGATTCCTAACTTTATTGGCAAGCTAAGAGCTGGTACCTACATCAGCTCATTTGAAAGCATTTTTATTGTTATGAGACATACAAGTAGGGAACAGGATGAAGTTGGAGCCGTAGGGAACAGGATGAAGTTGGAGCCATCTGTGGGACAGCATTTTCATTTGATCAACTGACTATCTCGTTGACATCCTTATGCTGTACGAATGTGTTCCATACTCAAGTCATCCTGGGTATATAGGATGTCAGATGGAGTGAAGTTCTGGAGAAGGGTACAGCCAGAGTGAAGTTGCTGCTTTCTGCCAGTCTTGTGGCATAAAAGCTTGTTTCACGCTGTCCTCGAAGTGGATCCAAGTGTGGTACTTTGACAATATTGGCCTTGTACATAACAGTAAGGCCACCCACATCCCTCCTATGTTGAAGGCTCTGCTGAAATGACAAATCTATCCAGGATGGGTCGAGGCGAGAGATGAGACGTCTTGCTCTGTTCTCTACTCTGTCAAGCAGTTGCAGATGAGAGGGGGGCAGGCAAACCAAGAAAGTGGAGCATACTCAAGGTGTGAGCGTACTTGTGCCTCGTACAGAATCTTGCAACCCCTACTGTCAAGTAGATGCGAGATACGGCGAAGTGCTGTAAGCTTCCTGGCTGCCTTGTTTGCAAGATTTACAATATGGTTCTTCATGGTTAGTTTGGAGTCAAATTTCACCCCAAGGATATCAACTTCTTCTCCAGGTGCCAACACCCTCCCATTCATCCTTACTACTGCACCAGCATTACCATCATGGTGCCTAGAGACCATCATTGGCGTTTTCTCAGGTGCAAATGTTACTTGCCATCTATTTCCCCAAGCTGATATAGCTCTCGGCTGGTGATTGATGTAGCTTAGAGCAGCTGGCATTTCTTCTCTTGGATAAGTTAATGTCAGTGTGCAGTCGTCCGCATATGCATGTGATTCTGGGATGAGATGAAGAAGGTCGTTGAAGTAGACATTCCATAACAATGATCCCAGCACGCTTCCTTGTGGGACACTTGCCCCAATAGGATGTCTTGCTGATTCCGTTTCATTGAGAACTACATTTACAGATCTACCATGAAGGTAATCACTGAGGAGACATAGCATAGAGCCTGCAATTCCCAGTGCTTGAAGTTTTGCTAAGAGGCCCTGGTGCCACACCCGGTCGAAAGCGCCAGCAATGTCCAGTGCTACCACACAGCTGACTTTGGATTCATCCAGTGACTGGTGCCACTTAGTGGAGAGGTTTAACAACAGATCATCATCAGAGTAACCTTTCCTGAAGCCATATTGACGATCACAAAGTAGTGAGTGACAGTCAAAAAACTCTGTCATTTGTCTTGAGATTATTGTCTCAAGGATCTTACCAGTGATTGACAGGAGTGACACTGGTCTGTAGTTGCTGATTTCTGCTCTGCTCTTCTTTTTGTGAACAGGGACTACATTTGCCTCTTTCCATAGAGGGGGCCATTTACACTGTACTAGGCAGTGCTGAAAGATGCGAGTTAGAGGTGCTGCTAGCTGGTCTGCACATCTTCTCAGCAATCTTGGGCTCAACTTGTCTGGGCCCACAGCCTTTTCTTGGTCAAGCGATTTAAGAAGGAAATGCACCTCCTCCTGCCTTATTGTCACCACTGACAGTTTTGACACAGTTCTTGCAGCTAGCCAAGGAGGGTCCCTTGCTGGATCAGGAACTTGCATTTTGGTAGCAAAGTGTTCAGCAAAGAGGTCCGCCTTCTCTTGACTACTAGTAAAGGTGGTCCCATCCTGTCGATTTAGAGGTGGAATGAGTTCATCAGGCAGATAACCTTGTCTGTCCTTGACCAGGGACCACCAGGTTTTGGAGCCTACCCTACCTGATGCTAGCTTTCTTTTAGTGTCCACCTCCCATTTAGCTATGGCCCACTTTTGAACGTCACCCATATGTCTACAGGCTTGCCTGTGCAAGTTCCTGTTATAGGTGGTAGGATGTCTCTTATACCTTCGCCATGCGTTGTACTTAGCAGTAGCAGCCTCTCTACAACGAAAGCCAAACCAAAGCTGATCCGTAGGCTTTGTCACATATTGCCAGTGAGGAATGTGTTCTTGTTGTAGATTAAGGATGTGTCCAGTGAAGGCTTTCACTTGGTTGTCAACATCCCCTTGCAGAAGAGCATTCCAATCGGTGGTGGCGAGCTCAGAGCGAAGGGCTGGCCATAGCCAGGTTGTGCGTGTGGACTCCTCACCTCGTTCTGTTGGGATCTTAAGTGTCGTAAAAACAGCCTTGTGGTCAGACGATCCAACACAGCCGAGGGGTTGACAAGTGACTATGCCTTCTGCCAGATCACTCATTACTGGGTCAAGGGAGGAGCCAGGGATGTGAGAAGGGAAATCAACAAAGTTTCTCATGTCAAACACTGCAAGAAGGTCATCAAAGTCCCTCTGTATAAGGTGCTGGTTGAGGTCACCAACAATTATGATATGTCGACAGTTGTGTTGTAGCAGAAGGGAGTCAATATTTTCCATTAGGAAGTTGATGGGATCTGCATGTTGCCACTGAGGTCTGTACATTGCACATGCTAGTACAGAGGTACCAGTGTTTATGCAGAGCATGAAGAACATCATTTCAAGATGTGTAGGGGTGGCAACATCAATGTGCTGGGCATGAACACTTTTAGAGAAGCACACAGCAACACCTCCTCCTTGCCCTTGCCTGTCTCTTCTCATCCATGAGGTGTAGCCAGCAATTCTTGCAAAATTTTCTGGAGTCCTGTCATCCAAAAATGTTTCAACAACAGCTATCATGTCGGGACGTCGAGTGTTCACAAAACTGTGTGTGAGCTCTCCAACATTAGTAATGAAACCTCTAATGTTGGCCGACAGGATGCTGATAGACTGGCTCCTCATGATGATGTGGTCAGCTTGAGGTGGTGGGTGTGTAGGGCATGTCAACTTTTCTCTCCCCATCTTCTCTAAATGCCCAAACCACCTCAATAACCCCCCTCCTCAGCTCTCTGAATTATACACATGGTGACCCAACATCACCTTTCAATTTCTACTCTACAAATACTCAGCTGATGAGGGAAAAAGAGTGAGTGGTGCACTTAGGAGTCTGTGGAGACAAAGAACTTTGTCCTTGGAGGCAAAGAGGGGAATGTATGAGAGTATAGTTTTACCAACGCTCTTATATGGGTGTGAAGCGTGGGTAATGAATGTTGCAGCGAGGAGAAGGCTGGAGGCAGTGGAGATGTCATGTCTGAGGGCAATGTGTGGTGTGAATATAATGCAGAGAATTCGTAGTTTGGAAGTTAGGAGGAGGTGCGGGATTACCAAAACTGTTGTCCAGAGGGCTGAGGAAGGGTTGTTGAGGTGGTTCGGACATGTAGAGAGAATGGAGCGAAACAGAATGACTTCAAGAGTGTATCAGTCTGTAGTGGAAGGAAGGCGGGGTAGGGGTCGGCCTAGGAAGGGTTGGAGGGAGGGGGTAAAGGAGGTTTTGTGTGCGAGGGGCTTGGACTTCCAGCAGGCATGCGTGAGCGTGTTTGATAGGAGTGAATGGAGACAAATGGTTTTTAATACTTGACGTGCTGTTGGAGTGTGAGCAAAGTAACATTTATGAAGGGATTCAGGGAAACCGGCAGGCCGGACTTGAGTCCTGGAGATGGGAAGTACAGTGCCTGCACTCTGAAGGAGGGGTGTTAATGTTGCAGTTTAAAAACTGTAGTGTAAAGCACCCTTCTGGCAAGACAGTGATGGAGTGAATGATGGTGAAAGTTTTTCTTTTTCGGGCCACCCTGCCTTGGTGGGAATCGGCCAGTGTGATAATAAAAATAAAATAAATACTCAGCATAGGAATTGGGTTTTGTGTACAAGGGGCCTGGACATGCAGCAGGCATGTGTGAGGATGTTCAATAGGAGTAAATGGAGACAGATGGTTTTTGGGATCTGATGAGCTGTTGGAGTGTGAGCAGGGTAATATTTTGTTGAAAGGATTCAGGGTAACTGGCTAGCCTGTCTCGAGTCCTGGAGGTGGGATGTACAATGCCTGCACTTTGAAGGAGGGGTTTGGGATACTGGCTGTTTGGAGTGACATCTAAACTGTTATATCTGGGCACCTCTGCCAAGATAGTGATTATGTGTGAATGATGGTGAAAGTGCTTTCTTTCTTATTTGGGTCACCATGCCTCGTTGGGAGATGGCAGACGTGTTGAAAAAATTCTCGAGAGATTCTGTAGAGAAATTGTAAAGATTGGTAGAGGAATTTGGGAGTATATTTAAAAGGAAATCAAAAGTCTACACAGGAAAGAGCTAGGTGATAAGTTAAAAAAAAAAAAAAAATCTAGCCAATGAAAGACTGGATATCAGATTGGAAGACGGGAGTATGAAGTAAATGTGGTCAGCTATTTGGGAGTGAATTTGTTGGGGGATGGGCATACGCAGGAGATGAACCACAAAACTGACGAGGGTAAGGTGGGTGACACCGAGTCGTCTGTGGAGACAGTGAACTTTATCCATGAGACCGGCCCATGGCTGGGCTAAGAGAGTAGATTAACTCTCAAAACTCTTCAAAGGTATATATGGAAGCAAAAATGGGAAGCATACCAGAGTACATTGGTGCCAACATTGCTGCATGGGTATGAGGTATGAGTTATAAATGCTGAGGCAAGTAGGCTGGAGGCAGTGGAGATGTCATATTTGAAGGAAATATTTAGTGTGAATACCATTCAGAAAAATCAGAGCTTGGAAATAAGGTGTAGGGTTACCAAAAGTGTTATTCAGAGGGATAATGAGGGGTTGTTGGGGTGGTTTGCATATTTAAAGGGTGGAGCAAATCAGGATGACCAGGATGATGTATAAATCAGGGGTGGGGTGAAGCAGAGATAGGGGTTAACCTAAGAAGATTGGTGGGAAGGAATAAAGGTCACTGAGTGCTAGGGGATTAGACATCCAACAGGCTTGTGCGAGCATATTAGGAGTGAGCCGAAGCAAGTAGTTTTTATGACTAGCTGTACTGCTGGAATGCAAACAAAGTAACATTTATGAAGGGTTTCAGGAAAACAGATCAGTCAGACAAAGCCATGGAGGTGGAAAGTAGAGTGCCTGCACTCTGGAGTGGTGGGGAAGTTGCAGTTTGGAGGGTCATCTGAACTGTGATGTTTATGCACATCTGGCAAGTGTGCTTGAATGAATGAATGAAAATCTCTCTCTTTAGGGTCATCCCCCCTCAGTAGAGGTAGGAGACAGCCAGTGTGTTAAAGTAATACACACACTGTATTATGAGGAAAGTAACAAATTTCTGATATGCACTACCACTGTACTGTTTTAATATTTTATTCAAATTTGCTTATTTCACTTAAAGAATTTTTGACATTTTGTATTAAGGTTTAATTTTTACTTGGAAAAATTTAGACAAGAAAGCCAACTACTATATACGTACTATATAGATGAATTCAAATGTGCATGTTTACACAACTACTGCTCTCAAGTACTTCAAACATCCTCACCCCTACCCTTAACAGTAAGCATAATTTGACTAGAGGTGTACGTTTCATTAATACTTACCACTCAAAAGGTTGTTGATATGAGGTGGCAAATCGAGGGAGGATCGCCGGGAATTTGCAGTAGATCCCATAACAGGGCTCTCTCTTTTTGAGAAAAATTGTTTTAATCGTGATGAGCCAACCCCACCATTACCAGTATTATTAGCTGCCACTGCTTCATCTGGGCCACCTAGAGTAAGCCAGCATATATATGCCATTATGCTTTCTAAAAAATAATGCTCTTAATAAATTAAAATTATTAAAAGTTCATTTCTGACATATATTTATATACAGATAAAGTCTCTCTTGATATGAAACACTGTACCACACCTATCTTAAAAAATAAAATATTACAGCTGACCTTATCAAATAGCAGACATGATAAAATTTAAAAAGGTAAATAACTCTATTCACAACAAACAGACTAAAAATTTTCAAATAATTACAGCACAATAAAATTAAATTCATCTTTACTCTTCTATTTTTACCCTTAATTTATTATCTTAAGTGTAATGTTGCTTTACATATGAACTGGCTCTCCCTTTACTTAAATTTAAAGTACTGTACATAAGTGTTTCCCTTGCAATCACAGCTAATAAGCATCATAGTGATTCTAAAAGTGTTCATGCTATTAAGTAATGTACATTACGAAGGTATTATTCCAAGAAAAAATAGATAGTATAGCATTGTAAAATGATATGAAAGGGTCAAACTCCTAACATTCAAATCACAAGCTCTCTTATGCTACACCAACCATTAACACAATTGTGAAAGAAAGAAAACATATGAAAAACACACAAAAGGTTTCTGCACCTACAAAGTTAATGACTACGAAACTTATTCTTACGGCAATCCAGAAGTCTAGTCTTTACCAAGACTTCAAGACAATCTAACATTTATTTAATGCGAGCTTCTATACAGCATTAATGTTTTAAAAGCTTGCTCTGTGCCTTCAAATCAAACACACTTGTCCTATGGCTATCGCATCCATGATGTAATTTATGCTTTCTCCTTTCACAAATTTTTAAGGTAATTCAACCTTCCTCTCAACTGCTAGAGAATTTCTCTAACATTTCACTAACACACGATAAAGTCCAGTACATGTAGCTTTTTTTTTTATAGCCTTTTCACGTGTATAAATCTTATGACCAGCATAAGTTTCTGGCATTATTGAAGTCCAGAAATTATGTAAAAAAAAAATTAACCCAGAGTTACATATATGAGCACTTTACAGATGAATAAAATCAGTAAATCAGTAAATGAAGATAGGTGCTTCACCAGAGTAGCAGTTGCTAAGAAAAAAAAAAAAAAGGCAAAGTGCCACCTCCCGCACTTCAACAAGTGAGCAACATGATAGCAGGATGTCAGAGCCCTAAATTGGCAGATGGCACAATGCTTGAGCCAAGTAGTACAGAAATAATCAAATGTGTACATAATTAAAATCAATCGAATCTGAAAAACTTGCTTCTCAATTTTCTTATTTTCCCCCCTATTTTTTTTCATTCAGAGTGCAGGCATTGCATTTTAAAGGATGGTTGGGGCTGCTGCAGTTCAACAGGTCATTTACATTGTGACATCCATACACTTCTGGCAAGACAGCTAGAAAATGAGTGATGGTAAACCCAACTACTTTGGGTCACCCCATCTTTGCAAGAAACAGCCAGTTAAGAAAATATATAAACACTATAAATGTATTAATTCAAGGATTATGTGGAGTAAAATAAAGATTGGATGTGAAAAGTGGGTTATAATAAGTGTGTATGCACATGGAGAAGAGAGAAGTGTAGAGGAGAGAGATTTTGGGAAATGTTAAGTGAATGCGTGGGGAGTTTTGAATCAAGTGTGAGAGTAATGGTGGTTGGGGATTTCAATGCTAAAGTGAGTAAAAATGTTATGGAGGGATTAGTAGGTAAATTTGGGGTGCCAGGGGTAAATGTAAATGGGGAGCCTTTAATTGAGCTATGTGTAGAAAGAAATTTGGTAATAAGTAATACATATTTTATGAAAAAGAGGATAAATAAATATACAAGGTATGATGTAGCACATAATGAAAGTAGTTTATTAGATTATGTATTGGTGGATAAAAGGTTGATGGGTAGGCTCCAGGATGTACATGTTTATAGAGGGGCAACTGATATATCGGATCATTATTTAGTTGTAGCTACAGTTAGAGTAGGAGGTAGATGGGAAAAGAGGAAGGTGGCAACAACAAGTAAGAGGGAGGTGAAAGTGTATAAACTAAGGGAGGAGGAAGTTCGGGTGAGATATAAGCGACTATTGGCAGAAAGGTGGGATAGTGCAAAGATGAGTAGTGGGGGGGTTGAAGAGGGTTGGAATAGTTTTAAAAATGCAGTATTAGAATGTGGGGCAGAAGTTTGTGGTTATAGGAGGGTGGGGGCAGGAGGAAAGAGGACTGATTGGTGGAATGATGAAGTAAAGGGTGTGATAAAAGAGAAAAAGGTAGCTTATGAGAGGTTTTTACAAAGCAGAAGTGTTATAAGAAGAGCAGAGTATATGGAGAGTAAAAGAAAGGTGAAGAGAGTGGTGAGAGAGTGCAAAACGAGAGCAGATGATAAGAGTGGGAGAGGCACTGTCAAGAAATTTTAATGAAAATAAGAAAAAAATTTGGAGTGAGTTAAACAAGTTAAGAAAGCCTAGGGAAAGTATGGATTTGTCAGTTAAAAACAGAGTAGGGGAGTTAGTAGATGGGGAGATGGAGGTATTAGGTAGATGGCAAGAATATTTTGAGGAACTTTTAAATGTTAAGGAAGAAACAGAGGCAGTAATTTCATGCAGTGGTCAGGGAGGTATACCATCTTTTAGGAGTGAAGAAGAGCAGAATGTAAGTGTGGGGAGGTACGTGAGGCTTTACTTAAAATGAAAGGGGGTAAAGCAGCTGGAACTGATGGCATCATGACAGAAATGTTAAAAGCAGGGGGAGATATAGTGTTGGAGTGGTTGGTACTTTTGTTTAATAAATGTATGAAAGAGGGGAAGGTACCTAGGGATTGGCAGAGAGCATGTATAGTCCCTTTATATAAAGGGAGAGGGGACAAGAGAGACTGTAAAAATTATAGAGGAATAAGTTTACTGAGTATACCAGGAAAAGTATACGGTAGGGTTATAATTGAAAGAATTAGAGGTAAGACAGAATGTAGGATTGCGGATGAGCAAGGAGGTTTCAGAGTGGGTAGGGGATGTGTAGATCAAGTGTGTACATTGAAGCATATATGTGAACAGTACGTATTTAGATAAAGGTAGGGAAGTTTTTATTGCATTTATGGATTTAGAAAAGGCATATGATAGAGTGGATAGAGGAGCAATGTGGCAGATGTTGCAAGTATATGGAATAGGTGGTAAGTTATTAAATGCTGTAAAGAGTTTTTATGAGGATAGTGAGGCTCAGGTTAGGGTGTGTAGAAGAGAGGGAGACTACTTCCCAGTAAAAGTAGGTCTTAGACAGGGATGTGTAATGTCACCATGGTTGTTTAATATATTTATAAATGGGGTTGTAAAGGAAGTAAATGCTAGGGTGTTCGGGAGAGGGGTGGGATTAAATTTTGGGGAATCAAATTCAAAATGGGAATTGACACAGTTACTTTTTGCTGATGATATTGTGCTTATGGGAGGTTCTAAAGAAAAATTGCAAAGGTTAGTGTATGAGTTTGGGAATGTGTGTAAAGGTAGAAAGTTGAAAGTAAACATAGAAAAGAGTAAGGTGATGAGGGTGTCAAATGATTTAGATAAAGAAAAATTGGATATCAAATTGGGGAGGAGGAGTATGGAAGAAGTGAATGTTTTCAGATACTTGGGAGTTGACGTGTCGGCGGATGGATTTATGAAGGATGAGGTTAATCATAGAATTGATGAGGGAAAAAAGGTGAGTGGTGCGTTGAGGTATATGTGGAGTCAAAAAGCGTTATCTATGGAGGCAAAGAAGGGAATGTATGAAAGTATAGTAGTACCAACACTCTTATATGGGTGTGAAGCTTGGGTGGTAAATGCAGCAGTGAGGAGACGGTTGGAGGCAGTGGACATGTCCTGTTTAAGGGCAATGTGTGGTGTAAATATTATGCAGAAAATTCGGAGTGTGGAAATTAGGAAAAGGTGTGGAGTTAATAAAAGTATTAGTCAGAGGGCAGAAGAGGGGTTGTTGAGGTGGTTTGGTCATTTAGAGAGAATGGATCAAAGTAGAATGACATGGAAAGCATATACATGTAAATCTATAGGGGAAGGAAGGCGGGGTAGGGGTCGTCCTCGAAAGGGTTGGAGAGAGGGGGTAAAGGAGGTTTTGTGGGCGAGGGGCTTGGACTTCCAGCAAGCGTGCGTGAGCGTGTTAGATAGGAGTGAATGGAGACGAATGGTACTTGGGACATGACGATCTGTTGGAGTGTGAGCAGGGTAATATTTAGTGAAGGGATTCAGGGAAACCGGTTATTTTCATATAGTCGGACTTGAGTCCTATAAATGGGAAGTACAATGCCTGCACTTTAAAGGAGGGGTTTGGGATATTAGCAGTTTGGAGGGATATGTTGTGTATCTTTATATGTGTATGCTTCTAAACTGTTGTATTCCGAGCACCTCTGCAAAAACAGTGATAATGTGCGAGTGTGGTGAAAGTGTTGAATGATGATGAAAGTATTTTCTTTTTGGAGATTTTCTTTCTTTTTTGGGTCACCCTGCCTCGGTGGGAGACGGCCGACTTGTTGGAGGAAAAAAAAAAAAAATCTGCATACAGGTTTTAAATTGCTTTAACACCCTGAGGGTCCAGACCACCAAGTTGGAAATTATGCCTTCTATTTTATCGAGTGAGCCCAAGAAACTGCCCAATCAAATATTTCAACTAACCATAAAAGTGATCAGAAATTGGTAAATAGCCAATTTCACAAATTTCAAAATATTCCATTTTCAAAACAGGGTCCAGAATAAACAACACAGGCATTCCTGGCACTAAAACAATATTTCCTCTGTTCATTAGTTATGTCTCCAGGCTTTACACATGAATTCCATTTTGATTTTGTATTCACACAAAGAATTTTTAGTTACACCAAAAAATAGAAGATTTACTTTTATGCAATATTGCAATAATTGTATAAATAATATCAGTGCTTTCATGAATGCACATTAGACCCACCATATGCACTATGAACATGGGCAAAAATTGAACATTTCTGCTACTTTGAGCTCAATTTCAAGCTATTTTCATTCTTAAAACCAATCAAAATCATATCAATTTCAGTAACATGTCTCCCATTCTATCAAATGAGACTAAAAAGCCATGAATACAACCATAAAAACCATACAAAAATACACCACAAAGTCAGTGTTTTAATCCAAAAACACCATATATACCATTTTTTTTATATGATGCACACTTACCAGATCTATTCTCTCATATCTAGGCCCAAATTTACCACACACAGCTTATCTGAGTGAACTGGGCTCATGATGTAGTACTATGGCACTGACTTTGGCGTCAAAGCCGTAGAACTATGGCACAGACCCTCAAGGGGTTAAACATAACAAGATAATTGGAATGGTAGGGGGCAGGGCCACCCTTGGCTTGTTGGTTACCATGCATAAATACTGCCATGGTACCATGGGAGTAAAGATTTGAAATAAATGTACAAACACACATGTGAAAATCCATAAAATATTGCCCAGACTGGCTACTACAGATAACAGGTCCAATGGCTCCCTTACCACATATTC
The DNA here is from genome assembly GCF_038502225.1 of Cherax quadricarinatus. Classification (NCBI taxonomy): domain Eukaryota; kingdom Metazoa; phylum Arthropoda; class Malacostraca; order Decapoda; family Parastacidae; genus Cherax; species Cherax quadricarinatus. Next base: position 6,178,456 of record NC_091312.1, on the reverse strand, counting down.
ATGTATGCCTGGAAAAAATCATACATCTTACTGCATTACAGTACCATATATGAAATGGCTGTTGCATTGTTTAATGCATTCTATGGGGGCCATGTCTCTTCAACTGCTACTGCTGAATGTCTATTCCTCCACGGCTTTTTGCCACAGCACTAAAAATAATAATTGTTGCTCATTAATTAAGTTACAATCTATCCCCAAGTATCAAACAATATTGTCTACAGAATTTTTTCCCCGAGTAGCAAGATTTCATCAGCATATCTATTAGATCTAATCACCAATTTCTTTGCTATCTAAGCCAGTATATCTTGTAAAATTCTAGAATGTCAATTGTATTCATAATTACCATCAATTTTTTTTTTTTTTTTTTTTTTTTAACATGTCAGCTGTCTCCCACAAAGGCAGGGTGACCTAAAAAAAAAAAAAAAACACTTTCACCATCATTCACACAGTCTTTGCAGGGGTGCTCAAATATGGCAGTTTAGCTGTCACTCCAAATACACTGACCATCTCCTGCCAGAGGTGTGCAGATATGGCATTAGAAAATGTGAGTTGTGCACACTTGTTGAATTTTAAATTTAAGATGAATTTAATTTCAATATATACATGCAGTTGTACTTACTATTGTAGCCAATTATGTCTCCTATGAAATCATCAATATTGAAGCTTGGTTGCTCATTGTCTACAGATTCAATAAAAGGTGACCGAGTTTGTAGATGGATATCGCCAACATTCTGCATTTCTTGTTCTTCTGTTAACAGTTTTTGTGATTTATTATTTGATACTTCTTCAATAATTACTGGAGTGTTACACCGAGAACCCTTTCTGCTCCCTCCACCTATGGAAAGTTTTTGCACATAAGTGGGATACATGAATTAAGCAAGAAAAATATTACTAAATACTGAACAATAGCTGGAAGGATGAGAGGATGAAATAAAGAAGTAAAACAAGAGAATGAGAATGTATACACGAGACCTATTTGTACAGGAGGGCCCTGTTTTACGGCATTTTGCTAATACAGACATTTCAAATTATACCCAAAAATTTGTTTATATAGCTCCTGATTCGCTATTACAGCATCTGCGTGCCACCCATCCACTCTCAGTTTGCTTATATCAGCGATTCCCAAAGTGGGCAGTACAGCACCCCTGGGGGCAGTAGGAAGATCCAGAGGGAGGGGGGGGATTGAAAAAGGGGGAAACAGGCACGTAACATACATGTTTCACAAAGAATAAAATTAACAGTTATACACAACAGGATAGTTTTATTATATTTTTGGTCCAAAGTCCAAGTTAAGTCTGAACATTTGTTTGGACACGCCACACACCAGCTAGATCAGACAGCAGACGCCATGGGTACTGGCGATGATCGGATTTTCACATCTGCAAGGGCCAAGGTTTGTACTCGCTACAATGCACATTTTAAAGTATAATAAAAATACAGATATAATTAAGTGGTATTGATGGAGAGATGCCAAAGGGTGTGGAAGTGTTGCTGTGCTAGGGCTGTGATTTGCAGTCTGTAAGTATTTGATTTTTAGTTTAACACTGTGTTATGTACTCTTTTTTTTTCTGCTGCATTTTATGACTGGGATGATTTTTACAAGGAACATATATATTTTGTTCCAGAATAAAATATGGCTGCAGCACAGCTGACAAAAGAGAAGTATGGATTTGTATCAGCACCAAATAACCAACAACAACCAATGTGCCCACAGTGTGAAAGTCTTTTCAAATGAAGCCATGAAACATTCCAGTCTTCTTGAACATTTGAAGAAAATATACTCTGATAAAACTGACAAAAACTTGGCATATTTTCAGTCGCTGAGAAAACTTACATTAACGAAAAGCCATTAGAAAAATGTTTGCTAGAACTTCAGAACAATCTAGTGATGGTTTGCATGCATCATACAATATCTCATTGCTGACTGTTAGATCTGGTAAGCCTCATACAATTGGGTAGAGCTTATTCTACCACCAGTTAGGTTCTGCACACAGTTTTACACAAGTCATCTGAACAAATTATTAAAACTATTCCTCTCAGTGATAACTTTGGTCAAAAGAAGAATGGATGAAATGGCTGAAAACACTGAGGATACATTGTGCAACATGCTTAAGAAAAAAGAATTTGGCTTACAATCAGACGAGTCCACTCTACCAAGTAATGAATCTTTGCTTCTTGCTTATGTTCGTTTTGTCAAGAGATGGAAGTTTGGTTCAAGAGCTGTTATTGGCAAGACAACTAGAAATGGATATAATAGGCTAGTCAGTATTTCATATTGTTCAGACTTTTTTCAAACAAAGACATCCCACTTACCAACACTCTTGCTTGTGCAACAGATGGGACACCATCAATGACAGGTTGTCATCATGGCTTCATCAGTTTCTTGAAAAAGGCTGTACCTGGTATGATTATGGTGCACTGTGTAATCCACAGGCAACATCTGGTTGCAAAAAACCTGGGTGGTTGACTTCACAATCATTAAGCACTGTTACCACAGCAGTAAATAAAATTAAGGCACATGTTTTCAATTCCTGACTGTTCTGACAACTGTGCACTGAGAATGACAAAGATTTTGAACATTTGTTGTTGCACACAGAAATTAGATGGCTGTCAAAGGCAAACTTCCTGAGATGTTTCTATTCACTTTTTAAATCAGTTGTTGAATTCTTCCAAGACTACAATTCTATTCTATGTTATGAACTAAGAAACAGCAAGCATATCACTGTTTATCTGTCAGATGTATTCACAAAGTTCAACAAAAGTTAATTTGCAACTGAGAAGAAATGAGGCCAATCTTATCCAAGTCAAATCAGCCCTTTCCACTTTTCTGTCCAGGTTACAGTTATTCAAGCATAACATAGCCAGTCATGAGCTCTTCCAGCTTTCGAGTCTCTCTGAACTGGAGGAGGAGGAGGAGCATATCAGACGATGACGTTCAAGTGTATTGTGCACACCTGAATGAGCAGTATACACACATGTCTGACAGATTTCAGGATCTATTCTTGCTTAAAATACCAGACTGGGTGATCAATTCTTTCCAGATATCAGCAATGAGGAAACAGGAATGGAGGAAGAACTGATTTCACTCCAAAATGACACTGAGCTGAGGCCAAAGTTCAAAAAATCTCAAGATTTTTGGTCACACACACACACACACACACACACACACACACACACACACACACACACACACACACACACACACACACACAC
>NC_091312.1:6122743-6170243 GCF_038502225.1 Cherax quadricarinatus | reverse complement strand
TGTCTGGACTTTTTGGATTATCCTAGGTAATTTACACTATGTATAACTGTATTTATGTGTACCTGTGAGATAGAGACAGACATGAGAGAGAGAGAGCCAAAGCAAATTAGCCAGCCAACTGGCCATCCAACCAGTTGGCCTGTCAAACACGTATTACACGTGTTCCAGAATTGTTTCTATTTACGTAGGGCATACGTTATAGAACATTCTGGCAGAATGACACTACTAGTGGTATCAAAATTGAAAGGGTGTTACACACCGGTTATTATCGAGGTTTTTTATATTTCCTCTCTCCTGCAAGTGGAGGCATATCTGAAGCTTGCTCGTAACTCAGATTTTGGCTCGCAACTCAAAGCAAAAAATCAACCGAGCGACAGCGTGCATCTCAGAAAACTTGTAAGTTGGGGCACTCATAAGTCAAGGTACCACTGTACAGTGTATTCATTAATTACCTTAAAATATTTGTAGTCTTAATGTAGGGTGAGAGGTGAGTTTTATATGTAGAAGTCAGGTTTGGGAAGTATGGTAGCCAGCCAAGGCAGCCCGCCCCACCCCACCCACACGTAATGTAAACAATCCAGGTGAACACGTCTGGTTTTCCTTCATATACATTTGTATTATACCATAATACAAACTTTATATTGTGTACAAGTTGTAGCACATTGATACAGTAGAATAAATAAAGATCACACTCCAAGTCTCACGTAGATCTATTTTTTTTTACATGCTTTCAAATGGGAAAAATAAAGGTCGGAGCGCTACGCACGTGAACGTAGATCTACGTTTGGACAGTTTAAGGGTTAAGGAAAGAAGCCAGCTTCAAAACATCTAAGTACAGGATGAAGCATCAAGTGCTGACAATATAGCTGTAGAAAATTACCCACGTGAACTAGCTGGGATAATAGAATATGGTGGATATACTAAACAGATTTTTTTTAACCCTTTCAGGGTTGACAAGCCCTCTCCCAAACTTGTTCTCAGGGTCGAAAAATATTCGAAAAAAACATAATTTCTCATGAAATGATAGTTTTTCCTTTTTTGAGAGCATTATAGGCCAAAAAAAAAGTTTTTTTGCGATTAATACTTACAGAGATATGGAGGCGTGAAGTTGACAAAAATTGAACTGTATACGGCAACATCGCCGACTGCCGGTCACCCGATAATAGTTTTTGTTTTTTTCTTTCTTCTTTCATTTTTTAATATTTTTTCAAGTAACTTCTATGGCCTCTGGGACCAATATAAAGACTATCTGGTATATATTCACTCATTGTATACTGCACAATAGCAGCACAAACTCTGCTGTCGTTATACTGTTTACAAAACAGGTTTACACAAACCAATAATAAAAAATGTTGTTTATTACTGTTTTTCTATCATATATATACACACACAGTCACTGGACAGGTTCCTATAACTACAAGAGGTTCTGAAAGCTTGTAGTTGTGTGGGAGTGGACTTGTAAATAGCATGCTGAGTCACTGGTGTGTCTTGTGTCACAATGATGCATCATACCACCACTCACTAACCTCACTGCTTTCCACAACACATTCCTTCCTCCCCACAAACCTACCTTCCTTCTTTCCCTCATTTCTTTCCACCTACCTACCCTCCTTCCTTCCTTACTTCTTCCTTCCTTTTTTTCTTCATTCAGGTAATTTTATGGCCTGTGAGACCAATATAAGGTATACTGAATATATATTCACTCGTATGCTACACAATAACCGCACAGTCATTATATTGTTTACAAAACATGTTTACACAAACCAACAATAAAAAATGTTGTTTATTACTATTTTTCTATCACATATATACGCATATAAAGTCACTGGACACTTCCCAGAACTGGCGTAATTAGTGTCACAATGACAAATGCCACCACCACTCACCACCCTCACTGCCTGTCAACTTCCTCCCCAACCCACATGGAAATAAGTCACTGTCTGAATTTCTTGGGTTATCCTAGGTTGATGGTCTGCTTACTTCCTTCCCTCCTTCCTTCCTTCCTTCCTTCCTTCCCTCCTTCCTTCCTTCCCTCCTACCTTCCCTCCTTCCTTCCCTCCCTCCTTCCTTCCTTCCTTCCTTCCCTCCCTCCTTCCTTCCCTCCCTCCCTCCTTCCTTCCCTCCCTCCTTCCTTCCTTCCCTCCTTCCTTCCCTCCTTCCTTCCCTCCCTCCTTCCTTCCCTCCTTCCTTCCTTCCCTCCTTCCTTCCCTCCTTCCTTCCTTCCCTCCTTCCTTCCTTCCTTCCCTCCTTCCTTCCTTCCCTCCTTCCTCTCATCTCTTCCTTTCTTCCTCCCTCCCTTCCTTCAGGTTTCCTGGACATTGCTTTCGGTCACAAACTCCTCAAAACCATGAAATTCATCTTCACTGACACTTCCATCAGTGTTTGAACTGTCACTTGGGAACAAAAGAGCCCCAATTAGCCTAGGAGTGAGAAGTTTCTTAGTGCCAGACATGGTGAACAAGGTGTAATAAAATGGCTTTTCCACAATGCACCACTAAGTCAATGATTTTTTTTGTACCACACAAACTGACCATGGAGATTCATTCTCTCACATCTAGGCATACCAGCTGTTTCCTGCTTAATTTAAGGCCGCTAGAATTTACGCATACTAGTACGGCACCAACCCTGGCGCATAAGCCGTACTAGTATGGCACCAACCCTGAAAGGGTTAATGTGGGTAAAACTGCATTATTTTGGGAGATGATGCTCTTTAAGACATTTAACACTAAAGAAGAGAAGTCAATGCCTGGTTTGAAAGCTGAAGACAAAAAAAAAAATTGGTGGTATAAAAAATAATAGTTTTTACATTTTTTTTTTTTCAACAAGTCGGCCATCTCCCACGGAGGCAATGTGACCCAAAAAAGAAGGAAAATCCCCAAAAAGAAAATACTTTCATCATCATTCAATACTTTCACCTCACTCACACGTAATCACTGTTTTTGCAGAGGTGCTCAGAATACAACAGTTTAGAAGCATATACGTATAAAGATACACAACATATCCTTCCAAACTGCCAATAATGTTAAGCACAAATAATGCTAAGGGCTAATACTACTCATCACTCGCTATAAGCTAAAGATGAAAATATTTTGACCTAAATACCAAATACCAAATACCTACAAAAACCTCTCACAGTGATAAACATCTACAGAGTTCCACAATCAAACATTAGCCAATTTAGTCAAAACCTAGGAAGTATGATAACTGATGCACGCATGAACAAAGATCACTTACTACTCTCAGGTGACTTCAATGTAAATCTCCTGCAAGACCAGGACCCACACGTTACTGAATTCACAAACACAATGAGTAACTGCATGTTGCTACCAACAGTAACAAAACCTACAAGAGTAACAGAGACTAGTGTTTCCCTACTTGACCACATCTGGACCAACACCATATCCCCTTTAAAATCAGGCATAATTCCAGATAATACCACAGACCACTACCCTACTTTCCTCATAACAACTCTTGGTAAAATACCCCAAGACACTACTAAAGTCACCTTCAGACTTCACAATGAGGCAGCCATTAATAACTTCACAACAGCAGTAACAAACATTGACTGGCACACTGAGCTAGAAATCTATACAGATATTGACGAATGTTTTAATAATTTTCTAAAAAAGACCCAATACCTTTATAACAAGCACTGCCCTAAAAAAACTAAACAGATGACAGCTAGGAGACTGAACAGTCCCTGGCTAACACCCAGCATTCTCAAATCCATAAATACAAAACACCGATATGAAAAACAGTACAGAATGGGTCACATAACCAGAGAACAAACAAAACGTTACTCGTCAATCCTAACCAGCCTGATAAGAAGGGCAAAAAAATTGTATTATGAGAACAGATTATCCAACTTACGAGGTGATATAAAAAAGACCTGGAAGACCCTATCAGAAATTCTGGGAACAAAAAAGATATCACGACATAGCGAAATAAAATTAGCAAAATCAGATGAACACCAACTCCCACCAACAGAAACAGCAAACAGACTCAATGATTTCTTCTCCACTATAGGTCAAAACCTTGCCAATAAAATCCCAAGCTCAGATACCCCACCAAATGACTACCTCACTGGCAACTACCCGAACACACTGTTCCTAGCTCCGACTAACCCATACGAAGTCTCCCTTATTATCAACGCACTGAAAAACAAGGCAGGAGATTTAAATACCTTACCACCCTTTATATACAAAAAAGCATCACAAGTACTATCACCAATCATTGCAACACTCTTTAACAAATCCATTGAATCCTCCACCTTCCCTACAGTTCTCAAAATAGCAAGGGTCACCCCGATCCATAAAGGAGGAGACCAAACAGAGTTGAATAGCTATAGGCCAATATCCAATTTACACCCTCTCTCAAAAATCTTCGAAAAATTAATTCATAAACGAATCTACTCCTACCTCATCTCCCAAAACATTCTCAACCCCTGCCAATTTGGATTCAGGCCTAATAAAAATACTAATGATGCTATTATACACATGCTAGAACATATATACACTGCAATAGAGAAAAAAGAAGTCCCACTGGGGATCTTCATTGACTTACGTAAAGCTTTTGATACAGTTGACCATGACTTGCTCCACGTAAAATTGTCACACTATGGTATTAGAGGGCACTCCCTCAACTACCTCAAGTCTTACCTCAGCAACAGAAGCCAATATGTGTACGCAAATGGGGCAAGCTCTTCCGCACAACCAATTACAGTTGGTGTCCCACAGGGAAGTGTCCTTGGCCCTCTTCTCTTTCTCCTATACATAAATGACCTACCAAATGCTTCACAATTACTCAAACCCACACTTTTTGCAGATGACACTACATATGTCTTCTCTCACCCGAGCCCAGTCACGCTAGCCAATACTGTAAACACCGAATTACAGAAAATATCTACCTGGATGAGGACTAACAAACTTACACTAAACATTGACAAAACCTACTTCATTCAGTTTGGTAACAGAGCTACAGATGTACCTCTTAACATAACAATAAACGGATCACCTATCACAAAGCTAACAGAGGGAAAATTCCTAGGAATCCACCTCGATAATAGACTCAAATTTCATACACATATACAACAAATTTCTAAGAAAATCTTCAAGACTGTAGGCATACTATCAAAGATACGGTGCTATGTTCCACAGTCAGCCCTCCTGGCCCTTTATCACTCTCTTATTTACCCCTATCTCACCTATGGAATTTGTGCATGGGGCTCAACAACAATTAACGATCTCAGACCACTAATTACCCAACAAAAGGCTGCAGTTAGAATGATAACAAATTCTCACTACAGGCAACACACTCCACCAATATTCAAAACACTCAACCTACTCACCATACAAAACATCCATACTTATTATTGCACCTATTACATACATAGAACACTTAACTCTGATATTAACCCTCCCCTCACACATCTCCTTGCCAACCTCAACAGAACACATGACCATAACACAAGGCACAGATCACTCTTTGATGTTCCTCGTGTCCATCTCACGCTATGCAAAAACTCAATGCACATAAAAGGCCCTAAAATCTGGAATTCATTACCTGTAAATATAAAAGAAACACTACCTGTTTATAAATTCAAGTCTTTTCTCAAAGATCACTTACTCACTCAAAACCAAATAAATACTGAATAACTGAACCTTATAAATTGTATATCCTATATGTTACTCACAATTATATCACACAAATGTTAAACCTAGGACCCAATCTAACTTTATTATTTTTTTAAATACACTACCTAACAGAATACTCCATTCGACTGAATGTACAGCAATGCAAGCAACCATATGACCTGTCTTTGTAATACTCATTTGTGCTTTATAGTTATCTGTTTACAATAATGTTTTATCACCGATTTCATCATTGCTTAGTTAATCTTAAGTTAATTTTAAGCCAGCCCGTAATGCTATGCATATAAGTGGCTTTGGCATGCTGCTTTTACCTGTATTTTTTGTACCTCTGTTTGTATGCTTAAAATTACTGTTTGTATGCTTAAGTAATGAGTGTACTCTATGCGTATTTTACCATTTTATTGGTTTTCAGGCTTAGTTCATTTGTTCGTGTATGACAGTGTAAATGTGTCGTCAGGCATTGATACGCACTTAAAAGTGAAAACAAGGGCGATTCACTTTAAAGCGATTTTCGTTTTGCGGCAGTAGTTTGGAACCTAACCTGCCATATTATCAGGGCCCTCCTCCAGTTACATGAATGGAACTATGCCTCAAATTCAGAGGTCTCTATCATATATTTTTGAAATTTCAAGCAGTAGCAGAACATGCAGTCTATCAAATCTTCTATTTTTTACTTCATCCCTCACTCCATACATAATCTTAATTAGGTTTGTAATTAAAGAACAAAAAGGCACAATACTTTGACTGGAACAACACACAAATAACCTGCACAGAGGAGAGAGGAGCTTATGATGACATTTCAGTCCAACTTGGACCATTTACGAAGTCACATTGAAAATGTTTCAAGTTGGATTGAAATGTCGTCATAAGCTCTTCCCTACTATGTGTGGGTTATTTGTGTATAGGTTTGTAATTACCTATTTAAGTTTTTGGGTCATGAGCTCTAGCTCAGTTCCAGCAAGTGCATAATCAGTAATTTAAGGCATTCCCAGTAGTTCAAATACTCTATAAGCTCTGATCTCTCTCTCCTGCCTTGAATGGAGCAGCCCATAATGAACAGTGCTCTAAGCCAGAAAACAAGAGAGGTTTGAAGAGTGTCACCAATAGCATTATTGCCCTATTTTTAAGGAGGCGACAAACCTTCTTCTTGATAAAAAAAAATTGAAATTGAAAAATTATGGAAAACAACGTTTTCTTACCATAAAATAGCGCTTAATTCTGGCAACACGTTGATAGAATCAGCTTGTTTCTATCATATTTCTAAGTATGTTTTTCCACAAATGTAATTTTTTTTGTTCTTGCTGTCAGCATGAGGATATGTTGGTCATTAGTTTTTTTTTTTTTTTACTCCAAAAATTATGGTATTTTTTATTGTTTCATTCTAAATACTCTACATGGCAACTCTTGTGAGGACTAAGAGTGAAAAGAGCAGTGAGGCTGTCCCTCAGCAGCATGCAGGCTGTCAACAAGGACAGAGGGGTGCAACACGCTCAGATATGGCAGGCCATAACCAAAGAGTTTTTCGTAATCCATAATTAGGAATAACTCGGGAATAAATTATTGGCACTGTTTTCCCTCTCATTCAAAGAGTATTTATAGGAGCATCATGACTTTTTCACACGTTATTAAGGAATGATGGTTCTATTGAATTACAAAGAAGGTTTGCGATATGTTTTACTGCTTTGTTTTCATTGAATTTTTACTCCCAAAAGAGTTCTTAAAAAACAAAAAATTTAACATTTTGTATAATGCAATCTATTGACATCTCCCTCAAATGTCTGTGTAATTAGATTACCTAACTTGTTATCTTTCAACTGATGTCAACTAGAACATTGTAAGTCTTACCAATTTTGTAGAAGGATAGATTTGAGCTCTATAGAACAGGGTACTATTTATTTTCTTTCCAACTAAGGAAAAAAGTCATTAAAAACACAGTGTCTAGGTTCCAAATGCTGTTTAATTCACAGTAAAAATTCCATTGAAATGGGAACAAAAGAAAAAAAAAGATGACTTGGCTCGTCACCCTCTTAACCCTTAAACGGTAATAATCTTTTTTTTTTTATATATTGAAAAAAAGAGCACATTTTTTTGAGTATTTTAGAATAAAAAAATTTTTAGTGTCAGTACTTACCGAGATATGAAGCCAAGAAGTTGGCATTGGATGCTCATGTGACAGCAACATCGAGTCCTGCTGCTTGCAGAAGTGTTGCTGATACACCTTTTTTTCTATTTCTATTCTATTTTTCTATTCCTATTCTAGTTCGTCATTTTATAACCAATCTTCGTTCTGACACTAGTACAGTGGACCCCCGCATACCGTTGGCCTTACATAACGTTAAATCCGCATACCGATACATTTTATCGCTAAGATTTTGCCTCGCATACCGCTAAAAAACCCGCTCAACGCTGTTCGTCCGAGACGCGTCCAATGTGCGGCCTTAGCCAGCCTCACATGTTCCGCCGGTGGCATTGTTTGCCAGCCAGCTTCCGCGGTAACATCCAAGCATACAATCGGAGCATTTCGTATTATTACAGTGTTTTTGGTGATTTTATCTGCAAAATAAGTGACCATGGGCCCCAAGAAATCTTCTAGTGCCAACCCTACAGGAATAAGGGTGAGAATTACTATAGAGATGAAGAAAGAGATCATTGATAAGTATGAAAGTGGAGTGCGTGTCTCCGAGCTGGCCAGGTTGTATAATGAACCCCAGTCAACCATCGCTACTATTGTGGGCAACAAAACGGCAATCAAGGAAGCTGTTCTTGCCAAAGGTTCAACTGTGTTTTCGAAACAGAGATCGCAAGTGATGGAAGATGATGAGACACTTATTGGTGTGGATAAATGAAAAACAGATAGCAGGAGATAGCATCTCTCAAGTGATCATAAGTGAAAAGGCTAGGAAGTTGCATCAGGATTTAATTAAAAAAATGCCTGCAACTAGTGATGATGTGAGTGAATTTAAGGCCAGCAAAGGTTGGTTTGAGAGATTTAAGAAGTGTAGTGCCATACATAGTGTGATAAGGCATGGTGAGGCTGCCAGTTCGGACCACAAGCAGCTGAAAAATATGTGCAGGAATTCAAGGAGTACATAGACAGTGAAGGACTGAAACCTGAACAAGTGTTTAATTGTGATGAAACAGGCCTGTTTTGGAAGAAAATGCCAAGCAGGACCTACATTACTCAGGAGGAAAAGGCACTCCCAGGACATAAGCCTATGAAAGACAGGCTTACTCTGTTGATGTGTTCCAATGCTAGTGGTGATTGCAAAGTGAAGCCTTTATTAGTGTATCACTCAGAAACTCCCAGAGCGTTCAGGCAAAAGAATATCCTTAAGGCTAATTTGTGTGTGCTGTGGAGGGCAAACAGTAAGGCATGGGTCACTAGGGACTTTTTCTATGACTGGTTACACCATGCATTTGCCCCCAATGTGAAAGATTACCTAATTGAAAAGAAATTAGACCTTAAGTGCCTCCTGGTGTTAGACAATGCCCCTGGTCATCCTACAGACGTGGCAGAGCGACTTTATGGGGACATGAGGTTCATTAAAGTGAAGTTTTTGCCTCCTAATACCACTCCTCTCCTGCAGCCCATGGACCAGCAGGTTATTGCAAACTTCAAAAAACTGTACAGTGGACCCCCGGTTAACGATATTTTTTCACTCCAAAAGTATGTTCAGGTGCCAGTACTGACCTAATTTGTTCCCATAAGTAATATTGTGAAGTAGATTAGTCCATTTCAGACCCCCAAACATACACGTACAAACGCACTTACATAAATACATTTACATAATTGGTCGCATTCGGAGGTGATTATTATGCGGGGGTCCACTGTACACAAAAGCTCTGTTTGAAAGGTGCTTTTTAGTGACCTCAGAAACTCAACTGACTAAGAGAGTTTTGGAGAGATCACTTTAATATCCTCAACTGTGTAAACCTTATAGGAAAGGCTTGGGAGGGAGTGACTAAGAGGACCTTGAACTCTGCTTGGAAGAAACTGTGGCCAGAATGTGTAGACCAAAGGGATTTTGAAGGGTTTCAGGCTAACCCTGAGAGGAGTATGCCAGTTGAGGAATCCATTGTGGCATTGGGAAAGTCCTTGGGGTTGGACGTTAGTGGGGATGATGTGGAAGAGTTGGTGGAGGAGGACAATGAAGAACTAACCACTGATGAGCTGCTAGATCAACTTCAACAGCAAGAGGCCAGACCTGAGGAAACTGGTTCGGAGGAGGGGAGAGAGAAATTGAAAAAGTTGTCTACTACAAAGATTAAGGAAATCTGTGCAATGTGGCTGAAAGTACAAACCTTTATGGATGAAAATCACCCTCACACAGCTATTGCAAGCCGTGCTGGTGACAATTACACTGACAATGTTGTGAAACACCTTAGGGAAGTCATAAAGGAACGAGAGGTACAGGCCACTATGGACAGATATGTTGTGCGACAGAAGTCCAGTGACTCTGAAGCTGGTTCTAGTGGCATTAAAAGAAGAAGGGAAGTAACCCCAGAAAAGGACTTGACACCTCAAGTCTTAATGGAAGGGGATTCCCCTTCTAATTATAGGCTTCGTCCTGCGTGCACTCAGAATCTGCAGCAACGAGTTCCTTGAGGAAGAATGCACTATAATTGAACAAATATTTTCTAAACTCCACTATCCTCGTCACTTCATCAGAGACTGCAGACGGCGGGCATTAAACATCTTCAACACACCCAGAGAAGACACTGCCGAGAAGAGATATAGTCCTTCCCACCAACTCCATTGCCAAACATGTTTCCAACATCTTTGCCAAAACATCATTCCAAGTATCTACCTCCACAACCACGACCATCAAGGACATCACCAGTAGTAGACAGGACAAGCCTCCATCCTCTGCAGGGGTATACATAATCCCTTGTAATGACTGCAACAAGTTATACGTGGGCGAAACATCAAGGGACCTCCAAACACGTATTTCAGAACACCAATACGCAAGCAGGTCTGACGACACAAGGAATGCCTGCGTACAACACCGTAATTCACACAACCACTTGATAAACTACAGAAACTCAAGACTTATCGCCACAGAAGACAACACTCAATACCGAAGAATCCTGGAATCATCACTTATTTCTATATCCGACAACTTCAACCAGAATAGTGGCTTCTATAACATAGCTGAACCACTTGCCAAGAAACTTCTTCATCGCTATCCCACATAAGAACACTGTAGAAGGTCTGCTCACAAACTTATCCAATCTCCTTTCCAAGCTACCCAAGTTTTTAGACTCTATAACCCCACTCGGTACATCATCAGATGCAGCATTCTTCACCTGACCTCAGCATTCTGAACCGGACTATAAATACTCGCGTTCCTTCCACCCCAGGTAGTTCTGTTTGTGACTTGAAAAAGCCCACTGTGTGGGCGAAACGTAGTCAATAAAGGATCACACTATACTGCATTTGTGTTTATATTTCCATTGTGTCGGTATTTTATACCATTTATTTCCAGAGGGAGGAGGAGGAAAGGGAGGAGGAGGAGGAGAGGGAGGAGAGGGAGGAGAGGGAGGAGGAGGAGAGGGAGGAGGAGGAGGAGTGGGAGGAGGAGGAGGAGAGGGAGGAGGAGGAGAGGGAGGAGGGAGGAGGGGGAGGAGGGAGGAGGGGGAGGAGGGAGGAGGGGGAGGAGGGAGGAGGAGGAGGGAGGGAGGAGGGAGGAGGGAGAAGGAGGGAGGAGGGAGAAGGAGGGAGGAGGGAGGAGGAGGGAGTGGAGGAGGGAGGAGGAGGAGGAGGGAGTGGAGGAGGGAGGAGGAGGAGGAGGGAGGAGGAGGAGGAGGAGGGAGGAGGAGTAGGAGGGTGGAGGAGTAGGAGGGAGGAGGAGTAGGAGGGAGGAGGAGTAGGAGGGAGGAGGAGTAGGAGGGAGGAGGAGTAGGAGGGAGGAGGAGTAGGAGGGAGGAGGAGTAGGAGGGAGGAGGAGTAGGAGGGAGAAGGAGTAGGAGGGAGAAGGAGTAGGAGGGAGGAGGAGTAGGAGGGAGGAGGAGTAGGAGGGAGGAGGAGTAGGAGGGAGGAGGAGTAGGAGGGAGGAGGAGTAGGAGGGAGGAGGAGTAGGAGGGAGGAGGAGTAGGAGGGAGGAGGAGTAGGAGGGAGGAGGAGTAGGAGGGAGGAGGAGTAGGAGGGAGGAGGAGTAGGAGGGAGGAGGAGTAGGAGGGAGGAGGAGTAGGAGGGAGGAGGAGTAGGAGGGAGGAGGAGTAGGAGGGAGGAGGAGTAGGAGGGAGGAGGAGTAGGAGGGAGGAGGAGTAGGAGGGAGGAGTAGGAGGGAGGAGGAGGAGGGAGGAGATTATAGCTGACATTTTTAGAAGTCACCTTGAAGAGCATTATTTGATTAATGAATCACAGCATGGGCTCATGAGAGGTTCCTGCCTGACAAATTTACTGACGTTCTTCAATAGAACATTTGAGGCAGTGGACAGTGATAAAGAATATGATATTGTTTATTTGGATTTTAGTAAAGCCTTCGATAGAGTACCTCACGAGAGACTCTTAAGAAAAGTGGCAGCTCATGGTATAGGAGGTAAAGTTCCAGCATGGATAGAGACATGGCTTACCAATAGAAAGCAGAAAGTTTCCAATAACAGGGTGAAATCTGAATGGGGATTAGTCACTAGTGGCATTCCACAATGATCAGTTTTAGTCCCTCTCTTGTTCATAATTTACACTAATGACCTTGATGAAGGGATTACGAGTGACATGAGTAAATTTGCTGATGATATAAAGATAGGCCGTATAATTCATTCTGAGGAGGATAGCAATGAACTCCAGGATGATTTGGACAAATTAATGTCTTGGTCTGAAAAATGGCAGATGAAGTTCACTGTGGATAACTGTAAGGTACTAGTCCTTGGTAATGAAAATAACCCTCGAAGCTATAAACTAGGTGAAGTAGAGCTTGATCATACAGAATGTGAGAAAGACTTGGGTGTCATGGTAAGCAGAAATCTAAAGTCAAGCCAGCAGTGCCTTAGTGTGCACAACAAGGCTAACAGATTACTAGGATTTATCTCTAGAAGTATAAGTAACAGAAGTCCAAAAGTTATTTTACAGCTCTCTACCTCACTAGTGAGGGCTCATTTGGATTATGCCACTCAGTTTTGGTCTCCTTACTACAGGATGGATATAGACTCATTGGAGAACATACAGAGAAGAATGACTAAAATGATTTACTGTGTAAGGAATCTCCCATATGAAGATAGACTTAAAGCCTTAAATCTCCACTCCCTGGAGAGACGTAGCATGAGGGGAGATATCACTGAGGTGTATAAGTGGATGACAGATATAAACAAAGGATATACTAACCTTTAAACGGTCCAAATATATATGTACATTCTCTCACGTAGCACCCCAAACGTATATATACGTTTCATTTTTCATTTATTCAACATTGGCACGATAGGCCTGAGTCGCCAAGACATGAGAGAATGGGTGTGCGCACTCTGTGTGCCATATGAAAAAAATTGGGGATGCCTGGGTACCACATGCTCTTTTTTCCTATAAAAAAAACGATTGTTTTTTTTTTCTCAAAATATTCGGGGCGCTGCACAGGTGAACGTATATATACGTTTGGACCATTTAAGGGTTAATAAAGTACTGAGGGTGTTGAACCAGGTAAGAACCAGAAATAATGGATTTAAGTTGGAAAAATTTAATTTAGAAAGGACACAGGTAAGTACTGGTTTTTAACAGAGTTGTAGATGCGTGGAACAATCTTCCCAGTAGCGTGATCAAAGCTAAGACCTTGGGTAGCTTTAAAGAGAGACTGGACAAATATATGAGTGGGAGGGGCTGGGTTCGATTGGTGTCATTGGGTACGGGAGTAAATTCTTGGGTAGCTTTGGGTAGAGGTCGTTTTGATAAGGACCTGCCTTGCATGGGCCAGTAGGCCTTCTGCAGTGTTCCTCCATTCTTATGTTCTTATGTAAGAGAAGGAAATTGCTGTATGGAGTATATCAAGGAGACGAGATGCTTTTTAACGATAGTTTTGGAGAGACTGGCAAACAGAAGACCTTTAGAGACTTCAGGCAGTTTTTTTTTTTTTCAGATTTTAGGGCCTTTTATGTGCATTAAGATTTTATACAGGTCAAGTCAGACACACAGGATATCAAAAAGGCTTTTGTGTCCTGCATTATATCTTTAGTTCTTTGTCAGCTATCAAAGAAGAGTTTCAGAGGATGGTTTATATTGTAATTTATTTTCTTGTACATACAGTATTTAGTAAGCACAATAGAATGAATGCATACTATGTATACTGACCAAGTTTTAACTTTTGAAGAGTGATGGGTATGTGCTGTCTAGCCCTGGACTGGATAAGCATTCATACAGTGACTTTTTGACGAGTTATTATTGGTTTTAGGCCATATGATGGAGTAGATCCCCAGTACACAGTGGAACCGACCAATTAGAAAAAATGCATTTAACCTTGTATTCAGAAATAAGAATCTGGTACTGAACAGTGCCAAACTTAACACACTGAACCTGAGCAGCCAAACACTGACGTGGGTGTATTCAACAAATTTAATTTTAATAATAAATACATTAACTGGGACCAGATAGCCCATGAAACGTGCTGAGAAAAAAGTACGAGTAACATGGATTTATAACAGTGCCTAGAGAGGATGAGCTCACTGAATTTATAGGAATATTCCAGTCATGTGCTGTATGAATTCAGTCAGTAACCTAAATTATTGGGAAAACCTAAAGCACCATGAAGGGTAATCCCTGGAACATAACCAAGATAGATTCACTAATTTACACCTGAAAGACTCTAGGACTGACCCAAATCAGCACACCAAAATCACTCCCTACCAAAGCCAAGAGGCTCACAGTAGTGCAAAATATCCCAATGAAAAAAGAGGAGTGCCTTGAGCATATTAAAAGGTAATTCAATAAGTACAGAAAAAGACTTTTCAATACCCACCCCTTCAAACAGAAGGAAAATTGACAACAATTACCTGTCAGTTCGTAATCAGTCAGGCTTTGGTACCTACTTTGGACTGCTTGTAGTTAACATCAACAAGCCCTGGTTTAAGACCAGGCTACTGGGACAGTGATCCCCCCAGAACTGTCCACAGGCACACTACATGTCTATAGGTGAACCATGAATGAATTTAACTTGTAAAACACCCATTTAACTGCTTACAAAGCAAGGGTTGACTATAAATGAAGAAAGGGAATTAGACTGGCATTATATCAAACAAGAGAACACGAGTTTCAAAATGGTCACCATTTGTGTCGATTACTGGGTGCAGTATCACTTCACTCTTAGTCTTCCTCACACTAATTCACTCACCTTGAATTTCTATATTTTCTCACTGTTTGTCAAAACCATGCAACACAGATTGTGCATTACCATTAGTACCACAATTAATACTAAAATTCTTTAAAGCATCTACTCTTATTTGGAAGTAACCACACAATTTTCTTAAGTATTTAAACCACATCAGAGACCAAACCTTTAAAAAGTTCTCACTAACGAAGAATTATAAGTAACAGAGATGTGTGTGTGTTACACAGCTTTTTTTTAAGCAACATTACAAATATCTTTTTTGATGCCACATAAGTGTAGCAATAAATTTAAAAATCATAAACTTTGTTTAGAAATAAACCATACAGCAAGCTTATTTTGCTATTCTTGCAATTAAACTTACCATCTCTATCCTTTTTTGAGCGGCGCCGTTCTCTCTTACTTTGTGGTTTAGACATATTTCCTTCTTCTGGGATGTCATCAAAGCCAACTAGCTCAATGTATTCATTCTGGCTGTAAAAGATGGATTTTATGTTAATTAAAGCAAGGCAGGCAATTGCTTAGAATTTCTGTTAAATTACATTAGGGCAATCAAGAAGTCAATCTTAGTACACACTGATGAAGATATTTTCCTAGGTTAATTTTTTTTAACTAGGCAGGATCACCCAAAGAAGGAAACATCATTTATTCATTCAATAGCTGTCTTGCCAGAAGTACATCAACATCACAATTCAACTTTCTCTCCAAACTGCCACATTTCCACCCATTCCTCAAAGTGCAGACACTACTTTCCCATTCTAAAACTAGTCCAACTAACCAGTTTTCCCTAAAGAAGAAACCACTGATTTTCATTCAGTATAACCTTAGCTTGACTCGAGTTCTGGAGGTGGGAAGTATAGTGCCTACTAAATATTCTTAACCCTTTCGGTGTCGGTCCCATTATATAATGGCTTTGAAGCCAGTGTTGGGCCCATAATAAAACACCATGAGCTCAGCTCACTCAGATAAGCTATGAGTGGTAAATTTGGAACTAGGTACGAGAGAGAATATATATATATGAATATATATATATATATATATATATATATATATATATATATATATATATATATATATATATATATATATATATATATATATATATATATATATATATATATATATATATATATATATTTAGGTAAAGAGAGTGGTGAGAGAGTGCAAAAGGAGAGCAGATGATAGAGTGGGAGAGGCACTGTCAAGAAATTTTAATGAAAATAAGAAAAAATTTTGGAGTGAGTTAAACAAGTTAAGAAAGCCTAGGGAAAATATGGATTTGTCAGTTAAAAACAGAGTAGGGGAGTTAGTAGATGGGGAGATGGAGGTATTGGGTAGATGGCGAGAATATTTTGAGGAACTTTTAAATGTTAAGGAAGAAACAGAGGCAGTAATTTCATGCACTGGTCAGGGAGGTATACCATCTTTTAGGAGTGAAGAAGAGCAGAATGTAAGTGTGGGGGAGGTACGTGAGGCATTACGTAAAATGAAAGGGGGTAAAGCAGCTGGAACTGATGGGATCATGACAGAAATGTTAAAAGCAGGGGGGGATATAGTGTTGGAGTGGTTGGTACTTTTGTTTAATAAATGTATGAAAGAGGGGAAGGTACCTAGGGATTGGCAGAGAGCATGTATAGTCCCTTTATATAAAGGGAAAGGGGACAAAAGAGACTGTAAAAATTATAGAGGAATAAGCTTACTGAGTATACCAGGAAAAGTGTACGGTAGGGTTATAATTGAAAGAATTAGAGGTAAGACAGAATGTAGGATTGCGGATGAGCAAGGAGGTTTTAGAGTGGGTAGGGGATGTGTAGATCAGGTGTTTACATTGAAGCATATATGTGAACAGTATTTAGATAAAGATAGGGAAGTTTTTATTGCATTTATGGATTTAGAAAAGGCATATGATAGAGTGGATAGAGGAGCAATGTGGCAGATGTTGCAAGTATATGGAATAGGTGGTAAGTTATTAAATGCTGTAAAGAGTTTTTATGAGGATAGTGAGGCTCAGGTTAGGGTGTGTAGAAGAGAGGGAGACTACTTCCCGGTAAAAGTAGGTCTTAGACAGGGATGTGTAATGTCACCATGGTTGTTTAATATATTTATAGATGGGGTTGTAAAGGAAGTAAATGCTAGGGTGTTTGGGAGAGGGGTGGGATTAAATTATGGGGAATCAAATTCAAAATGGGAATTGACACAGTTACTTTTTGCTGATGATACTGTGCTTATGGGAGATTCTAAAGAAAAATTGCAAAGGTTAGTGGATGAGTTTGGGAATGTGTGTAAAGGTAGAAAGTTGAAAGTGAACATAGAAAAGAGTAAGGTGATGAGGGTGTCAAATGATTTAGATAAAGAAAAATTGGATATCAAATTGGGGAGGAGGAGTATGGAAGAAGTGAATGTTTTCAGATACTTGGGAGTTGACGTGTCGGCGGATGGATTTATGAAGGATGAGGTTAATCATAGAATTGATGAGGGAAAAAAGGTGAGTGGTGCGTTGAGGTATATGTGGAGTCAAAAAACGTTATCTATGGAGGCAAAGAAGGGAATGTATGAAAGTATAGTAGTACCAACACTCTTATATGGGTGTGAAGCTTGGGTGGTAAATGCAGCAGCGAGGAGACGGTTGGAGGCAGCGGAGATGTCCTGTTTAAGGGCAATGTGTGGTGTAAATATTATGCAGAAAATTCGGAGTGTGGAAATTAGGAGAAGGTGTGGAGTTAATAAAAGTATTAGTCAGAGGGCAGAAGAGGGGTTGTTGAGGTGGTTTGGTCATTTAGAGAGAATGGATCACAGTAGAATGACATGGAAAGCATATAAATCTATAGGGGAAGGAAGGCGGGGTAGGGGTCGTCCTCGAAAGGGTTGGAGAGAGGGGGTAAAGGAGGTTTTGTGGGTAAGGGGCTTGGACTTCCAGCAAGCGTGCGTGAGCGTGTTAGATAGGAGTGAATGGAGACGAATGGTACTTGGGACCTGACGATCTGTTGGAGTGTGAGCAGGGTAATATTTAGTGAAGGGATTCAGGGAAACCGGTTATTTTCATATAGTCGGACTTGAGTCCTGGAAATGGGAAGTACAATGCCTGCACTTTAAAGGAGGGGTTTGGGATATTGGCAGTTTGGAGGGATATGTTGTGTATCTTTATATGTTTATGCTTCTAGACTGTTGTATTCTGAGCACCTCTGCAAAAACAGTGATAATGTGCGAGTGTGGTGAAAGTGTTGAATGATGATGAAAGTATTTTCTTTTTGGGGATTTTCTTTCTTTTTTGGGTCACCCTGCCTCGGTGGGAGACGGCCGACTTGTTGAAAAAAAAAAAAAAAAAAAAAAAAAAAAATATATATATATATATATATATATATATATATATATATATATATATATATATATATATATATATATATATATATATATATATATATATATATATATATATATATATATATATATATATATATATATATATATATATATATATATATATATATATATATATATATATATATATATATATATATATATTATAAAATTGGGGCCCTGATATTATACTCTAAATTGTAAACAGTACAGGTCTCCCTCAACATTCACGGGCTTCACTCATTCGCGAATTCCCAACCGCCAAATTCCCAGCCGCCAAATTCCCAGCCACCAAATTCCCAGCCGCCAAATCATATTTAAGTTTCCCGCCACCTGCGAGTCCCTACTACGCTCCCTCCGACCCCCGCAACTGGCAGCCAGCCCTCCCACCACTCAGTGTGGTGAGTGTTTTGTTTGTTCATTATTTGCTATTAAACTACAGTATAAATAATGTAAACACATTCATGACTGCATATTGAAATGGCTATTCGGACAGGTATTGGACGGTGACATGTGTTTACTCTTGAACACTGCAAAGAATTAAACATTTCTGCTACAGTTAACAACAACAACAACAACAATAACAACAACAACAAAACAAAACAACAAAAACAACAAAAACAACAACAAAAACAACAACAACAAACAACAACAACAAACAACAACAACAAATATGATATAATTGAAGAAGGAAATTGTACAAAAATACGAGGGAGTGGTTGACACATCGTCAGTGTGACTTTGTTTATGCTGGAGTGAACATTAGTCTCCCTGCTCTTCCAAACATTTCACAATAATTCGTTGTGTTTGGTGCTTGTAGATTGAGTGTGACTGGAGTGGTAGAGGCAGTGATTGAGGCAATGGTATTTAATAACATACATGTTAATAATAATACATGTTATTAATAATATGTACTATTATTATTTATAACATACATGTTATTAAATACATACATGCTAATAATAATACATGTTATTAATAATAACATGTACTATTATTATTTATAACATATGTTATTAAATACCACTGCCTCAACCGCTGAATTATTGTGAAATGTTTGGAAGAGCAGGGAGACTAATGTTCACTCCAGCATAAACAAAGTCACACTGACGATGTGTCAACCACTTCCTCATATTTTTGTACAATTTCCTTATTCAATTATATCGTATTTATTATTATTATTATTATTATTATTACTATTGTTATTATTAGCAATAGCAGAAATGTTTAATTCTTTGCAGTGTTCAAGAGTAAACACATGATGTCACCGTCTAATACCTTTCCTAATAGCCATTCCAATATGCAGTCATGAATGGGTTTACATTATTTATTCTGTAGTTTAATAGCAAATAATGAACAAACAAAACACTCACCACACCGAGTGGTGGGAGGGCTGGCTGCCAGTTGCGGGGGTCGGAGGGAGCGTAGTAGGGAGTCGCAGTGCTGGAGGCATTGGTGGAGTCTGTGGTATTTAATAACATACATGTTATTAACATACATGTTATTAAATAACACACGTTATTAAAGCATAACATGTATATATTTAGTACAATTTACAACGTTTTCATGTATTTTATGATTATTCATGGTTCAACAGGTTAAGGAAGCAGTATTGTAATATATTTCCCTACAATATATTGGGGCACCAAACATTCACGGTTTTTCAACATTCGCAAATGTTGAGGGAGACCTGTATAGTTTATTATATTATTTCAGGTCACTTTTTATATTTCATCTTTATATATGCTTCTAAGCTGTTGTATCTGGGCACTTCTGCAAAAACGTGATAATGTATGAGTGAGGTGAAAGTGTTGAATGATGATGAAAGTATTTTCATTTTAGGGATTTTCTTTCTTTTTGGGTCACCCTGCCTAGGTGGGAGACAGCCGACTTGTTGAAAAAAAAAATCTACAAGCACAGTACAGCGCTTTGTCTGAATTTTTTGGGTTATCCTAGGTAATTTACAGTATGTATAATTGTATTTATGTGTACCTGTGAGACAGACAGAGAGAAATAGAGATAAATACAGACAGACAGATAGAAACTGCCAATCAGCAAGCCACCCAGCCTGCCGAACACCGTATTACATGTTCTTGTATTGTTTCTCTTTACTTAGGGCATAGGTTATAGGATGTTCTGACACGATGACATGACCACTGATATCAAAATTGAAAGGATGTTGCACAAATGTTGCACACGGGTTATTATCGAGGTTTTTTTATATTTCCTTGATCACTTGTGGCCACATCCACCTCAAAACCACTAAACTCGTGGTCAACATCACTTTCCTCTTAAAAGGGGAGTGTTAATACGACATGACATCAGTGACTCCCTGCTGTTTGCCATGCTGGTTTGCTCTAGCTGGCGCTCAATTGAACTGGTGCTCCCACAAGGCACTAAGTGGTCCCAGATGTTTTTAATACTGTGCACACAGTGTTAAGACCCATTCTATGCTGACAAGGTATCTCAGGCCAATCGTGCCAAATTTGGAGGCAGGAAAAATAAAACATTGATCTACGTTTGGAGTGCTAGCAGTAACAACGTAGATCTACGTATGGACAGTAAGGGGTTAAGAATCTGATTTTTTCCTCTGCAGAATTCTTGGACAACTGCAGGATACTTCAGTTTTAACAGCAAGTGATAACTATGCAGAATTTCAATATATACAGTATGGTACTCAAATTGTGCTAATATTTATTTTGTATACCTGGTGGGTCCTCCTGTGAACCATTCAGGTTGTTCCTCTTCCTCACTGCGTGAAGACATGCGCCGCCTTTCTTGATAACGACGATCCCTCTCTCTCCGATCAGAACGTTTGTCAGTGTTTTCTTCTTCTTCAAAGAAGCGACGTCTGCTTTCATATCTGTAAATAGTTTATAAATATAAATAAAAAACTACTGTTTCATTAAACATACTGTATTTCCTGACATAAAATCATAAAAAGATCCTCACAACAATTAACCCTTTCAGGGTCCATCCCGTAGATCTACGGCTAAACGTTCAGGGTCCAAACCGTAGATCTACGTCATGAGCTCAGCTCACTCTGATAAACTGTGAGTGGCACATTTGGGCCTAGATATGAGAGAATACATGTATATGGTATGTGTGCACCACATAAAACAAATCCTGCAGCACTCTGTGTATAATGAGAGAAAAAAACTGAGACCATGATTTTCGATTAAAACAGCGACTTTGCAGTGTTTTTTCGTATGTTTTTTATAGTTGTATTTGCGATTTCTTGGTCTCATTTGATAGAATGGAAGACATATTACTGAAATAGAGATGATTTTGATTGGTTTTAGCACTGGAAACCGCTTGAAACTGAGCTCAAAGTAGCAGAAATGTTAAATTTTTGCCGATGTTCAAGAGTAAACAAATGACCTCACACGTCTAATACACGCCAGCTGGTGGGTCTAATATACATTCACAAATGTGGTGATGATATTTATACAATTATTACAATATTGCATAACAGTGAATCTTCTATTTTTTGGTGTGAATAAACATTCATTATGTGAATAAAAAATCAAAATGGAATTTATTTGTAAAGCCTCAAAACGTAACTAATGAACAGAGGAAATGTTAGTTTAGTGCCAGGAATACCTACATTTTTTATTCTGGACCTTATTTTAAAATTGGAATATTTTGAACTTTGTGTTAAATTGGCCAAATTACCAACTTCCGATCACTTTATTTTGTAGTTGAAACAGTTGACTTGGCGATTTCTTGTGCTCAATCGATAGAATAGATGTAATACTAGTGAAATAGATAAGAATTTGGTCAACTGGAATAATGTAATTGGCCTAAAATGGGAGTCAAAGTCGGCAAAATCGCTGATTCGTAAATATCGCTGACACATCAAAATTCGCGAGAGCATAATTTTGTCAGTTTTCCGTCAAATTTCGTACTTTTTGTTTTATTACGTTCACAAAAAGATTCTCTACCATTTCGTAAGAAAAAATAACAAATTTTTTTTTTTAAATTCTTGGACACTGGGACACCACTTCAGATTTTGGCCTTGGACCCTGAAGGGGTTAACAATTTTAACAAGAATAAAAACCTAGTATAAAAGATGCATTCCTGAAAAATTGATCACTAAAATAAATTCCATATAGGAATACACCAAACTGTCCAATATACCACACAGATACAGGTTAACCCTTTCACTGTCCAGACCAACGAAAATGATACTGCTCTCACTGTACACTTTTAAAAAAATTCTTCTGAAATGGAAAATCTTTTTCTGAAGGTTAATTAAACAGGCACAAAATAAGCAGTCTAGGTGCAATTTATGAACTAGCAATTTCTCCCACTTTGAGTTCTATTTTATGCTAATTCCTTTGCTCCCTGCAACCAAATTCTTAACTACAGTAGACCGTCATTTAGCATGAGTTTATTTGGTATGATCTGGGTATAACACAAATTGAAGAATTGTGGCACAATTTTATGTAACACGTCGCAAAATTAATTTAACACGATTCAGTTTGCGGGAAGGAAATAAAAACTTCCCTTTTCCTCAAAGCGGCCGCTTTGTTATGGATCACTCGTACTTCATACATGTCTAGTCCAACTTCTCTGCTACAAGCTTGTGATTGTGAATTGTGTTTTTATCTTTTAATTACTATATCTTGTATCTGCCAAGCAATCATGACACCCAGTAGGCATACCAGTGTTGTTCAAAGTGGCAAGAAAAGGTATAAACATTTAAGTCTTAGAATTTATGAAATAAACAAAGACATTAGTCAAGACATAACCTGTGGCCATAATGAAGTGTTACTTTGAACACACAAAAAGAGGTAAACATAAGTTTGTGTGACTTACTGAACGACTTGACTGACTGAATGACAAAGTTAGACACTCCAGTACAACCATCAACTACAGTACCAAAACCTCTGCCATCCACTTCAGACCAATAGGGCCACAGCATAACTCTCCACTCTCTTCATCACCCACAAACGCCAGCACCCACAATTTAATGTAAGAATTACTATTATTTTTATTACATTCGTAGTCTTAAGCAGTAAAAACAACACAATATATCACAACAATGGGGGGGGGGTCTCAGAAACGTAACCCTATTTTTCCCACAAGTTCTTCAGTTTATCTAACATGGTTTTAGATTGAGACACTTATGCAGCATATGGGAATCTTTATTCAGGAAACGTTTCGCCACACAGTGGCTTCATCAGTCCAATACAAAGAGGAAGGCGTAAGGAGAGGAGGAGTATGAGGTAATCAGTCCCTCAGCCTGGAGTTGATGGACTGAACACATCGACTCCAGGCTGAGGGACTGATTACCTCATACTACTCCTCTCCTTACGCCTTCCTCTTTGTATTGGACTGATGAAGCCACTGTGTGGCGAAACGTTTCCTGAATAAAGATTCCCATATGCTGCATAAGTGTCTCAATCTTCAACTTGTCGGTTTTTCAAACCATTCATCACAACATGGTTTTAACTAACATGCCATTTTCAGGAACGCAACTACCATGTTAAATGATGGTCTACTGTATTTCGCTAGTATGGCTTTCATTCTATCAACTGAGCACAAGAAACCCCTTGTTCAATTATTTCAACTAACTTATAAAGTATACAGAAGTCAGTAATTTTGGCAATTTTACACAAATTTAAAAAAAAGAATACCAAATGAAAATGGTCTGAAATAAACAATGTAGACATTCCTGGCATTAAAACATTTCCTCTGTTCATTAATGTCCCCAGGTCTCACCTATATTTCACTTTCCTTCCATTTTGAATTCTTAGTCATAAATGGATTTACTCTATGGGATACTAATATATAACCGCTATTAACTGATCAACGTTTATGGTGTCCCAATATAGCCACGTGTCGCTTAACGATGGGGATACTTCCGAGACATGTGTCATTAAGCAATTTCATTGTGCAAATGGCAGAGATGTATGAGGCTGCTGCCGACGTAGCACTGCATACTGTTTTACAGTATGCAGTGTTTCAATTCTAGAATACACTCTAGAATAACGATAAAAAGTACAGTACAGTGGAACCTCTTTTTTTTTTCTAGCTCAATTTAGGACTTTTAACCTCTTCACAATTTTTGGTGTGGCACCATACCACTGTTAACCCTTTCAGGGTTTCGGACGTACTAGTACGTCTTACGCACCAGGGTTTTTGGCATACTAGTATGCCTAAATTCTAGCGCCCTCAAATCTAGTGAAAGCTGGTAGGCCTACATATGAAAGAATGGGCCTATGTGGTCAGTGTGTGCAGCATAAAAAAAATCCTGCAGCATACAGTGCATAGTAAGAAAAAAAAAACTGTGTTTTTGGATTAAAACAGCAACTTTGCACTGTATTTTCATATGGTATTTATTGTTGTATTCTAGTTTTCCTGGTCTCATTTTATAGAATGGAAGACATATTACAGAAATTGAGATGATTTTGACTAGTTTTAAAATGAAAAGTACCTTGAAATTGAGCTCAAAGTAGCAGAAATGTTCGATTTTTACCAAAGTTCAAAAGTACACAAATCATGCTACACGTCCAATACATGTCAACTGGCGAGTCTAATATTTTTTCACAAGTGTGCAGATATTATTTATACCATTTCTACACTAATGCAGTAGTCTGCATAACAGTAAATCTTCTATTTTTTGTAAGAATAAAAATTCAAAGTGGAAAGCAAAAGAATGTAAGAGGGGCATGGGGACATGACTAATGAACAGAGGAAATGTTATTTTAGTGTCAGGAATGTCTTTCTTGTTTATTCTGGACCCAATTCGGAAATTGGCATCTTTTGAAATTTGTGTGAAATTGGCAAAATTGCTAAATTCTGACCACTTTATTGGATAGTTGAAATCGGTAAATGGGTGGTTTCTTGTACTCATTCGATAGAAAAAATGGAGTTCTAGCGAAATAGTTATGATTTTTGTCGACTAGTACACTGGAATTGGCTGAAAATAGTGCTCAAAGTGGGAAAAATTGCCGATGCGTAAACATCGTCGAGACCGCTAACTTCGCAAGAGCATAATTCCCTAAGTTTTCCATCAAATTTCATACTTTTGGTGTCATTATGATAGGGAAAAGATTCTCTATCTTTTCATAAGAATTTTTTTTTTTTTTTAATTTGGCAACCCTGAGAACAAGTCTCGGAGTGGGCATGGCGACCATGAAAGGGTTAAGCACTACAGCCTCTCCTTACTTAATGATGGAGTTCCATTCCTAAGACTACATCGGTAAACGAATTCATCGCTAAGTGCGAAGCATACTAGTATAATGGTAGTGGGTTGTGCCTACCTTTTTTGATATTGTTTTAATGTCACCTTTGCATCATTTATAACATTTCTGCTATATTTTTAACAGTATATTTTTACAGTATACAGCAATGTACTGTATACTGTAATACAGGTCTCCCTCGACATTCGCGTTTTCAACTTTCGCGGGCTTCACACATTCGCGAATTCCCAACCGCCAAACTCCCAGCTGCCAAATTCCCAGCCGCCAAATCATATTTAAGTTTCCCACCACCTGGGAGTCCCTACTACCCTCCCTCCGACCCCCACAACTGGCAGCCAGCCCTCCCACCATTGTGTGCCGAGTGTTTTGTTTATCATTTGTTATTAAACTACAGTATAAATAATGTAAACCCTTTCATGACTGCATATTGGAATGGCTATTTGGACAGGTATTGGATGGTGACATCATGTGTTTACTCTTGAACACAGCAAAGAATTGCACATTTCTGCTACTGCTAATAATAACAATAGTAATACAGTGGACCCCCGCATAACGATTACCTCCGAATGTGACCAATTATGTAAGTGTATTTATGTAAGTGCGTTTGTACGTGTATGTTTGGGGGTCTGAAATGGACTAATCTACTTCACAATATTTCTTATGGGAACAAATTCGGTCAGTACTGGCACCTGAACATACTTCTGGAGTGAAAAAATATCGTTAACCGGGGGTCCACTGTAATAGTAATACCTAGGTAGTAGGCTGGTAAACAGCAACCGCCCAGGGAGGTACTACCGTCTTGCCAAGTGAGTGTACAACGAAAACCTGTAATTGTTTTATATGATGGTAGGATTGCTGGTGTCTTTTGTCTGTCTCATAAACATGCAAGATTTCAGGTATGTCTTGTTACTTCTACTTGCACTTAGGTCACACTACACATACATGTACAAGCATATATATAGTATATAGCTCAGATACCCCACCAAATGACTACCTCACTGGCAACTACCCGAACACACTGTTCCTAGCTCCGACTAACCCATACGAAGTCTCCCTTATTATCAACGCACTAAAAAACAAGGCAGGAGATTTAAATACCTACCACCCTTTATATACAAAAAACAGTCACAAGTGCTATCACCAATCATTGCAACACTCTTTAACAAATCCACTGAATCCTCCACCTTCCCTACAGTTCTCAAAATAGCAAGGGTCACCCCGATCCATAAAGGAGGAGACCAAACAGAGTTGAATAACTATAGGCCAATATCCAACTTCTCTCAAAAATCTTCGAAAAATTAATTCATAAACGAATCTACTCCTACCTCATCTTCCAAAACATACTCAACCCCTGCCAATTTGGATTCAGGCCTAATAAAAATACTAGTGATGCTATTATACACATGCTAGAACGTATATACACTGCAATAGAGAAAAAAAAAAGTCCCACTGGGGATCTTCATTGACTTACGTAAAGCTTTTGATACAGTTGACCATGACTTGCTCCACATAAAATTGTCACACTATGGTATAAGAGGGCACTCCCTCAACTACCTCAAGTCATACCTCAGCAACAGAAGCCAGTATGTGTACGCAAATGGGGCAAACTCTTCCGCACAACCAATTACAGTTGGTGTCCCACAGGGAAGTGTCCTTGGCCCTCTTCTCTTTCTCCTATACATAAATGACCTACCAAATGCTTCGCGATTACTCAAACCCACACTATTTGCAGATGACACTACATACTTCTTCTCTCACCCGAGCCCAGTCACGCTAGCCAATACTGTAAATACCGAATTACAGAAAATATCTACCTGGATGAGGACTAACAAACTTACACTAAACATTGACAAAACCTACTTCATTCAGTTTGGTAACAGAGCTACAGATGTCCCTCTTAACATAATGATAAACGGATCACCTATCACAAAGCTAACAGAGTGAAAATTCTTAGGAATCCAAATGGATAATAGACTCAAATTTCCAAGACCGTAGGCATACTATCGAAGATACGGTACTATGTTCCACAGTCAGCCCTCCTGGCCCTATATCACTCTCTTATTTACCCCTATCTCACCTATGGGATTTGTGCATGGGGCTCAACAACAATTATCCATCTCAGACCACTAATTACCCAACAAAAGGCTGCAGTCAGAATGATAACAATTTCCCACTACAGGCAGCACACTCCACCAATATTTAAAACACTAAACCTACTCACCATACAAAACATCCCTACTTTTTGCTGCACCTATTACATACATAGAACACTTAACTCTGATGTTAACCCTCCCCTCAAACATCTCCTTGCCAACCTCAACAGAACACATGACCATAACACAAGGCACAGATCACTCTTTGATGTTCCTCGTGTCCATCTCACGCTATGCAAAAACTCAATGCACATAAAAGGCCCTAAAATCTGGAATTCATTACCTTGAATTTATAAACAGGTAGTGTTTCTTTTATATTTATAAAAGAAACACTACCTGTTTATAAATTCAAGTCTCTTCTCAAAGATCACTTACTCACCCAAAACCAAATAAATACTGAATAACTGAACCTTATAAATTGTATATCTTAAATGTTTCTCACAATTATATCACATAAATGTTAAACCTAAGACCCAATCTAACTGTTATTTTTTAAAAACAATACCTAACAGAATACTCCATTTGACTGAATGTACAGCAATGCATGCAACCATATGACCTGTCTTTGTAATACTCATTTGTGCTTTATTGTTATCTGTTTACAATAATGTTTTATCACAGACTACATCATTGCTTAGTTAATCTTAAGTTAATTTTAAGCCAGCCCGTAATGCTATGCATACAAGTGGCTTTGGCATGCTACTCTTACCTGTATTTTTTTGTACCTCTGTATGTATGCTCAAATTACTAAATAAATAAATAAATAAATATACACACCCCTCTAAGTATTCTTCTATTTTCTTTCTAGTTCTTGTTCTTGTTTATTTCCTCTTATCTCCATGGGGAAGTGGAACAGAATTCTTCCTCCGTAAGCTATGCGTGTTGTAAGAGGCGACTAAAATGCCGGGAGCAAGGGGCTAGTAACCCCTTCTCCCGTACAAATTACTAAATTTAAGAGAAACTTTCGTTTTTCTTTTTGTGCCACCCTGCCTTGGTGGGATACGGCCGGTGTGTTGAAAGAAAGAAAGAAAGAATAGTAATAATAATGATAATAATAATAATGATAATAATAATAATAATAATAATAATTATAAATATGATAGAATTGAAGGAGGAAATTGTACAAAAATACGAGGAAGTGGTTGACACATTGTCGGTGTGGCTTTGTTTATGCTGGAGTGAGCATTAGTCTCCCTGCTCTTCCAAACATTTCACAATTTATTTATTTATTTATTTATTTAGTAATTTGAGCATACATACAGAGGTACAAAAAAAATACAGGTAAGAGCAGCATGCCAAAGCCACTTATATGCATAGCATTACGGGCTGGCTTAAAATTAACTTAAAATTAACTAAGCAATGATGAAATCAGTGATAAGACATTATTGTAAACAGATAACTATAAAGCACAAATGAGTATTACAAAGACAGGTCATATGGTTGCTTGCATTGCTGTACATTCAGTCGAATGGAGTATTCTGTTAGATTGGGTTTTAGGTTTAACATTTATGTGATATAATTGTGAGAAACATTTAAGATATACAATTTATAAGGTTCAGTTATTCAGTATTTATTTGGTTTTGGGTGAGTAAGTGATCTTTGAGAAGAGACTTGAATTTATAAACAGGTAGTGTTTCTTTTATATTTACAGGTAATGAATTCCAGATTTTAGGGCCTTTTATGTGCATTGAGTTTTTGCATAGCGTGAGATGGACACGAGGAACATCAAAGAGTGATCTGTGCCTTGTGTTATGGTCATGTGTTCTGTTGAGGTTGGCAAGATGTTTGAGGGGAGGGTTAATATCAGAGTTAAGTGTTCTATGTATGTAATAGGTGCAATAATAAGTATGGATGTTTTGTATGGTGAGTAGGTTGAGTGTTTTGAATATTGGTGGAGTGTGCTGCCTGTAGTGAGAATTTATCATTCTAACTGCAGCCTTTAGTTGGGTAATTAGTGGTCTGAGATGGTTAATTGTTGTTGAGCCCCATGCACAAATTCCATAGGTGAGATAGGGGTAAATAAGAGAGTGATATAGGGCCAGGAGGGCTGACTGTGGAGCATAGTACCGTATCTTCGATAGAATGCCTACAGTCTTGGAAATTTTCTTAGAAATTTGTTGTATATGTGTATGAAATTTGAGTCTATTATCAAGGTGGATTCCTAAGAATTTTCTCTCAGTTAGCTTTGTGATAGGTGATCCGTTTATCATTATCTTAAGAGGGACATCTGTAGCTCTGTTACCAAACTGAATGAAGTAGGTTTTGTCAATGTTTAGTGTAAGTTTGTTAGTCCTCATCCAGGTAGATATTTTCTGTAATTCGGTATTTACAGTATTGGCTAGCGTGACTGGGCTCGGGTGAGAGAAGAAGTATGTAGTGTCATCTGCAAATAGTGTGGGTTTGAGAAATTGCGAAGCATTTGGTAGGTCATTTATGTATAGGAGAAAGAGAAGAGGGCCAAGGACACTTCCCTGTGGGACAACAACTGTAATTGGTTGTGCGGAAGAGCTTGCCCCATTTGCGTACACATATTGGCTTCTGTTGCTGAGGTATGACTTGAGGTAGTTGAGGGAGTGCCCTCTTATACCATAGTGTGACAATTTTACGTGGAGCAAGTCATGGTCAACTGTATCGAAAGCTTTACGTAAGTCAATGAAGATCCCCAGTGGGACTTCTTTTTTTCTCTATTGCAGTGTATATATGTTCTAGCATGTGTATAATAGCATCATTAGTATTTTTATTAGGCCTGAATCCAAATTGGCAGGGGTTGAGAATGTTTTGGGAGATGAGGTAGGAGTAGATTCGTTTATGAATTAATTTTTCGAAGATTTTTGAGAGAGGGTGTAAATTGGATATTGGCCTATAGCTATTCAACTCTGTTTGGTCTCCTCCTTTATGGATCAGGGTGACCCTTGCTATTTTGAGAACTGTAGGGAAGGTGGAGGATTCAATGGATTTGTTAAAGAGTGTTGCAATGATTGGTGATAGCACTTGTGACACTTTTTTGTATATAAAGGGTGGTAAGCTATTTAAATCTCCTGCCTTGTTTTTTAGTGCGTTAATAATAAGGGAGACTTCGTATGGGTTAGTCGGAGCTAGGAACAGTGTGTTCGGGTAGTTGCCAGTGAGGTAGTCATTTGGTGGGGTATCTGAGCTTGGGATTTTATTGGCAAGGTTTTGTCCTATAGTGGAGAAGAAATCATTGAGTCTGTTTGCTGTTTCTGTTGGTGGGAGTTGGGGTTCATCTGATTTTGCTAATTTTATTTCGCTATTTCGTGATATCTTTTTTGTTCCCAGAATTTCTGATAGGGTTTTCCAGGTCTTTTTTATATCACCTCGTAAGTTGGATAATCTGTTCTCATAATACAATTTTTTTGCCCTTCTTATCAGGCTGGTTAGGATTGACGAGTAACGTTTTGTTTGGTCTCTGGTTATGTGACCCATTCTGTACTGTTTTTCATATCGGTGTTTTGTATTTATGGATTTGAGAATGCTGGGTGTTAGCCAGGAACTGTTCAGTCTCTTAGCTGTCATCTGTTTAGTTTTTTTAGGGCAGTGCATTGTGTTGGTGCTTGTAGATTGAGTGCAACTGGAGTGGTAGAGGCAGTGGTTGAGGAAGCGGTTGAGGCAGTGGGTGAGGCAGCAGTTGAGGCAGTGGGCGAGGCAGTGGGCGAGGCAGTGGGCGAGGCAGTGGGCGAGGCAGTGGGCGAGGCAGTGGGCGAGGCAGTGGGCGAGGCAGAGGGCGAGGCAGTGGGCGAGGCAGTGGGCGAGGCAGTGGGTGAGGCAGTGGGCGAGGCAGTGGGCGAGGCAGTGGGCGAGGCAGTGGGCGAGGCAGTGGGTGAGGAAGTGGGTGAGGCAGCGATTGAGGCAGCGATTGAGGCAGCGGTTGAGGCAGTGATATGTAATAACATACATGCTATTAATAATAATAATACATGTTATTAATAATAACAAGTACTATTATTATTCATAACATATATGTTATTAAATACCATTGCCTCACCCAGTGCCTCCCCTACTGCCTCAACCGCTGCCTCAACCACTCCAGTCACACTCAATCTACAAGCACCAAACACAATGAATTATTATGAAATGTTTGTAAGAGCATGGAGACTAATGCTCACTCCAGCATAAATAAAGCCACACTGATGATGTGTCAACCACTCTCTCGTATTTTTGTACAATTTCCTTCTTCAATTCTATAGTATTTATTATTATTATTACAGTGGACCCCCGGTTCACGATGCCATCGCTATCCGATAAATCCGGTATGCGATGCATTAAGTATATCGCAAAAAATTTGCCTCGGTTCCCATTACAAAACCCAGTATACGCGATTCGTCCAAGACGTGTCCACGTGTGGCCTGAACTGTTGTGTGTGTGCCAGTGTTTACAAGCCAGCCAGTGTGCTCGCATCTAAGGATACATTCGGTACATTCCATATTATCACTGTTTTTGGTGCTCATTTCTGCAAAATAAGTCACCATGGGCCCCAAGAAAGCTTCTAGTGCCAACCCTTCGAGACCAAGGGTGCTACTGACTATTGAAATGAAGAAAGAAATAATTACAAAGTACGAAAGTGGAGTGCGTGTGTCGGAGCTGGCCAAGTTGTATACAAAACCCCAATCAACCATCCCTACTATAATGACCAGGAAAACGGCAATCAAGGAAGCTGTTGTTGCAAAAGGTGCAACTTTGATTACGAAACAGCGACCGCAAGTGTTAGAAAACGTTGAGAGACTGTTATTGGTGTGGATAAATGAAAAACATATAGCAGGAGATAGCATCTCTCATGCGATCATTTGTGAAAAGGCTAGGAAGTTGCATGATGATTTGGTAAAGAAATTGCCTGCAACTAGTGGTGATGCGAGTGAATTTAAGGCCAGCAAAGGTTGATTTGAAAGATTTAAGAATCGTTGTGTCATACATAGTGTGATTAGGCATGGTGAGGCTGCCAGTTCAGACCAAAAAGCAGCTGAAAAATATGTGAAGGAATTCAAGGATTACATAGACAGTGAAGACTTGAAACCTGAACAAGTGTTTAATTGTGATGAAACAGGCCTGTTTTGGAAGAAATTGCCAAGCAGGACCTACATTACTCAGGAGGAAAAGGCGCTCCCATGGCATAAGCCTATGAAAGACAGGCTTACTCTTCTGATGTGTGCCAATGCTAGTGGTGATTGCAAAGTGAAGCCTTTATTGGTGTATCACTCAGAAACTCCCAGAGCATTCAGGCAAAAGAATATCCTCAAGGCTAATTTGTGTGTGCTGTGGAGGGCAAACACTAAGGCATGGGTCACTAGGGACTTTTTCAATGACTGGTTACACCATGCATTTGCCCCCAATGTGAAAAATTACCTAATTGAAAAGAAATTAGATCTTAAGTGCCTCCTGGTATTAGACAATGCCCCTGGTCATCCTACAGACTTGGCAGAGCGACCTTCTGGGGACATGAGCTTCATTAAGGTCAAGTTTTTGCCTCCTAATACCACTCCTCTCCTGCAGCCCATGGACCAGCAGGTCATTTCCAACTTCAAGAAACTGTACACAAAAGCTATGTTTGAAAGGTGTTTGAAGTGACCACAGACACACTATTGACTCTAAAGGAGTTTTGGAAGGATCACTTTAATATCCTCAATTGTGTAAACCTTATAGGTAAGGCTTGGGAGGAAGTGACTAAGAGGACCTTGAACTCTGCCTGGAAAAAACTGTGGCCAGAATGTGTAGACAAAAGGGATTTTGAAGGGTTTGAGGCTAACCCTGGGAATCCTATGCCAGTTGAGGAATCCATTGTGGCATTGGGGAAGTCCTCGGGTTGGAGGTTAGTGGGGAGGATGTGGAAGAGTTGACGGAGGAGGACAATGACGAACTAACCACTGATGAGCTGCTAGATCATCTTCAACAGCAAGAGGCCAGACCTGAGGAAACTGGTTCGGAGGAGGGGATGGAGAAAGTGAAGAAGTTGCCTACTTCAAAGATTAGGGAAATCTCTGCAAAGTGGCTTGATGTGCAAAGTTTTTTTGATGAAAATCACCCTAAGACAGCTACTGCAAGCCGTGTTGGCAACCTGTACAATGACACTGTTGTGAACCACTTCAGTTAAGTCATAAAGTAATGAGAGGTACAGGCCTCTATGGACAGATATGTTGTGCAACACAAGTCCAGTGACTCTCAAGCTGGTCCTAGTGGCATTAAAAGAAGAAGGGAAGTAACCCCGGAAAAGGACTTGCTACCTCAAGTCCTAATGGAGGGGGATTCCCCTTCTAAACAATAGGTTCGACACTCTCCCTTCCTCCCATCCCATCAATCATCACCAGATCTTCATTAAAGGTAAGTGTCATGTATTCTATTGTTAGTAGAGTACATACTACAAACTGTGCATGTCTTCCTCAGTTTGTGCGCATTAAACTTTATATTTCATGTGGTAAAAGTTTTTTTTTTCGTACTTTTGGGTGTCTTGCACGGATTAATTTGATTTCCATTATTTCTTATGGGGAAAATTGATTCGCTTTCCGATATTTTTGGTTTACGATGAGCTCTCAGGAACGGATTAGTATCGCGAACCGGGGGACCACTGTATTATTATTATTATTGTTGTTGTTGTTGTTGTTATTATTATTAGCAGTAGCAGAAATGCTCGATTCGTTGCCGTGTTCAAGAGTAAACACATGATGTCACCGCCCAACACCTGTCCGAATAGCCATTCCAATATGCAGTCATGAATGGGTTTACATTATTTATACTGTAGTTTAATAGCAAATAATGAATAAACAAAACACTCACTACACAGTGGTGGGAGGGCTGGCTGCCAGTTGCAGGGATCGGAGGGAGGGTAGTAAGGACTCGCAGTGGTTGAGGAAGTGGTGGAGGCATTGGAGGAGGCAGTGATATTTAATAACATACATGTTATTAAACCATAACATGTATGTATTTAGTACAATTTACAACGTTCTCATGTATTTTATGATTGTTCATGGTTCAACAAGGAAGTATTATATTTCCCTACAATATATTGGGGCACCAAACATTCGCAATTTTTCAACATTCGCAAGGCTCTTGATCCCCTAACCCTCGCGAATGTTGAGGGAAACCTGTAAACAGAACAGAGGAAATCAGCTCTAATATACGTGTACATTATTTAGGTATGAATGTCTAGAAGTATAAATAATACAAGTGCTCAGATTATTCAACTCTATATATCCTTAGTTAGGCCTCATTTAGACTATGCTGCTCAGTTCTGGTCACCGTATTACAGAATGGATATAAATGCTCTGGAAAATGTACAGAGGAGGATGACAAAGATGATCCCATGTATCAGAAATCTTCCATATGAGGATAGACTGAGGGCCCTGAATCTGCAATCTCTC
Source organism: Cherax quadricarinatus (assembly GCF_038502225.1). Classification (NCBI taxonomy): domain Eukaryota; kingdom Metazoa; phylum Arthropoda; class Malacostraca; order Decapoda; family Parastacidae; genus Cherax; species Cherax quadricarinatus. Next base: position 6,135,196 of record NC_091312.1, on the reverse strand, counting down.
GAAAGGCGTAGAATTAGGGGGGATATGATCGAGGAGTATAAATGGAAAACAAGAATAAATAAAGGGGATGTAAATAGTGTGCTGAAAATTTCCAGCCAAGACAGGACTCACAGCAATGGTTTCAAGTTGGAAAAATTCAGATTCAGGAAGGATATAGGAAAGCACTGGTTTGGTAATAGAGTCGTGGATGAGTGGAACAAACTCCCAAGTACAGTTATTCAGGATAAAACGTTGTGTAGTTTTAAAGATAGGTTAGATAAATACATGAGTGGGTGTGGGCGGGTGTGAGTTGGACCTGACTAGCTCGTGCTGCTGGGTCTGGTGCCGTGCTCCATCCTTGAGTGGAGGTGACCAGACTGGGTGGGTCATTGGGCTAATCCGGGGGAGGTGGGTCATTGGGCTAATCCAGGGGGTACATGGACCTGCTCTGCATGGGTCAGTAGGCCTGTTGCAGTGTTCTTTCTTATGTTCTTTGCTCTTATGTTGTAAGTCCGAGTTGTTGGTAAACAAGTACTGCTAAGTGAGGAGAGGCTGCATTTCATTTTAGTCTAATACTCTTCCAATGGCAATATTTTATCAGCAACAAACCCTAAGTCCCAACTTCCTCTGATGCCATTTAATGTTTTTTCTCACAAACAGTATTCTTCACGCGGCCTATTTTTGGTTTCTTCAGTTTCATTTATATGGCATTTATTCATATTAAATGCCATCATCCATCACTTCACATTGTCTTCTTGTGGGAATACAGTGCAGCCATTTTCACTGCTTATTGAGAATAAAAATATTGTGTTGTTCACAAACAGGTTTCTTTCATATGAAAACCATGAACCTTTATAACTAGGCATACTGCATATAAAAAAAAAACACGGTGCCTACAGCTTATGAAAATACCCTAACCCATTTCTGGTAGACAAACACACATTCCATACAGGTAAACTTCTGCAACCAGAATGCCTATAACATAGGATAGGAAATTAAAGAAAGTGTATGTAAAAAGTGCATTTTTTAATGTATGCGGTAAAAGCATTAAAAAATTATTTGTGGTTATTATTATTCAAGCTAACCTGTTATCAAAGCACTGATCGTGCTTGGATCTCCAGTCTCTGGTATCTCTACGCTGATCAACCTCTCTGTCTCTATCAACATCCCTATCTCGTCTTGTTGCTTCTCTACGCTCACTAGGAACTGGAGTTTCCAAGTCATCTCTGCGAGAAATTCGACCTGAACCAATCCTACGTGCTGGTATCTCTCTGTGGGACTCCCTTTGAGGACGTTCTGTAGGAGAGTCTGGACGTTTAGTTGCAGAAGGTGCTTGCTGTAAACCATGACAGCCAGTGCTAAAACTTCGACGTTGAGGAGAGAGCACTAGCCCATCCTGGTCCTCTTGCTGCAATAACAAATTAATATGATTCTTTAACATGAAATACACAATATTCTCTAAAAATAATTTTATCATAACAGTAGCAAACAGTCCATAATCTCAAAGAGCTACAATATATCAAGCTTATGGAAACTTCATATTCTAAATGATGAGCATCTTTGCACAGTGCATAACATATACTTAACAATGAAGATATTCCTAAAGTAAAAAAAAAAAATGAATTAACTAACCTTTACCCTTTCTCGAGGGTCACGGCTACGTTTCAATTCTAAGTCAGGTGGACGATCAGGTCTATTACTGGGCATCGTAGTACCTGTGGAAGCCGTGCTGGACGGACGCCTCTCATCATGCACTGCTCTAATCCATCTTTCAGGGTCCCATCGTCCTGGGGATTTGTTGTACGCAGGATCCAAACAAGCTGGCCATTTTACCGACAATGGAGCTTCCTTAAGTGCCAGAAGGTCTTCCTAACCAGGAAAATATTAAAAATAATTATTAAGAGAACCACATCCTAAAGCTTATAAAAATCCTGTTTAAAATACATATTTTTTTACTAACACATCGGCCGATTCCCACCAAGGCAGGGTGGCCCGAAAAAAAAAAACTTTAATCATTCACTCCATCACTGTCTTGCCAGAGGGGTGCTTTACACTCCATATTACAGAATGGACATAAATTCGTTAGAAAACATTCAGCGTAGGATGACTAAATTAATACATAGCATTAGAAATCTTCCTTATGAAGAAAGATTGAAGACTCTTAAGTTACATTCACTTGTTAGACGAAGAATGAGGGGAGACCTGATCGAAGTGTATAAGTGGAAGATAGGTATTAATAAAGGGGATATTAACAAGGTCTTAAGGATATCTCTCCAAGAGAGAACCCGCAGTAATGGATTTAAATTACATAAGTTTAGATTTAGAAAGGACATAGGAAAGTATTGGTTTGGAAATAGGGTAGTTGATGAGTGGAACAGTCTACCTAGTTGGGTTATTGAGGCTAGGACTTTGGGTAGTTTCAAATTTAGGTTGGATAAGTACATGAGTGGGAGGGGTTGGATTTGAGTGGGACTTGCACATCGGAGCGTGTTTCTTGGGTGGCATTGAAAGTTGGGTTGGTCAAATGTTTGTTAGTGGGATGAATTGTAAAGGACCTGCCTAGTATGGGCCAACAGGCCTGCTGCAGTGTTCCTCCTTTCTTATGTTCTTATGTTCTTAAAACTGAAACATTAACACCCCTCCTTCAGAGTGTAGACACTACTTCTCATCTCCAGGAATCAAGTCCGGCCTGCCAGTTTCCCTGAATCCCTTCATAAACGTTACTTTGCTCGCACTCTAACAGCAAGTGAAGTATTAAAAACCATTTGTCTCCTTTCACTCCTATCAAATACGCTCATGCACACTTGCTGCAAGTCCAAGCCCCTTGCACACAAAACCTCCTTTACCCCCTCCTCCAACCTTTTCTAGGTTGACCCCTATCCCGCCTTCACTCCACTACAGATTTATACACTAAACAATTCTGTTTTATTCCATTCTCTATACATGTCCAAATCACCTCAACAACCCCTCCTCAGCCCTCTGGACAATAGTTTTGGTAATCCCACACCTTCTCCTAATTTCCAAACTACAAATTCTCTGCATTATATTCACACCACACATTGCCCTCAGACATGACATCTCCACTGCCTCCAGCCTTCTCCTCGTTGCAACATTCATCACCTATGCTTCACATCCATACAAAAGTGTTTGTACAACTACACCCACATACATTCCCCTCTTTGCTTCCATGGACAAAGTTCTGTCTCCACAGACTCCTAAGTGCACCACTCACCCTTTTCCCCTCATCAATTCTATGATTCACCTCATCCTTCACAGACCCATCTGCTGACACATCCACTCCTAAATATCTGAATACATTCACCTCCTCCATACTCTCTCCCTCCAATCTGATATCCAATCTTTCATCACCTAATCTTTTTATCCTCATAACCTTACTCATTACTACATTCACTTTTAATTTTTTTTTACATACCCTACCAAATTCATCCACCAACCTCTGAAACTTCTCTTCACAATCTCCCAAAAGCACAGTGTCATCAGCAAAGAACAACTGTGACAGCTCCCACTTTGTGTTTGATTCTTTATCTTTTAACTCCACACCTCTTGCCAAGACCCTCGCATTCACTTCTCTTACAACCCCATCTATAAGAGTATTGAACAACCACAGTGACATCATATATCCTTGTCTAAGGCCTACTTTTACTGGGAAATAATCTCCCTCTCTCCTACATACTCTAACCTGAGCCTCACTATCCTCATAAAAACTCTTCACTGCTTTCAGTAACCTACCTCCTACACCATACACCTGCAACATCTACCACATTGCCCCCTATCCACCCTGTCATATGCCTTTTCCAAATCCATAAATGCCACAAAAACCTCTTTACCCTTATCTAAATACTGTTTACCTGTATGTTTCACTGTAAACACTTGGTCTACACACCCCCTACCTTTCCTAAATCCTCCTTGTTCATCTGATGCCCTACTTTCCGTCTTACTCTTAATTCTTTCAATAATCACTCTACCATATGCTTTACCAGGTATACTCAACAGGCTTATTCCCCTACAATTTTTCCACTCTCTTTTATCTCCTTTGCCTTTATACAAAGGAACTATGCATGCTCTCTGCCAATCCCTAAGTACCTTACCCTCTTCCATACATTTATTAACCCTTTGACTGTTTTCGACGTATAAATACGTCTTACGAGCCAATGTTTCTGACGTATATATACTCAATAATTCTAGCGGCTTCAAATCAAGTGGGAGAAAGCTGGTAGGCCCACATGTGAGAGAATGGGTCTGTGTGGTCAGTGTGCACCACATAAAAAAAATCCTGCAGCACACATTGCGTAATGAGAAAAAAAAAAACTGATCGTTTTTTTGGAATAAAACGCCGACTTTGAGGTGTATTTTCGTATAGTATTTATCATTGTATTCGCGTTTTCATGGTCTTAGGTGATAAAATGGAAAACATATTACAGAAATAGAGATGATTTTCATTACTTTTACGATGAAAACGACCTTGAAACTGAGCTCAAAGTAGCGGAAATGTTCGATTTTTACCAATGTTCAAGAGTACATAAATCACACCACACGTCCAATACACGTCAACTGGGGAGTCTAATATTCTTTCACTAGTGCACTGATATTATTTATACCATTTTTACAATAATGCAGTCGTCTGCATAACAGTAAATTTTGTATTTTTTTGTATTAATAAAAAATCAAAATAGAAAGCAATAATAATATAAGAGGGGCCTAGAGATGTGACTAATGAACAGAGCATATGTTATTTTAGTGCCACGAATGTCTACCTTGTTTATTCTGGACCCTATTTTGAAATTGGCATCTTTTTTATTTTGCGTGAAATTGGCCAAATTGCCAATTTCTGACCACCATATTGGGTAGTCCAAATTAGTAAATGGGAGGTTTCTTGTACTCAGCTGATAGATAAAATGGAGTTCTAAAGAAATAGCTATGAGTTTGGTCAACTGGAACAATGGAATTGGCTGAAAATTGGGCTCAAAGTCGGCGAAATCGCCGATACGCATATGTCACCGAGACCGCTAACTTCGCGGGAGCATAATTCCACGAGTTTTCGACCAAATTTCGAACTTTTGGTGTCATTACCATCGGGAAAAGATTCTCTATCATTTCATAAGAAAAAATAATTTTTTTTTTTTTCAAAAATCGAGCGACATAGAATGACAGTTTCAGAGAGGGGCCTGAAACAGTCAAAGGGTTAAATAATAGCACCAACCACTCCAAAATGTATCCCCGCCTGCTTTTAACATTTCTGTCTTTATCCCATCAATTCCAGCTGCCTTACCCCCTTTCATTCTGCCCACGAACTTCCCCCCCACACTCACAACTGGCTCTCCCTCAGTCCTACAAGCTGTTATTCCTCCTTGCCCTATACACAAAATCACAGCTTCCCTATCTTCAACATTTAACAATTCCTCAAAATATTCCCTCCAGCTTCCCGATACCTCTAACTCTCCATTTAATAACTCTCCTCTCCTATTTTTAACTGTCAAATACATATGTACTGACTAATATCAACCACCACCTTTTTTTCCCTAAAATTGCCCTCTGACATTTCTACAAACTTATTTTTTTAATTAAAAAATAAAACTGCTTTCACTTTGAAATCCATATACAAATACTATAATGAATACTTAACCCCTTGACTGTCACAACCCCAAATCCTGAGGTGTCTCCTGGTGTCGAAAAATTTTCGGGAAAAAAAAATACTTTTTCTTATAAAATGATGGAGAATCTTTTCCTGATTGTACTGACACCTAAAGAACGAAATTTAATGTTAAAGTGACGGAATTACACCCTCGTGAAGTTAGCAAAATTTACGTATCGGCGATTTCGCCCACTTTGAACCCTATTTTCGGATTATTCCATTGTTCCAGTCAACCAATCTCGTCGCTATTTCTTTAGAAATCCATTTTTTCTATCGATTGAGTACAAGAAACTGCCCATTTACCAATTTCAACTACCCAATAACGTGGTCGGAAATTTGTAATTTGGCCAATCTCACGAAAATTAAAAAATATGACAATTTCAAAATAGGGTTCAGAATGAACAAAGCAGACATTCCTGGCTCTAAAATGACATTTTCTTTGTTCATCAGTCACATCTCCAGGCCCCTCTGATTTTACTCTTGCTTTCTATTTTGAATTTTTATTCAAACAAAAAAATAGAAGATTTACTGTTATGCAGACTACTGCAATATTGTAATACTTGCATAAATAATGTCAACCCATTCATGATTGCATATTAGAATGGCTACATCATTTGTTTACTTTTGAACATCGGCAAAAATCAAACATCTCCCCTACTTTGAGCTCCATTTCGAGGTTCTTTTCATAATAAAACCAATCAATGACCTCTATTTCTATAAAATGTTTTCCATTCTATCAAATGAGACCAAGAAAACGAGAATAGAACCATAAATACTATTCGAAAATAGACAGCAAACTCGGAATTTTAATTAAAAAAAAAAGGTTGGATTTTTTTTTCTCATCATGCACTGTGTGCTGCAGGATTTTTTTATATGGTGCACACTGACCACACAGACCCATTCTCTCACATGTCGGCCTACCAGCTTTCTCCTGCTTGATTTGAAGCCACTAGAATTTTTGAGTATACAGTGGACCCCCGCATAACGATTACCTCCGAATGCGACCAATTATGTAAGTGTATTTATGTAAGTGCGTTTGTACGTGTATGTTTGGGGGTCTGAAATGGACTAATCTACTTCACAATATTCCTTATGGGAATAAATTTGGTCAGTACTGGCACCTGAACATACTTATGGAGTGAAAAAATATCATTAACCGGGGGTCCACTGTATATACGTCAAAAACAGTAGCTCAAAAGACATATACATGTACAGTGGTCCCTCAATAATTGTCCGGCCTGAAAGTCGTCCATTTCGGAAATAGTCCCGATATTTCGTTTAAACATTGGCTTGCAAATGGTCCATTAACTCGCTAATCGTCTTTCGTCCTGGACGCGTACTCAAGGCTCTTAGCCGTTCCCAGCCAGTGTGCCATTTTTTCCAGTGAGCAACGGTCCCCTCAAGTGTTCATACAAAATATTTCATAATATTCCATTCACTTTAGTGCTTGCAAGTGCTAAATAAGCTACCATGGCTCCAAAGAAATCTCCTAGTGCCAAGCCTTTGGTAAAGAAGGCGAGATACGTATATGATTGAATTTAAGAAAAACATCATTGAACAATATGAAAGTGGCATACGTGTGGGCAAACTGGCCAGGATGTATAACAAATTCCGTGCAACCATATCTTCCATCATAGCCAAGAAAAAGGAAATCAAGGATGCTGTTGTTGCAAAGGGGGTAAATATGCTGTCAGCCATCTTTGATATTATTTTAATGTCACCTTTGCACAATTTATAACATTTCTGGTATGTTTTTAAATGTTTATACAGTAGTGTACTGTATATTGTAATCAACAGAATAGAATAAATACTACATTATTTAGGTATGAGTACTGGTCAGAGCCTGTCGTAATTCTGAGTCATCGGTAAATGAGTACATTGCTAAGTGAGGAGAGTCTGTACTTTTAGTAACTCCACACCTCCTAATTTCCACACTAAGAATTCTCTGCATAATATTTACACCACACATTGCCCTTAGACACAACATCTCCACTGCCTCCAGCAGCCTCCTCGCTGCAGTATTTACAACCCATGCTTCACACCCATATAAGAGTGTTGGTATCACTATAATTTCATACATTCCCTTCCTCGCCTCCATGGATAAAGTTCTTTGTCTCCACGGATACCTCGACACACCACTCGCCTTTTTTCCCTCATCAATTCTATGGTTAACTTCATCCTTCATAAACCCATCCACTGATATGTTAACTCCCAAATACAGTGGACCCCCGGTTAACGATATTTTTTCATTCCAGAAGTATGTTCAGGTGCCAGTACTGACCGAATTTGTTCCCATAAGGAATATTGTGAAGTAGATTAGTCCATTTCAGACCCCCAAACATACACGTACAAACGCACTTACATAAATACACTTACATAATTGGTCGCATTGGGAGGTGATCGTTATGCGGGGGTCCACTGTATCTGAAAACATTCACTTCTTCCATACTCCCTCCCTCCAATGTGATATCCAATTTTTCTTTATCTGTATTGCTTGATACCCTCATCACCTTACTTTTATCTATGTTCACTTTCAACTTTCTACCTTTACACACCCTCCCAAACTTGTCCACTAACCTTTGCAACTTTTCTTCAGACTCCCCCAATAGCACAGTATCAGCAGCAAAAAGTAACTGTCAACTCCCATTTTGTATTTGAGACCCCACAATTTATTCCCACCCCTCTCCCCAACACCCTAACATTTACTTCTTTTACAACCCCATCTATAAATACATTAAACAACCAAGGTGACATTACACATCCCTGTCTAAGACCTACTTTTACTGGGAAATATTCTCCCTCTCTCCTACACACCTTTACCGAAGCCTCACTATCCTCAAAAACTCTCTACAGCATTTATTAACTTACTACCCATTCCATACACTTGCAACAATTGCCACATTGCTCCCCTACCCACTATCACATGCCTTTTCTAAATCCATAAATGCAATGAAAACTTCCCTATCTTTATCTGAATGCTGTTCCCATATATGCTTTAATGTAAACATTTGATCTTCACATCCCCTACCCAATCTAAAGCCTCCTTGCTCATCTGCAATCCTGCTGTCTTACCTTTAATTCTTTCAATAACCCTACCATACACTTTACCTGGTATACTCGGAAAACTTATTCCCCTATAATTTTTACAATCTCTTTTGTCCCCCATCCGTTTATATAAAGTAATTATACACACACTCTGCCAATCCCTAAGTACCTTCCCCTATTTCATACATTTATTAAACAAAAATACCAACCACTCCAACACTAACTTCCCCTGCTTTTAACATTTCTGCCATGATCCCATCAGTTCTAACTGCTTTATCCCCTTGCAAACAAAGATAAAAAGATAAAGATTTTATTTCTTTGTAAAGGTTATAATGTGTAATTACAATTTTGGTTTGCTAAGTACAGTGGACCCCCGGCTATCGGCCGGTTCTTTTATCAGCCAACTATGATCGGCTGGTTTTTCGGCGCCCGGTTATCGGCCATTAATTCGGTGATCAGCCGTTTGGCTAGGGACACTTGCACGTCAGTTTGGCTATGTCTTTCGGTGGCTGAGGAAGCTTCTGCTCATACATCCAAACATTTTGCTTATTTCCCATTGTAGTTTGTGTTATATTTGCAGTGCAACTGTGAAATAAGTAACCATGGCTCCAAAGAAAGTTCCTGTGGTAAAGAAAGTGAGACACCATGGAATTTAAGCGTGAAATGATAGAAAAGTTAGAGTGGTATGAGGGTGGTGGAACTTGCCAGGTTGTACAGCAAGAATAAGCCAACAATTACATCCATCCTGGCAAAGAAAGAATAAATCAAGGATGCTAATGTCATAAAAGGGGTAACTTTTCTAACTAAACAAAAGCCACCAATAATGGAATAGATGGAAAAGTTATTATTATTGTGAATTAAGGAAAAAGAATTAGTGGGAGACAGTGTTGTGGAGTCGACTATTTGTGAGAAGGCAAGGCAGCTGCAAGAGGATCTTGTAAAGAAAATGCCTGGAACAAGTGCTGCAGTTTGTGAATTTTGGGCAAAGGATGGTTTAATAGATTTAAGAAGCATAGTGGCATACACAGTGTTGTAAGGCATGGTGAGGTTGCAAGTTCTGATAAATGTGCGGATGAAAAATTCATGCAGGAATTCCAGGGGTACACAGAGGCTGAAGGATTCAAACCCCAACAAGTGTTCAATTGTGACAAAACAGGCCTGTTTTGGAAGAAAATGCCAAACAGGACCTACATTACCCAGAAGGAAAAGGCACTGCCAGGACACAAGCCTATGAAAGACAGGCTTACTCTTTTGTTGTGGTAATGCTAGTGGGGATTTCAAAGTAAAGCCTTTACTCATGTATCACTCAGAAAAATCCCAGTGTGTTCAAGAAAAACAGTGTCATGAAGAATACATTGTGTGTCATGTGGAAAGCTAAACATAAGGCATGGGTCACAAGGCAAATTTTCAAAGAGTGGGTTAATGATGTGTTTGGCCCAAGTGTGAAAAAATACCTCCCGGAAAAGAAATTGCCACTCAAGTGTTTTCTGGTATTGGACAATGCTCCTGCACATCCTCCAGACATGAAACACCAAGTGTTTAGGGACTTCAATTTTATAAAAGTGAAGTTCTTGCCTCCTAACACCACTCCTCTCCTCCAGCCCATGGACTAGCAGGTCATTTCTAACTTCAAAAAACTCTACACAAAAACTGTTTCAAAAGTGCTTTGAAGTGACCTCGGACACTCAGTTGACCCTAGGAGAGTTCTGGAGGAATCACTTCACTATCCTCCACTGCATAAGCCTTATAGGTAAGGCTTGGGAGGGAGTGACTTCCAGGACTTTTAACTCTGCTTGGAGAAAACTGTGGCCAGATTGTGTCCAAGAGAGGGATTTTGAAGAGTTTGAAGCTGACCCTGACCCTGACCCTGCCAACCTTGTGGCACTGGGGAAGTCCCTGGGGTTGGAGGTGAGTGGTGAGGATGTAGAAGAGTTGGTGGAGGATCACAGGGAAGAGCTAACCACTGAAGAGATGCAAGAGCTTCAACTCGAACAGCAACAAACTGCAGCTGAGGAACTTACTTCAGAGGAGGAGGAGGAGGAGGAGGAAGAGGAAGTGAAGGTGGTGCCTTACATTGAGTAAGAACATTTGTGCAAAGTGGAATGATGTGCAAAGTTTTGTCGAGAAGTACCACCCTGACAAAGCTGAAACAAGCCACATCTGCAACATGTCTAGTGACAAAACCCTGTCCCACTTCAGGGAAATCTTAACCCTTTGAGGGTTTCGGACATACTAGTACGGCTTACACACCAGGGTTTTTGACGTACTAGTACGCCTAAATTCTAGCGCCCTCAAATCTAGTGAGAGAATGCTGGTAGGCCTACATATGAAAGAATGGGTCTATGTGGTCAGTGTGTGCAGTATAAAAAAAATCCTGCAGCACAGTGCGTAATGAGAAAAAAAAACTGACCGTGTTTTTGGAATAAAACAGCGACTTCGCATTGTATTTTCGTATGGTATTTATTGTTGTATTCTAGCTTTCTTGGTCTCATTTTATAGAATGTAAGACATATTACAGAAATTGCGATGATTTTGACTGGTTTTACAATGAAAAGTACCTTGAAATTGAGCGCAAAGTAGCAGAAATGTTTGATTTTTATCAAAGTTCAGAAGTAAACAGATCATGTCAAGCGTCCAATACACGTCAACTGGTGAGTCTAATATTCTTTCACAAGTGCGCTGATATTATTTATACCATTTCTACACTAATGCAGTAGTCTGCATAACAGTAAATCTTCTATTTTTTGTAAGAAAAAAAATTCAAAGTGGAAAGCCAAAGAAATATAAGAGGGGCCTGGGGATGTGACTAACGAACAGAGAGCTTGTTATTTTAGTGCCAGGAATGTCTTTCTTGTTTATTCTGGACCCTATTTGGAAATTGGCATCTTTTGAAATTTGTGTGAAATTGGCAAAATTGCTAAATTCTGACCACTTTATTGGATAGTTGAAATTGGTAAATGGGTGGTTTCTTGTACTCATTCGATAGAAAACATGGAGTTCTAGCGAAATAGTTATGATTTTTGTCGACTAATACATTGGAATTGGCCGAAAATAGAGCTCAAAGTGGGCAAAATCACCGATGCGTAAACATCTTCGAGACCGCTAACTTCGCGAGAGCATAATTCCTTAAGTTTTCCATCAAATTTCATACTTTTGGTGTCATTATGATCGGGAAAAGATTTTCTATCTTTTCATGAGAAAAAATAATTTTTTTTTTTAAATTTGGCCGACCCTGAGAACAAGTCTCGGAGAGGGCCTGTCGACCCTCAAAGGGTTAAAGAAATGCCAGAAACAGAGCACTCTGGACAGTTATTTTGTGAGACAGGGATCCCGTGACTCAAGCTGGTCCTAGTGGCATTAAAAGACAAAGAAGGGAAGTAACCCCAGAGAAGGCTTTGCTACCTAAAGTCTTTATGGAGGGGGATTCCCATTCCAAACACTAACTCCTCCCTCTTTCCTACTCCCTATCTTCCAGAAGCCAGCATTAGCCTTCAATAAAGGTATGTAATATTTATATAATTGTTAATTTTTTTTTTTTGTGAATATTTTTGTCTGGAACGGATTAATTGTATTTACAGTAATTTTTATGGGAAATATTATTTCAGTTTTCGGCCGACCTTCTGGAACGGATTACAGCTGATAACCGAGGGTCCACTGTACAAAGAAAGCCACTACCATGCCTGGGCATTTCGGGCAGACTAGTCCCAGTATATAATAACTACTTAAATCTACACAAGGTAAGAGTGGTTAACTTGTATTAAAATCTTTATTTAATC
>NC_091312.1:6084378-6122643 GCF_038502225.1 Cherax quadricarinatus | reverse complement strand
GGGGCAGAGGCATGGTTCATTATCGCCTGTTCGAAGTCATTTGGCTTCAGGATAACATCAGATAGGCTTGTGTTTACCAAATTTTGTGGCTCTCATAAAAAAAATCATTTAGATGTTCGACTCTCAGTCTGGTTAGCGGCTTGCTAACTTGAGTGGCTCACTCATTTCCTTTCTGTCATCTGTGTAGGACCCATCTTGTTTAAGTAGGGGCCCAATACTGGACGTTGTTCTCGAGTTTGATTTGGCATAAGAAATGAAATACTTTGGGTTTCTTTCGATTTCATTTATGGCTTTTAGTCTTACCGCGATTCCTGACTCCTTTAAGATTCTTTTCGCTCAAGTTCTATGTTTGCTATTTCTCTGACCAGTGTCTCCAATCGCATTTCAGATATATTGGCCTCTTTTAGCCGCTCTGTTATTCTTTTCCGTCGCCTGTAAAGGGAGCACCTGTCTCTTTCTATTTTACATCTACTCCTCCTCTTTCTTAAAGGAATAAGCCTTGAGCATACATCGAATGCCATCGAGTTAATGTGTTCTAGGCATAAGTTGGGGTCTGTGTTACTTAGTCTATCTTCCCAGCTTATATCATTTAGGACTTGGTTTACTTGGTCCCACTTTATGTTCTTGTTATTGAAGTTGAATTTGGTGAAGGCTCCCTCGTGACTGATCTCATTTTGTCGGACTGGGGCCTGCACATACATGTCGGGAACCCTCGATTATGTTGTGATCTGAATATATTGTTTTTGATATGGTGATATTTCGTATCAGATCATATTGAGTGAAGATGAGGTCTAGTGTATTCTCCAGTCTAGTAGGCTTTATTATTTGCTGGTTTAAGTTGAATTTTGTGCAGAGATTTAAATGCTCGTGTGTGTGAGAGTTCTCGTTAGAGCTGCCTCCTGGTGTTATCACTGCAACAACATTATTTGCTATATTCCTCCATTTCAGGTGCCTCAAGTTCAAATCCCCCAGGAGCAAGATGTTTGGGGCAGGAGCTGGAAGATTTTCAAGACAGTGGTCAATTTTTAACAGCTGTTTTTGGGACGTTGTATCCGGAGGCTTGTAGACTACCACAATGACTAGGTGTTGGTTCTCGATCTTTACTGCTAAAACTTCCACTACATCATTTGAGGCATTAAGCAGTTCTGTGCAAACAAGTGACTCTGCAATGTACAGGCCAACCCCCCCCCCTTTTGCCTGTTCACTCTGTCGCATCTGTGTAGGTTATAACCTGGGATCCCTATTTCGTTGTCCAAGTGATCCTTTATATGTCTCTTGAAAGCCGTGAACATTGCATTTGCCCTGCAAGTAGTCCCAGATGAAAGGTATTTTGTTGTTCGTTATTTGCAAAGAAGAATGTCATCGGACTGGTGGTACTGGGGAAAACCATGGCACTAAACTGTTTGGCAGACAAGAGATCTCTCGCTGGTTTGGGCAATGAATTCCAGATCTTGAGGCCCTGTATATACAGTAATACCCCGGGTATCGTCCTGAATCCATTCCTGAAGGTTGGCCGAAACCCGAAATGGACGAAAATGGAAGTAATATTTCTCATAAGAAATAATGTAAATCCAATTAATCTGTTCCAGACACCCAAAAATATTAACAAAAAATACATTTTATAGAGAATAACTATAGTTTTACATGCAGAAAACATTGAAAAATGAATATAAATGACTAATTTTAATGATATATGAACATTACATACCTTTATTGAAGACTTTGTTGGCATATGGAAGGTTAGGAGGAGAGAGGGAGTCGAGTTTACTGTTTGGAAGGGGAATCTCCCCTCCTTCATAGGCTTGTGTCCTGGGAGTGCTTTGTACCTGTGTACCTGGGTACCTGTCTACCATCTTACTATCATATTATAACCAAGACATTACCTGGAGTTTACCTGGAGTTTACCTGGAGAGAGTTCCGGGGGTCAACGCCCCCGCGGCCCGGTCTGTGACCAGGCCTCCTGGTGGATCAGAGCCTGATCAACCAGGCTGTTGCTGCTGGCTGCACGCAAACCAACGTACGAGCCACAGCCCGGCTGATCCGGAACTGACTTTAGGTGCTTGTCCAGTGCCAGCTTGAAGACTGCCAGGGGTCTGTTGGTAATCCCCCTTATGTGTGCTGGGAGGCAGTTGAACAGTCTCGGGCCCCTGACACTTATTGTATGGTCTCTTAACGTGCTAGTGACACCCCTGCTTTTCATTGGGGGATGGTGCATCGTCTGCCAAGTCTTTTGCTTTCGTAGTGAGTGATTTTCGTGTGCAAGTTCGGTACTAGTCCCTCTAGGATTTTCCAGGTGTATATAATCATGTATCTCTCCCTCCTGCGTTCCAGGGAATACAGGTTTAGGAACCTCAAGCGCTCCCAATAATTGAGGTGTTTTATCTCCGTTATGCGCGCCGTGAAAGTTCTCTGTACATTTTCTAGGTCAGCAATTTCACCTGCCTTGAAAGGTGCTGTTAGTGTGCAGCAATATTCCAGCCTAGATAGAACAAGTGACCTGAAGAGTGTCATCATGGGCTTGGCCTCCCTAGTTTTGAAGGTTCTCATTATCCATCCTGTCATTTTTCTAGCAGATGCGATTGATACAATGTTATGGTCCTTGAAGGTGAGATCCTCCGACATGATCACTCCCAGGTCTTTGACGTTGGTGTTTCGCTCTATTTTGTGGCCAGAATTTGTTTTGTACTCTGATGAAGATTTAATTTCCTCATGTTTACCATATCTGAGTAATTGAAATTTCTCATCGTTGAACTTCATATTGTTTTCTGCAGCCCACTGAAAGATTTGGTTGATGTCCGCCTGGAGCTTTGCAGTGTCTGCAATGGAAGACACTGTCATGCAGATTCGGGTGTCATCTGCAAAGGAAGACACGGTGCTGTGGCTGACATCCTTGTCTATGTCGGATATGAGGATGAGGAACAAGATGGGAGCGAGTACTGTGCCTTGTGGAACAGAGCTTTTCACCGTAGCTGCCTCGGACTTTACTAGGTTGACGACTACTCTCTGTGTTCTGTTAGTGAGGAAATTATAGATCCATCGACCGACTTTTCCTGTTATTCCTTTAGCGCGCATTTTGTGCGCTATTACGCCATGGTCACACTTGTCGAAGGCTTTTGCAAAGTCTGTATATATTACATCTGCATTCTTTTTGTCTTCTAGTGCATTTAGGACCTTGTCGTAGTGATCCAGTAGTTGAGACAGACAGGAGCGACCTGTTCTAAACCCATGTTGCCCTGGGTTGTGTAACTGATGGGTTTCTAGATGGGTGGTGATCTTGCTTCTTAGGACCCTTTCAAAGATTTTTATGATATGGGATGTTAGTGCTATTGGTCTGTAGTTCTTTGCTGTTGCTTTACTGCCCCCTTTGTGGAGTGGGGCTATGTCTGTTGTTTTTAGTAACTGAGGGACGACCCCCGTGTCCATGCTCCCTCTCCATAGGATGGAAAAGGCTCGTGATAGGGGCTTCTTGCAGTTCTTGATGAACACAGAGTTCCATGAGTCTGGCCCTGGGGCAGAGTGCATGGGCATGTCATTTATCGCCTGTTCGAAGTCATTTGGCGTCAGGATAACATCGGATAGGCTTGTGTTAATCAAATTTTGTGGCTCTCTCATAAAAAATTAATTTTGATCTTTGACTCTCAGTCTGGTTAGTGGCTTGCTAAAAACTGAGTCATATTGAGACTTGAGTAGCTCACTCATTTCCTTGCTGTTATCTGTGTAGGACCCATCTTGTTTAAGTAGGGGCCCAATACTGGACGTTGTTCTCGATTTTGATTTGGCATAGGAGAAGAAATACTTTGGGTTTCTTTCGATTTCATTTATGGCTTTTAGTTCTTCCTGCGATTCCTGACTCCTAAAGGATTCTTTTAGCTTAAGTTCGATGCTTGCTATTTCTCTGACCAGTGTCTCCCTACGCATTTCAGATATATTGACCTCTTTTAGCCGCTCTGTTATTCTTTTCCGTCGCCTGTAAAGGGAGCGCCTGTCTCTTTCTATTTTACATCTACTCCTCCTTTTTCTTAGAGGAATAAGCCATGTGCATACATCGAGTGCCACCGAGTTAATCTGTTCTAGGCATAAGTTGGGGTCTGTGTTGCTTAGTATATCTTCCCAGCTTATATCGGTTAGGACTTGGTTTACTTGGTCCCACTTTATGTTTTTGTTATTGAAGTTGAATTTGGTGAATGCTCCCTCGTGACTAATCTCATTATGTTGGTCTGGGGCTCCGCGCATACATGACTGAACCTCAATTATGTTGTGATCTGAGTATATTGTTTTTGATATGGTGACATTTCTTATCAGATCATCATTGTTAGTGAAGATGAGGTCTAGTGTATTCTCCAGTTTAGTAGGCTCTATTATTTGCTGGTTTAAATTGAATTTTGTGCAGAGATTTAAAAGCTCGCGTGAGTGTGAGTTTCCATCAGAGCTGCCTCCTGGTGTTATTATTGCCTGGAGTTTACCTGGAGAGAGTTTCGGGGGTCAACGCCCCCGCGGCCCGGTCTGTGACCAGGCCTCCTGGTGGATCAGCGCCTGATCAACCAGGCTGTTGCTGCTGGCTGCACGCAAACCAACGTACGAGCCACAGCCCGGCTGATCAGGAACTGACTTTAGGTGCTTGTCCAGTGCCAGCTTGAAGACTGCCAGGGGTCTGTTGGTAATCCCCCTTATGTGTGCTGGGAGGCAGTTGAACAGTCTCGGGCCCCTGACACTTATTGTATGGTCTCTTAACGTGCTAGTGACACCCCTGCTTTTCATTGGGGGGATGGTGCATCGTCTGCCAAGTCTTTTGCTTTCGTAGTGAGTGATTTTCGTGTGCAAGTTCGGTACTAGTCCCTCTAGGATTTTCCAGGTGTATATAATCATGTATCTCTTCCTCCTGCGTTCCAGGGAATACAGGTTTAGAAACCTCAAGCGCTCCCAGTAATTGAGGTGTTTTATCTCCGTTATGCGCGCCGTGAAAGTTCTCTGTACATTTTCTAGGTCGGCAATTTCACCTGCCTTGAAAGGTGCTGTTAGAGTGCAGCAATATTCCAGCCTAGATAGAACAAGTGACCTGAAGAGTGTCATCATGGGCTTGGCCTCCCTAGTTTTGAAGGTTCTCATTATCCATCCTGTCATTTTTCTAGCAGATGCGATTGATACAATGTTATGGTCCTTGAAGGTGAGATCCTCCGACATAATCACTCCCAGGTCTTTGACGTTGGTGTTTCGCTCTATTTTGTGGCCAGAATTTGTTTTGTACTCTGATGAAGATTTAATTTCCTCATGTTTACCATATCTGAGTAATTGAAATTTCTCATCGTTGAACTTCATATTGTTTTCTGCAGCCCACTGAAAGATTTGGTTGATGTCCGCCTGGAGCCTTGCAGTGTCTGCAATGGAAGACACTGTCATGCAGATTCGGGTGTCATCTGCAAAGGAAGATACGGTGCTGTGGCTGACATCCTTGTCTATGTCGGATATGAGGATGAGGAACAAGATGGGAGCTAGTACTGTGCCTTGTGGAACAGAGCTTTTCACCGTAGCTGCCTCGGACTTTACTCTGTTGACGACTACTCTCTGTGTTCTGTTAGTGAGGAAATTATAGATCCATCGACCGACTTTTCCTGTTATTCCTTTAGCACGCATTTTGTGCGCTATTACGCCATGGTCACACTTGTTGAAGGCTTTTGCAAAGTCTGTATATATTACATCTGCATTCTTTTTGTCTTCTAGTGCATTTAGGACCTTGTCGTAGTGATCCAGTAGTTGAGACAGACAGGAGCGACCTGTTCTAAACCCATGTTGCCCTGGGTTGTGTAACTGATGGGTTTCTAGATGGGTGGTGATCTTGCTTCTTAGGACCCTTTCAAAGATTTTTATGATATGGGATGTTAGTGCTATTGGTCTGTAGTTCTTTGCTGTTGCTTTACTGCCCCCTTTGTGGAGTGGGGCTATGTCTGTTGTTTTTAGTAACTGAGGGACGACCCCCGTGTCCATGCTCCCTCTCCATAGGATGGAAAAGGCTCGTGATAGGGGCTTCTTGCAGTTCTTGATGAACACAGAGTTCCATGAGTCTGGCCCTGGGGCAGAGTGCATGGGCATGTCATTTATCGCCTGTTCGAAGTCATTTGGCGTCAGGATAACATCGGATAGGCTTGTGTTAATCAAATTTTGTGGCTCTCTCATAAAAAATTCATTTTGATCTTCGACTCTCAGTCTGGTTAGCGGCTTGCTAAAAACTGAGTCATATTGGGACTTGAGTAGCTCACTCATTTCCTTGCTGTCATCTGTGTAGGACCCATCTTGTTTAAGTAGGGTCCCAATACTGGACGTTGTTCTCGATTTTGATTTGGCATAGGAGAAGAAATACTTTGGGTTTCTTTCGATTTCATTTATGGCTTTTAGTTCTTCCCGCGATTCCTGACTCCTAAAGGATTCTTTTAGCTTAAGTTCGATGCTTGCTATTTCTCTGACCAGTGTCTCCCTGCGCATTTCTGATATATTGACCTCTTTTAGCCGCTCTGTTATTCTTTTCCGTCGCCTGTAAAGGGAGCGCCTGTCTCTTTCTATTTTACATCTACTCCTCCTTTTTCTTAGAGGAATAAGCCTTGTGCATACATCGAGTGCCACCGAGTTAATCTGTTCTAGGCATAAGTTTGGGTCTGTGTTGCTTAGTATATCTTCCCAGCTTATATTACCTGGAGTTTACCTGGAGAGAGTTCCGGGGGTCAACGCCCCCGCGGCCCGGTCTGAGACCAGGCCTCCTGGTGGATCAGAGCCTGATCAACCAGGTTGTTGCTGCTGGCTGCACGCAAACCAACATACGAGCCACAGCCCGGCTGATCCGGAACTGACTTTAGGTGCTTGTCCAGCGCCAGCTTGAAGACTGCCAGGGGTCTTTTGGTAATCCCCCTTATGTGTGCTGGGAGGCAGTTGAACAGTCTCGGGCCCCTGACACTTATTGTATGGTCTCTTAACGTGCTAGTGACACCCCTGCTTTTCATTGGGGGGATGGTGCATCGTCTGCCAAGTCTTTTGCTTTCGTAGTGGGTGATTTTCGTGTGCAAGTTCGGTACTAGTCCCTCTAGGATTTTCCAGGTGTATATAATCATGTATCTCTCCCTCCTGCGTTCCAGGGAATACAGGTTTAGGAACCTCAAGCGCTCCCAATAATTGAGGTGTTTTATCTCCGTTATGCGCGCCGTGAAAGTTCTCTGTACATTTTCTAGGTCGGCAATTTCACCTGCCTTGAAAGGTGCTGTTAGTGTGCAGCAATATTCCAGCCTAGATAGAACAAGTGACCTGAAGAGTGTCATCATGGGCTTGGCCTCCCTAGTTTTGAAGGTTCTCATTATCCATCCTGTCATTTTTCTAGCAGATGCGATTGATACAATGTTATGGTCCTTGAAGGTGAGATCCTCCGACATGATCACTCCCAGGTCTTTGACGTTGGTGTTTCGCTCTATTTTGTGGCCAGAATTTGTTTTGTACTCTGATGAAGATTTAATTTCCTCATGTTTACCATATCTGAGTAATTGAAATTTCTCATCATTGAACTTCATATTGTTTTCTGCAGCCCACTGAAAGATTTGGTGGACTGAACACATCGACTCCAGGTTGAGGGACTGATTACCTCATTCTCCTCCTCTCCTTACGCCTTCCTCTTTGTATTGGACTGATGAAGCCACTGTGTGGCGAAACGTTTCCTGAATAAAGATTCCCATATGCTGCATAAGTGTCTCAATCTTCAACTTGTCGGTTTTTCAAACCATTCATCACAACTGTCAGACACTGCAGCATCATGGGATCTTGTTACAAAGAATTCTTCAACACTTGTTCAACCTTTGGACGAAGACCTACTTCGACTAGTGGATGGTACCACTATGACCCCGCCTCCATCTGCTTCACGTCACCTCACTACAGTATATAAGCCACGTCTACGGCCCTATGCTGTACATTCTACAAGATTGATGGACTGAACACATCGACTCCAGGTTGAGGGACTGATTACCTCATTCTCCTCCTCTCCTTACGCCTTCCTCTTTGTATTGGACTGATGAAGCCACTGTGTGGCGAAACGTTTCCTGAATAAAGATTCCCATATGCTGCATAAGTGTCTCAATCTTCAACTTGTCGGTTTTTCAAACCATTCATCACAAAATCAGATGAACCCCAACTCCCACCAACAGAAACAGCAAACAGACTCAATGATTTCTTCTCCACTATAGGACAAAACCTTGCCAATAAAATCCCAAGCTCAGATACCCCTCCAAATGACTACCTCACCGGCAACTACCCGAACACACTGTTCCTAGCTCCGACTAACCCATACGAAGTCTCCCTTATTATCAACGCACTAAAAAACAAGGCAGGGGATTTAAATACCTTACCACCCTTTATATACAAAAAACTGTCACAAGTGCTATCACCAATCATTGCAACACTCTTTAACAAATCCATTGAATCCTCCACCTTCCCTACAGTACTCAAAATAGCAAGGGTCACCCCGATCCACAAAGGAGGAGACCAAACAGAGTTGAATAACTATAGGCCAATATCCAACTTACACCCTCTCTCAAAAATCTTCGAAAAATTAATTCATAAACGAATCTACTCCTACCTTATCTCCCAAAACATACTCAACCCCTGCCAATTTGGATTCAGGCCTAATAAAAATACTAATGATACTATTATACACATGCTAGAACATATATACACTGCAATAGAGAAAAAAGAAGTCCCACTGGGGATCTTCATTGACTTACGTAAAGCTTTTGATACAGTTGACCATGACTTGCTCCACGTAAAATTGTCACACTATGGTATAAGAGGGCACTCCCTCAACTACCTCAAGTCATACCTCAGCAACAGAAGCCAATATGTGTACGCAAATGGGGCAAACTCTTCTGCGCAACCAATTACAGTTGGTGTCCCACAGGGAAGTGTCCTTGGCCCTCTTCTCTTTCTCCTATACATAAATGACCTTCCAAATGCTTCGCAATTACTCAAACCCACACTATTTGCAGATGACACTACATACGTCTTCTCTCACCCGAGCCCAGTCACGCTAGCCAATACTGTAAATACCGAATTACAGAAAATATCTACCTGGATGAGGACTAACAAACTTACACTAAACATTGACAAAACCTACTTCATTCAGTTTGGTAACAGAGCTACAGATGTCCCTCTTAACATAATGATAAACGGATCACCTATCACAAAGCAAGGAATCCACCTTGATAATAGACTCAAATTTCATACACATATACAACAAATTTCTAAAAAAATTTCCAAGACTGTAGGCATACTATCGAAGATACGGTACTATGTTCCACAGTCAGCCCTCCTGGCCCTATATCACTCTCTTATTTACCCCTATCTCACCTATGGAATTTGTGCATGGGGCTCAACAACAATTAACCATCTCAGACCACTAATTACCCAACAAAAGGCTGCAGTTAGAATGATAACAAATTCTCACTACAGGCAGCACACTCCACCAATATTCAATACACTAAACCTACTCACCATACAAAACATCCATACTTATTACTGCACCTATTACATACATAGAACACTTAACTCTGATATTAACCCTCCCCTCAAACATCTCCTTGCCAACCTCAACAGAACACATGACCATAACACAAGGCACAGATCACTCTGATGTTCCTCGTGTCCATCTCACACTATGCAAAAACTCAATGCACATAAAAGGCCCTAAAATCTGGAATTCATTACCTGTAAATATAAAAGAAACACTACCTGTTTATAAATTCAAGTCTCTTCTCAAAGATCACTTACTCACCCAAAACCAAATAAATACTGAATAACTGAACCTTATAAATTGTATATCTTAAATGTTTCTCACAATTATATCATATAAATGTTAAACCTAAAACCCAATCTAACTTTATTATTTTTTAAATACACTACCTAACAGAATACTCCATACGACTGAATGTACAACAATGCATGCAACCATATGACCTGTCTTTGTAATACTCATTTGTGCTTTATAGTTATCTGTTTACAATAATGTATTATCACTGATTTCATCATTGCTTAGTTAATTTTAAGCCAGCCCGTAATGCTATGCATAGTATAAGTGGCTTTGGCATGCTGCTCTTATCTGTATTTTTTTGTACCTCTGTATGTATGCTCAAATTGTTAATAAATAAATAAATAAATAAAATTCTTCGGCCACATGCTTGTCAGAACTTTCAGCCTCGCCATGCCTTACCACACTGCGTATGCCACTTCGCTTCTTGAATCTCTTAAATCAGCCTTTGCTGGTTTTAAATTCACTAACAGCAGTACTTGTTCCAGGCATTTTCTTTACAAGATCCACATGCAACTGCCTTGCCTTTTCGCAAATTATCCTCTCTGCAACACTATCTCCCACTAACTGTTTTTCATTGATCCACACCAACAACTTCTCCACATCCTCGATTGTTTGTGATCTCTGTTTTGTTAGCATATTTACCCGTTTCACAACATCAGCTTCCTTGATTTCTACTTTCTTCGCCAGGATGGAACTGATTTTTGATGTTGACTTCTCATATATCCTGGCGAGCTTGGCCACATGTACGCCACTTTCATATTATGCTACAAGTTCTTTCTTGAATTCTATTGTGTTTCTCATCTCCTTTATCAAAGGGCTGGCATTCTGAACTTTTTTTTTGGCCCTATGGTGGCTTATTTCACAGTTGCAGTCAATAAACAAGCACAAAAAACAATGGATGAATGCACAGATTATTGCTAACTCAACTAGAGACAGGCAGATTGAGTCTGGTGCAAGTGAAGTGGCATTCCAGGCGGTTGGATGCGTCTGATACGGGCGATTTCTGAGTGGATGTACAAAACCTGGGGGATAATTTTGCTGAAAAAAAGTGCTCAAAATCCGAATTGTACAATTTCTGCACAGGACGAAAACCAGGGGTCCACTGTATATTACAATTTTGCATAGGGTGAAGCGGACACTGGGATGTTGAAGAGTTTTGTGCCTTGTGTTGTATCCATTTGAGGGGAGGGTTTGTGTTAAAGTTTAATTTTCTGTATATGTAATAGGAACAGTAATACGAGGGTATATTCTGTATGTTTAGAAAGTTCAAACTTTTAAAGAGTGGGGGAGGGGTGTTGTCTGGCACAGGAATTGGGCACTATAGATGACAATCCTCACAGCAGCTTTTTGTTGGGTTATTAATGGTTTAAGATGATTAGCCATGGTAAATTTCCAGGCACAAATACCCGGCCTTTAGTGATAAACTGAAAACACTGATTATAATCAGTGACCAAATGAATAAGCACTACCTACTACTAGTAGGAGACTTCAAAATCATCCTTGGCCTAACAGATGACCAACCTGTAACTGACTTCATTAACAATATGAATACACTACTCATACCAGCAATTACAAAACCAACAAGACTGAGACGAGTGCAACCATAAATGACCATATATGGGCAAACATACTAGCTTCCCCCTAAAAGCGGGAACAATCACAGACAGCACTACTGACCACTACCCAACTTTCCTCCTAACAAACATTTGTAAACAACCAACGGAATATAATAAGTTCTCCTTTCGACTCCATGATGAGGCTTCAACAAGTAACTTTACTGCAAAACTAAGCTCAGTTGACTGGCCTGCAGAATTTTCCAATGCCGTTGGTATCGATGAATGGGTAAATATATTTCAAAACAAAATTTATAGACTATGTTTACCTGGAGTTTACCTGGAGAGAGTTTCGGGGGTCAACGCCCCCGCGGCCCGGTCTGTGACCAGGCCTCCTGGTGGATCAGCGCCTGATCAACCAGGCTGTTGCTGCTGGCTGCACGCAAACCAACGTACGAGCCACAGCCCGGCTGATCAGGAACTGCCTTTAGGTGCTTGTCCAGTGCCAGCTTGAAGACTGCCAGGGGTCTGTTGGTAATCCCCCTTATGTGTGCTGGGAGGCAGTTGAACAGTCTCGGTCCCCTGACACTTATTGTATGGTCTCTTAACGTGCTAGTGACACCCCTGCTTTTCATTGGGGGGATGGTGCATCGTCTGCCAAGTCTTTTGCTTTCGTAGTGAGTGATTTTCGTGTGCAAGTTCGGTACTAGTCCCTCTAGGATTTTCCAGGTGTATATAATCATGTATCTCTCCCTCCTGCGTTCCAGGGAATACAGGTTTAGAAACCTCAAGCGCTCCCAGTAATTGAGGTGTTTTATCTCCGTTATGCGCGCCGTGAAAGTTCTCTGTACATTTTCTAGGTCGGCAATTTCACCTGCCTTGAAAGGTGCTGTTAGAGTGCAGCAATATTCCAGCCTAGATAGAACAAGTGACCTGAAGAGTGTCATCATGGGCTTGGCCTCCCTAGTTTTGAAGGTTCTCATTATCCATCCTGTCATTTTTCTAGCAGATGCGATTGATACAATGTTATGGTCCTTGAAGGTGAGATCCTCCGACATAATCACTCCCAGGTCTTTGACGTTGGTGTTTCGCTCTATTTTGTGGCCAGAATTTGTTTTGTACTCTGATGAAGATTTAATTTCCTCATGTTTACCATATCTGAGTAATTGAAATTTCTCATCGTTGAACTTCATATTGTTTTCTGCAGCCCACTGAAAGATTTGGTTGATGTCCGCCTGGAGCCTTGCAGTGTCTGCAATGGAAGACACTGTCATGCAGATTCGGGTGTCATCTGCAAAGGAAGACACGGTGCTGTGGCTGACATCCTTGTCTATGTCGGATATGAGGATGAGGAACAAGATGGGAGCTAGTACTGTGCCTTGTGGAACAGAGCTTTTCACCGTAGCTGCCTCGGACTTTACTCTGTTGACGACTACTCTCTGTGTTCTGTTAGTGAGGAAATTATAGATCCATCGACCAACTTTTCCTGTTATTCCTTTAGCGCGCATTTTGTGCGCTATTACGCCATGGTCACACTTGTCGAAGGCTTTTGCAAAGTCTGTATATATTACATCTGCATTCTTTTTGTCTTCTAGTGCATTTAGGACCTTGTCGTAGTGATCCAGTAGTTGAGACAGACAGGAGCGACCTGTTCTAAACCCATGTTGCCCTGGGTTGTGTAACTGATGGGTTTCTAGATGGGTGGTGATCTTGCTTCTTAGGACCCTTTCAAAGATTTTTATGATATGGGATGTTAGTGCTATTGGTCTGTAGTTCTTTGCTGTTGCTTTACTGCCCCCTTTGTGGAGTGGGGCTATGTCTGTTGTTTTTAGTAACTGAGGGACGACCCCCGTGTCCATGCTCCCTCTCCATAGGATGGAAAAGGCTCGTGATAGGGGCTTCTTGCAGTTCTTGATGAACACAGAGTTCCATGAGTCTGGCCCTGGGGCAGAGTGCATGGGCATGTCATTTATCGCCTGTTCGAAGTCATTTGGCGTCAGGATAACATCGGATAGGCTTGTGTTAATCAAATTTTGTGGCTCTCTCATAAAAAATTCATTTTGATCTTCGACTCTCAGTCTGGTTAGCGGCTTGCTAAAAACTGAGTCATATTGGGACTTGAGTAGCTCACTCATTTCCTTGCTGTCATCTGTGTAGGACCCATCTTGTTTAAGTAGGGTCCCAATACTGGACGTTGTTCTCGATTTTGATTTGGCATAGGAGAAGAAATACTTTGGGTTTCTTTCGATTTCATTTATGGCTTTTAGTTCTTCCCGCGATTCCTGACTCCTAAAGGATTCTTTTAGCTTAAGTTCGATGCTTGCTATTTCTCTGACCAGTGTCTCCCTGCGCATTTCTGATATATTGACCTCTTTTAGCCGCTCTGTTATTCTTTTCCGTCGCCTGTAAAGGGAGCGCCTGTCTCTTTCTATTTTACATCTACTCCTCCTTTTTCTTAGAGGAATAAGCCTTGTGCATACATCGAGTGCCACCGAGTTAATCTGTTCTAGGCATAAGTTTGGGTCTGTGTTGCTTAGTATATCTTCCCAGCTTATATCGGTTAGGACTTGGTTTACTTGGTCCCACTTTATGTTTTTGTTATTGAAGTTGAATTTGGTGAATGCTCCCTCGTGACTAGTCTCATTTTGTCGGTCTGAGGCTCCACGCATACATGTCTGAACCTCAATTATGTTGTGATCTGAGTATATTGTTTTTGATATGGTGACATTTCTTATCAGATCATCATTGTTAGTGAAGATGAGGTCTAGTGTATTCTCCAGTCTAGTAGGCTCTATTATTTGCTGGTTTAAATTGAATTTTGTGCAGAGATTTAAAAGCTCGTGTGAGTGTGAGTTTTCATCAGAGCTGCCTCCTGGTGTTATTACTGCAACAATATTATTTGCTATATTCCTCCATTTTAGGTGCCTTAAGTTGAAATCCCCCAGGAGCAAGATGTTGGGTGCAGGAGCTGGAAGATTTTCCAGACAGTGGTCAATTTTTAACAGCTGTTCCTGGAATTGCTGGTATGTTGCATCCGGAGGCTTGTAGACTACCACAATGACTAGGTTTTGGTTCTCGACCTTTACTGCTAAAACTTCCACTACGTCATTTGAGGCATTAAGCAGTTCTGTGCAAACAAGTGACTCTGCAATGTACAGGCCAACCCCCCCCTTTTGCCTGTTCACTCTGTCACATCTGTATAGGTTGTAACCTGGGATCCATATTTCGTTGTCCAAGTGATCCTTTATGTGGGTCTCAGTGAAAGCCGCGAACATTGCCTTTGCCTCTGCAAGCAGTCCACGGATGAAAGGTATTTTGTTGTTTATTGCTGGCTTTAGACCCTGTATATTTGCAAAGAAGAATGTTATCGGACTGGTGGTATTGTTGGTACTGGGGGGGGATTTTTTTTCCGGCATTAGTATCTGTATCTGTTGGTTTGGAGTGGAGGCCATCGACTGTGGTTCCACTCCAGGAATGACTGGATTTGGTGTACGATTTCTGCCATTTCCTGCCAGTTTTTTTTTCCTTCCTGGCACTAAAAAACCTCTCCCTCTTGAGTGGCTGTGGCTACCCAGGTTTTCCAATGGCCTGGATGTTTTGTATCTTTTTGTCCCCTTTAGATGGTATGCCTGGCAATTTAAGTTATAGCACAGTCTTTCCTGTACTGAAGAGGTACACATTTCAGGGTGAAAAAGCTTACAGGAAGGGAGTTTGCATTTTCCTGTTGTCATATGGGCATGACATTTTCTAGGGTGGTCATAGTTGCATGTCCCATCTGTTTTTCCAGATTTCCCATGCCAGCAGATACCAAGTGCATAGTATGTGCACAGGCTTGGTTTCCGTTTGCCTTGGGTTTCTGTGACTGTATTCCCTGTTGGTGCATGTTTCCCTGTCTTATTCCTATCCTCCCTAGCACCAACAATGGAGCTCCCACCAGTTGTTTTTGGTAATTTATCCTCACTATTGCTATTGGAGTCCTCTTGTTTGCTATTTCCTGCGGTATTTCTGGTTTGCAATATTGGTTTTATCTTATCTTTGACTACACTTGTTTCCCTACTATGGCTCCTGTCCTCTATGAGGTCATTTATATGTATTCCTTCCTGCGTATAATTCCCGACTACCTGGACAAAATCTCCAGCTTCACCATTACTGTCTACCAGGACAGTATCTCCAGCTTCACCATTTCTGTCTCCCAGGACAGCACCTCCAGCTTCCCCATTACTGTCTCCCAGGACAGTATCTCCAGCTTCACCATTACTGTCTCCCAGGACAGCACCTCCAGCTTCACCATTACTGTCTCCCAGGACAGCACCTCCAGCTTCACCATTACTGTCTCCCAGGACAGCACTATCAGCCCTACATTTACTGACTACCAGGACATCACCTCCAGCCTTACAGTTTGTGACTACATGGCCAGTATCAAGGGCAGTACCATTCAGCCCGGACTTTTTATGTTCCCATCTGTTGTAGAAAGCTTCCAGGTTTTCTATGAAAGCAGCTTTGATGTTATCCTCTTTTAATACCCTTGTGATTTTAGTCCACAGATTTTCCTCATTTGGGCATACCCAAAAACACTTCTCTGTTTTAATACTGCTTGTAGCTAGTTCTGGGATATCTGCACAAGGAGCGTGACACCAATTTCCACAAAAATGACAATTTATCCATGTGGTAGCCCGTTTGTTTGACTGACCACAGACTACACACAGCTTCATAATGATTTGAATGGTTGATTTACTGCAAGTCTACTAGCAACCTCTTGAATATTATATTAATAACCTTAAATGAAGCTCCATTGTTCCATAAAAAGCTAAATATCATCAATAAAAGACTAAGTTGCCTATGGCATACTAACAGCATCCTAAGATCCATCAATATGAGACATCAATATGAGAAACAATGAAGAAGAGGCTTAATTAAATAACTAAGGAATTTATCAAACACTATACGTCAATTTTCACTAAATTAATCAGAAAGTCAAAGCAACTATACTTAGTGTGGGTCGCATCCTGGGACAAAACGGACCTAATTTGCCCGCTTGTTATGCTTTGCATAACAAGCAGCTTTCTATACAGTAATATGTCACTGATCATCTAGGTCTGTATAACTTGTACATGTACTTGTAGAAATAAAGATATTATTCCAATAGATTCACTCTCTCAGATCCTGGGTATCCACACACCGAACAGAGCTAGTAATATTGTACTAATGAATGATTTTTTCTTAGCCATAGGATCAAATCTGACCAGTAAAATTCCAATAACTAATGCCTGAGCTAATGATTATCTAGAACGAAACTTCCCAACATCCCTCTATCTTACACCAACAGATCTCACCGAGGTTGCCATAATTTTTTTTTAAAACAGTGCTATACAAAATGACAGAAATATGTTAAAAAAAAATACACGAAAAATGGTTAATGCACAAGAATCTGACTTAACCCTAGAAAATGCCATGCCCATATGAAAACAGGAAAATGCAAACTCCCTTCCTGTAAGCTTTTTCACCCTGAAATGTGT
This sequence comes from Cherax quadricarinatus, assembly GCF_038502225.1. NCBI lineage: Eukaryota > Metazoa > Arthropoda > Malacostraca > Decapoda > Parastacidae > Cherax > Cherax quadricarinatus. The sequence continues at coordinate 6,105,742 of NC_091312.1, read as the reverse complement.
ACCTCTTCAGTACAGGAAAGACTGTGATATAACTTAAATTGCCAGGCATACCATCTAAAGGGGACAAAAAGATACAAAACATCCAGGCCATGGGAAAACCTGGGTAGCCACAGCCACTCAAGAGGGAGAGGTTTTTTAGTGCCAGGAAGGAAAAAAAACTGGCAGGAAATGGCAGAAATCGTACACCAAATCCAGTCATTCCTGGAGTGGAACCACAGTCGATGGCCTCCACTCCAAACCAACAGATACAGATACTAATGCCGGAAAAAAAATCCCCCCCCAATACCAACAATACCACCAGTCCGATAACATTCTTCTTTGCAAATATACAGGGTCTAAAGCCAGCAACAAACAACAAAATACCTTTCATCCGTGGACTGCTTGCAGAGGCAAAGGCAATGTTCGCGGCTTTCACTGAGACCCACATAAAGGATCACTTGGACAACGAAATATGGATCCCAGGTTACAACCTATACAGATGTGACAGAGTGAACAGGCAAAAGGGGGGGGGGGTTGGCCTGTACATTGCAGAGTCACTTGTTTGCACAGAACTGCTTAATGCCTCAAATGATGTAGTGGAAGTTTTAGCAGTAAAGGTCGAGAACCAAAACCTAGTCATTGTGGTAGTCTACAAGCCTCCGGATGCAACATCCCAGCAATTCCAGGAACAGCTGTTAAAAATTGACCACTGTCTGGAAAATTTGCCAGCTCCTGCCCCCAACATCTTGCTCCTGGGGGACTTCAACTTAAGGCACCTAAAATGGAGGAATATAGCAAATAATATTGTTGCAGAAATAACACCAGGAGGCAGCTCTGATGAAAACGCACACTCACACGAGCTTTTAAATCTCTGCACAAAATTCAATTTAAACCAGCAAATAATAGAGCCTACTAGACTGGAGAATACACTAGACCTCATCTTCACTAACAATGATGATCTGATAAGAAATGTCACCATATCAAAAACAATATACTCAGATCACAACATAATTGAGGTTCAGACATGTATGCGTGGAGCCCCAGACCGACAAAATGAGACTAGTCACGAGGGAGCATTCACCAAATTCAACTTCAATAACAAAAACATAAAGTGGGACCAAGTAAACCAAGTGCTAACCGATATAAGCTGGGAAGATATACTAAGCAACACAGACCCAAACTTATGCCTAGAACAGATTAACTCGGTGGCACTCGATGTATGCACAAGGCTTATTCCTCTAAGAAAAAGGAGGAGTAGATGTAAAATAGAAAGAGACAGGCGCTCCCTTTACAGGCGACGGAAAAGAATAACAGAGCGGCTAAAAGAGGTCAATATATCTGAAATGCGCAGGGAGACACTGGTCAGAGAAATAGCAAGCATCGAACTTAAGCTAAAAGAATCCTTTAGGAGTCAGGAATCGCGGGAAGAACTAAAAGCCATAAATGAAATCGAAAGAAACCCAAAGTATTTCTTCTCCTATGCCAAATCAAAATCGAGAACAACGTCCAGTATTGGGCCCCTACTTAAACAAGATGGGTCCTACACAGATGACAGCAAGGAAATGAGTGAGCTACTCAAGTCCCAATATGACTCAGTTTTTAGCAAGCCGCTAACCAGACTGAGAGTCGAAGATCAAAACGAATTTTTTATGAGAGAGCCACAAAATTTGATTAACACAAGCCTATCCGATGTTATCCTGACGCCAAATGACTTCGAACAGGCGATAAATGACATGCCCATGCACTCTGCCCCAGGGCCAGACTCATGGAACTCTGTGTTCATCAAGAACTGCAAGAAGCCCCTATCACGAGCCTTTTCCATCCTATGGAGAGGGAGCATGGACACGGGGGTCGTCCCTCAGTTACTAAAAACAACAGACATAGCCCCACTCCACAAAGGGGGCAGTAAAGCAACAGCAAAGAACTACAGACCAATAGCACTAACATCCCATATCATAAAAATCTTTGAAAGGGTCCTAAGAAGCAAGATCACCACCCATCTAGAAACCCATCAGTTACACAACCCAGGGCAACATGGGTTTAGAACAGGTCGCTCCTGTCTGTCTCAACTACTGGATCACTACGACAAGGTCCTAAATGCACTAGAAGACAAAAAGAATGCAGATGTAATATATACAGACTTTGCAAAAGCCTTCGACAAGTGTGACCATGGCGTAATAGTGCACAAAATGCGCGCTAAAGGAATAACAGGAAAAGTCGGTCGATGGATCTATAATTTCCTCACTAACAGAACACAGAGAGTAGTCGTCAACAGAGTAAAGTCCGAGACAGCTACGGTGAAAAGCTCTGTTCCACAAGGCACAGTACTAGCTCCCATCTTGTTCCTCATCCTCATATCCGACATAGACAAGGATGTCAGCCACAGCACCGTGTCTTCCTTTGCAGATGACACCCGAATCTGCATGACAGTGTCTTCCATTGCAGACACTGCAAGGCTCCAGGTGGACATCAACCAAATCTTTCAGTGGGCTGCAGAAAACAATATGAAGTTCAACGATGAGAAATTTCAATTACTCAGATATGGTAAACATGAGGAAATTAAATCTTCATCAGAGTACAAAACAAATTCTGGCCACAAAATAGAGCGAAACACCAACGTCAAAGACCAGGGAGTGATCATGTCGGAGGATCTCATCTTCAAGGACCATAACATTGTATCAATCGCATCTGCTAGAAAAATGACAGGATGGATAATGAGAACCTTCAAAACTAGGGAGGCCAAGCCCATGATGACACTCTTCAGGTCACTTGTTCTATCTAGGCTGGAATATTGCTGCACTCTAACAGCACCTTTCAAGGCAGGTGAAATTGCCGACCTAGAAAATGTACAGAGAACTTTCACGGCGCGCATAACGGAGATAAAACACCTCAATTACTGGGAGCGCTTGAGGTTTCTAAACCTGTATTCCCTGGAACGCAGAAGGGAGAGATACATGATTATATACACCTGGAAAATCCTAGAGGGACTAGTACCGAACTTGCACACGAAAATCACTCACTACGAAAGCAAAAGACTTGGCAGACGATGCACCATCCCCCCAATGAGAAGCAGGGGTGTCACTAGCACGTTGAGAGACCATACAGTAAGTGTCAGGGGCCCGAGACTGTTCAACTGCCTCCCAGCACACATAAGGGGGATTACCAACAGACCCCTGGCAGTCTTCAAGCTGGCACTGGACAAGCACCTAAAGTCAGTTCCTGATCAGCCGGGCTGTGGCTCGTACGTTGGTTTGCGTGCAGCCAGCAGCAACAGCCTGGTTGATCAGGCGCTGATCCACCAGGAGGCCTGGTCACAGACCGGGCCGCGGGGGCGTTGACCCCCGAAACTCTCTCCAGGTAAACTCCAGGTAATAACGACACCATACAGTACAAAGGTAATACACCTCACACACAACACACTATACATTACAGTGGTATTTTTTTTTTAAGAACACCACTAACAAGGTTATTTATTACAAAAAACATCAAACACTGGAAATTATATAGATTGTATAATAAAACATTGTGATAAAAACAAACACACACAATGACACACACACAAGCACACACCCTGTTTGCAGATGATGTGAAGTTAATGAGGAGAATTAAATCTGATGAGGACCAGGCAGGACTTCAAAGAGACCTGGACAGACTGGACACCTGGTCCAGCAAATGGCTTCTCGAATTTAATCCTGCCAAATGCAAAGTCATGAAGATGGGGGAGGGGCACAGAAGACCACAGACAGAGTATATGCTAGGTGGCCAAAGACTGCAAACCTCACTCAAGGAGAAAGATCTTGGGGTGAGTATAACACCGAGCATGTCTCCGGAAGCACACATCAATCAGATAACTGCTGCAGCATATGGGCGCCTGGCAAACCTGAGAACAGCATTCCGATACCTTAGTAAGGAATCATTTAAGACACTGTACACCGTGTATGTCAGGCCCATACTGGAGTATGCAGCACCTGTTTGGAACCCGCACTTGATAAAGCACGTCAAGAAACTAGAGAAAGTACAAAGGTTTGCGACAAGGTTAGTTCCAGAGCTAAGGGGAATGTCCTATGAGGAAAGATTAAGGGAAATCGGCCTGACCACACTGGAGGACAGGAGGGTCAGGGGAGACATGATAACGACATATAAAATACTGCGTGGAATAGACAAGGTGGACAAAGACAGGATGTTCCAGGGAGGGTACACAGAAACAAGAGGCCACAATTGGAAGTTGAAGACACAAATGAGTCAGAGAGATAGTAGGAAGTATTTCTTCAGTCATAGAGTTGTAAGGCAGTGGAATAGCCTAGAAAATGATGTAGTGGAGGCAGGAACCATACACAGTTTTAAGACGAGGTTTGATAAAGCTCATGGAGCGGGGAGAGAGAGGGCCTAGTAGCAACCGGTGAAGAGGCGGGGCCAGGAGCTAGGACTCGACCCCTGCAACCACAAATAGGTGAGTACAAATAGGTGAGTACGTATACACAACATGACACTACATCAGGCACATACTAGGTATGGCTTCCGCTTGTCAACACACACGTATGCAAAACTTAATTTTAAGCCAGCCTGTAATGCTATGCATATAAGTGGCTTTGACATGCTGCTCTTACCTGTATTTTTTGTACCTCTGTTTGTATGCTAAAATTTCTAAATAAATAAATAAATAAATAATAAATAAATCGAAGATCTCAGGTGCCCAACAGAGCACCACGGTACTCAAGTTAGTTTAATATGTTTATTATGCACCCCATACCCATCCTGTGGCGGTAGTCAAAAGATTACAGAGGTACATAATTGGTCCAGGGACTGGACTCCAAAGTTTTGATAGCTGAACAAGTTACAGAGGTAATGAACTCACAATTTACAAAGGTAATGAACTCACAATTTACAAAGGTAATGAACTCCAGGTAGGTCTGGTCACAATCATGACAAGTTACAAAGGTATTTACAGATTACAGAGGTATGTAATGGGTCCAGGGACTGGGCCCCCAAAGTTTTGATTCAAAGTTTATTCTCTATAAAGATTACAATGTTTAATTTACAGAATTTGGTTGTTGTGTGGTTTACATGTAGTTAAATAATGATTATAGAGTGTACCACTAGAATGCCTAGCATGGCTAGGCATTTCGGGCAGACTTAGTTTAATTCTTTATTTTAAAATATTACAAATTATGAGGTAAGTTGGTATTATGGCTAACTGACTAAATACTAGTTTGTGAGTTTAGCAATGTGAATGCTTTTGTTTTGGCACAGTACATAGTTTCAGTATTGGAGTATCATAGGATTCATTATTTTAAGATTGAGATTAATATTTCTGTTTATGGTCAAATGGGTGAGTGAGTGTAAATGAGAACCACCGGGTGGTATTCGTGTAGTTAGTTGATGGGGTGTATCAGGGAGATAAAATGTTTTCTAATGGTAGTTTTGAAGGTGATGAATGTGTCTGCAGTTCTAGAGTTCTCAGGTAGGGTGTTCCAGATTTTAGGGCCTTTGACATACATTGAATTTTTGTAAAGGTTTAGTCGGACACGGGGAATGTCGTAGAGATGTTTGTGTCTGGTGTTATGCCTGTGGGTTCTATCACAACTATCAAGAAAGCGTTTTAGGTCAAGGTTGATATTGGAGTTTAAGGTCCTGTAGATGTAGATTGCACAGTAGTAAGTGTGGATGTACTGAACAGGGAGTAAGTTTAGATCTATGAGGAGTGGGGGGGGGTGTGTTGCCAGGGATGGGATTTAGTGATTATTCTTACTGCAGCTTTTTGTTGGGTTATTATTGGCTTTAGGTGTGTTGCTGCAGTTGATCCCCAAGCACAAATAGCATAGGTGAGGTATGGATAAATAAGTGAGTGGTATAGTGTGAGAAGGGCATTTTGCGGCACATAGTATCGTATCTTGGAGAGGATCCCAACCGTTTTGGATACTTTTTTGGTTATGTGTTGGATATGGGTGCTGAAATTCAGGTTGTTGTCAAGGTATAGGCCTAGGAATTTGCCCTCATTATGTCTGGTAATTAGAGTATTGTCGATCTTAATGTTAATTTGATCTCCTTTTCCCCCAAACATAATATAGTAGGTTTTGTCAGTTTAAGGTAAGTTTTTTTTGGTCATCCAAGTGATATTTTGACGCCCTCTTTAAAAATGGTTTGGGGTCGATTAGGTAGAGATGACATGTCGTGCCCAGCAAAGAAATGGGTTTCAGGGGGATACGTTTAAGATCATTGATGATTGAGGAAACGGGGGTCCAAGGACATTTCCCCTGGGGGAACCCAATCAAGGGGCCGTGTTTTGATGCTTGCAAAGGTGAATCGATCCCTTTTATAAGGAAATTTTAAAAAGAAGCGCATGGCCTCTTTTTCGTAATGGTCGTTTGTGGAGGAAAGGATGTCGGGTCTCTGTGTCAAAATTTTTTTCGGAATAAAAATTTCCTGTGGATTTCCCTTACCAATGCTTGAGTCTAGCTTTTTTATGATTCCACAAGTGCTTTTTTTTTTCCTAACCCAAATTTTGGCAGGGGTTGATATTTTTTGTGCTTTATAAATAATATAGTCCCTGTGCAAAGTTTCTAAAGTTTTGATAATGGTAAAGTTTGATACCAAAGTTTTTTATCTTGGGGTTACCATTTTATGATTGTGAAACCCCTTTGCCATCTTGATTTTTCGGAAGGGGGCAGTTTCTAGTGACTTTTTAAAAAATAATGAAATTGCAGGGAAAGGATATGGGCCCTCGTTGACAGTAATGGTGGGACATGGACAGTTTCCCCTAGTTTTTTTTAAATGACTTTATAATTCGGTGACTTCGAGGGCTCAAGGTCTCAGTAAGAATAATGCAGGAGAAGGATGTCTTTAGTGATTCAAGGAGTGCCAGGAGGTCATCATAGTGTTTGCTTAAGGACCTGATGTTGTAGTTAAGTACTGATAGACTTTTAGCATTGTTTAGGATAGTGCTGGCTTGTGATGCTGTGTAATAAAGGCAGTTACTTTCCAATAGGTTTTGATTGGGAGTCAGATTATGGAGGTTTAGATCAGGGTCAACGTGATCAATCATCTTCTAGGTTTAAATTATGGTTAATTATATCCTGAGTTGTGTGTTGAGTTCTAGTACTGATATCTGTAGTGGTGGGAAGTTTGGATAAGTATACAGCTAGAGTATTTTGGTCATATAGAGTATAGTCACTACTACACATAATGAAGTTGATGTTGTCTATGTGTTGTGCTGGAATGAACTAAAGTACAACTAGGTATAAACTAGTAATATAAAAATACAAATTAAAAATAGAACAAGATTCTCACTTGTAATTGCACTAAGGTATAATATAATGACTTTTGTGGAGTCTATGTTTTGAGCTAGAATGAGCTATAGTACAACTAGATTTAATCTAATAATATAAAAATACAAATTAAAAATAGCACCAGTCTCTCACTAGTAATTGCACTATGGTCTAATATAATGAATTTGGTATTGACTATAGTACAATTGAGTTTAATCTAATAATATAAAAAAGGCACAAGACTCTCAATTGTAATTGCACTAAGGTCTTATATAAGTTGTTTACAAGAATTAGAGTATAACTAGATTTAAATTGACAGGATAAAATACACAAGTTAAGGTAGCAAAAGAATAATAATAAAAAAAATGATAAAAATAAAAATGGGAATGACTTGGTTATAATATGCTAGTAAGATGGTAGACAGGATAATATAAAAGTTGTAGTTGAAAATACTAGTTTAAAAAGTATAGAATAAAATGGTCAATAAAAGAAGTTTACAATAAGTTTGATCAATATAGTTTAAAGCAAAATTGGGCAATAATAGGGATTTTAGAATAAAATTGGGCAATTGAAAGGAATGAGCTTATCAACGACAGCCAGCACGGTTTCAGGAATGGGAAATCCTGCCTCACAAACCTACTGGAGTTCTATGACAGGGTGATGGCAGTAAGACAACAGAGAGAAGGGTAGGTACATTGCATTTTCTTGGACTGTAAGAAGGCATTTGACACAGTTCCACACAGGAGATTAGTGCAGAAACTGGAGGACCAGGCAGGGATAACAAGGAAGGCACTAAAGTGAATCGGGGAATACCTGTCAGGAAAACAGCAGCGAGTCATGGTACATGGTGAAATATCAGAGTGGGTGCCAGTAACGAGCGGGATGCCACAGGAAGGAATAAACTCCGAAGTGTCCCTGTTTGCAGATGATGCGAAGGTGACGAATTCAATTGGACGAAGACCAGACAGAACTACAAAGGGATCTGGACAGGCTGCAGACCTGGTCCAGAAACTGGCTCCTGGAGTTCAACCCCACCAAGTGCAAAGTCATGAAGATTGGGGAAGGGCAAAGAAGACCACAGATGGAGTACAGTCTATGGGGCCAGAGCCTACAAACCTCGCTGAAAGAAAAGGATATTCCTATGAACAGCATTCCAACATTTAAATAAGGAGTCATTCAGGACCCTGTACACTGTGTACGTTAGGCCCATATTGGAGTATGCGGCGCCAGTTTGGAACCCTCACTCAGCCAAGCATGTAAGGAAACTAGAGAAAGTGCAAAGGTTGGCAACAAGACTAGTACCAGAGCTAAGAGGTATGTCCTACGAGGAGAGGTTAAGGGAAATCGACCTGACGACTCTGGAAGACAGGATAGTTGGGGGATATGATAACGACATATAAAATACTGAGAGGTATAGACAAGGTGGACAGAGACAGAATGTTCCCGAGATGGGACACAGCAGCAAGGGGTCACAGTTGGAAGCTGAAGACTCGGATGAGCCACAGGGATGTTAAGAAGTATTTCTTCAGTCACAGAGTCGTCAGGAAGTGGAATAGCCTGGGTAGTGATGCAATGGAGGCAGGATCAATACATAGCTTTAAGCTCACAGAACGGGAAGAGTGACTGGGTAGTGGCTAGTGAAGAGGCAGGGCCGGGAGCTGTGATTCGATTCTTTCAACCACAACTAGGTGAGTACACACACACACACTACACACACTCACACTCAGCCCCCACACTCCCACACACACAAGGTACAGGAGGCATAGGACCCAGGAAAACAAGGAGATTAGTAGAAGAGCCAGAAACGAGTATGCACAGATAAGGAGGGAGGCCCAGTGACAGTATGAAAACGACATAGCATCGAAAGTCAAATCTGACCCGAAACTGCTGTATAGCCACATTAGGAGGAAGACAACAGTCAAGGACCAGGTGATAAGGCTGAGGAAAGAAGGTGGAGAACTCACAAGAAACGATCAAGAGGTAAGTGAGGAGCTCAACACGAGATTAAAGGAAATATTTACAGTAGAGACAGGAAGGACTCTGGGGGGACAGACCAGATGGGGACACCAGCAAGGAATACACCAACAAGTGTTGGACGACATACATACAGATGAGGAGGAGGTGAAGAAACTGCTAAGGGACATCGATACCTCAAAGGCAATGGGACCGGACAACATCTCCCCGTGGATCCTTAGAGAGGGAGCAGATATGTTGTGCGTGCCACTTACCACAATCTTCAACACGTCCCTGGAAACTGGGCAACTACCTGAGGTATGGAAGACGGCAAATGTAGTTCCCATTTTTAAAAAAGGAGACAGAAAAGAGGCACTAAACTATAGACCTCTGTCATTGATGTGTATAGTATGCAAAGTTATGGAGAAGATTATCAGGAGGAGAGTGGTGGAGCACCTGGAACGGAACAAGAGTATAAATGCCAACCAGCACGAGACTGTTCAACTGCCTCCCAGCACACATAAGGGGGATTACCAACAGACCCCTGGCAGTCTTCAAGCTGGCACTGGACAAGCACCTAAAGTCAGTTCCTGATCAGCCGGGCTGTGGCTCGTACGTTGGTTTGCGTGCAGCCAGCAGCAACAGCCTGGTTGATCAGGCGCTGATCCACCAGGAGGCCTGGTCACAGACCGGGCCGCGGGGGCGTTGACCCCCGAAACTCTCTCCAGGTAAACTCCAGGATTCATGGAAGGCAAATCCTGTGTCACAAACCTTCTGGAGTTTTATGATAAAATAACAGAAGTAAGACACGAGAGAGAGGGGTGGGTTGATTGCATCTTCTTGGACTGCAAGAAGGCCTTTGACACAGTTCCTCACAAGAGATTAGTGCAGAAGCTAGAGGATCAGGTGCATATAACAGGAAGGGCACTGCAATGGATCAGAGAATACCTGACAGGGAGACAGCAACGAGTCATGGTACGTAATGATGTATCACAGTGGGCACCTGTGATGAGCGGGGTCCCAGAGGGGTCGGTCCTAGGACCAGTGCTATTTTTGGTATATGTGAACGACATGATGGAAGGGTTAGACTCAGAAGTGTCCCTGTTTGCAGATGATGTGAAGTTAATGAGGAGAATTAAATCAGATGAGGACCAGGCAGGACTTCAAAGAGACCTGGACAGACTGGACACCTGGTCCAGCAAATGGCTTCTCGAATTTAATCCTGCCAAATGCAAAGTCATGAAGATAGGGGAAGGGCACAGAAGACCACAGACAGAGTATAGGCTAGGTGGCCAAAGACTGCAAACCTCACTCAAGGAGAAAGATCTTGGGGTGAGTATAACACTGAGCATGTCTCCGGAAGCACACATCAATCAGATAACTGCTGCAGCATTTGGGCGCCTGGCAAACCTGAGAACAGCATTCTGATACCTTAGTAAGGAATCGTTCAAGACACTGTACACCGTGTACGTCAGGCCCATACTGGAGTATGCAGCACCTGTTTGGAACCCGCACTTGATAAAGCACGTCAAGAAACTAGAGAAAGTACAAAGGTTTGCGACAAGGTTAGTTCCAGAGCTAAGGGGAATGTCCTATGAAGAAAGATTAAGGGAAATCGGCCTGACAACACTAGAGGACAGGAGGGTCAGGGGAGACATGATAACGACATATAAAATTCTGCGTGGAATAGACAAGGTGGACAAAGACAGGATGTTCCAGGGAGGGGACACAAAAACAAGAGGCCACAATTGGAAGTTGAAGACACAAATGAGTCAGAGAGATATTAGGAAGTATTTCTTCAGTCATAGAGTTGTCAGGCAGTGGAATAGCCTAGAAAATGACGTAGTGGAGGAAGGAACCATACACAGTTTTAAGACGAGGTTTGATAAAGCTCATGGAGCGGGGAGAGAGAGGGCCCAGTAGCAACCGGTGAAGAGGCGGGGCCAGGAGCTAAGACTCGACCCCTGCAGCCACAAATAGGTGAGTACACACACCCCACAGACACACACACCCCACAGACACATACACCCCACAGACACACACACCCCATACCCCCCGCACACACACACACACACACACACGTGAAGCAGTATCGCTGAATAGTGCTCCCAGGATATAGCGTTCTAGTGGCTGTTCTAAGATATTATTAGCGGTCATCGTACGTGAGTGAATCAGTGAACATACCTACAAGAGTGCAATAGCTTTCAAGAGCCCGGTGGCCTGGTGGCTAAAGCTCCCGCTTCACACACGGAGGGCCTGGGTTCGATTCCCGGCGGGTGGAAACATTTCGACACGTTTCCTTACACCTGTTGTCCTGTTCACCTAGCAGCAAATAGGTACCTGGGTGTTAGTCGACTGGTGTGGGTCGCATCCTGGGGGACAAGATTAGGGACCCCAATGGAAATAAGTTAGACAGTCCTCGATGACTCACTGACTTTCTTGGGTTATCCTGGGTGGCTAACCCTCCGGGGTTAAAAATCCAAACGAAATCTTATCTCTTATCTTATCTTATAAGATCAAGAATTTTTACAATTTAGATTTGAATGAATTGTGAGTGAGGGAGAGTAGCAGTCAGCTGATCAGGCTACTGGCCGCAGTGTTGACACAAAATATCCAAACAGTTAATTGGGTTAACGGTGTGATCTGAAACATTAACAAATACACATGTTAGTTGGTTATAACAGCAGTGTAGTGATAAGGTCATGAAAGAGTGATTAAGTAAATACTGAAAGTAAGAAAAAATTAGTCAATCCCCAGCTGTTGGTGTTGTGAATGTAGCTAACATCATCAGACTTGTTATGACCATAATACTGTACTAAAGAAAAAAGAGGGAATACCAAGTCTTAAAAGAAAAATAAAATAAAAACTTGAATGCATGATAAAGTTCCTGAAGGAGTTACAAAATTGAAGGAGTTGATAGCAGCCGACCAGCAGGAACCTCCATTGTTGTGCAGATGACATCACTTGCCTATTTGTGGTTAATTTTGGTTAGTGTCTAAAGTCTCAGTGTCTCGCCCTGCTGGTTGTATGCTATACCATCTCTCTCTCCCTATTTCAGTACCAGGAGATAGATAGTGGTTAGTAAATTATCTAAATATCGCCAGGTAAACTCCAGAAGAGTTGTGTAGCCTAGTGAATCCCCCCCCCCGTTTTTCTGAGGGACAAGCTAGTAAACAAGTACGCACATACAAACACACGTGTGCACCCGTAATTATTATTATAATAAACATTAGTATATATTAATAAGGAACTGAGTGAGAAAAAATAATCCTATAATCTTCAAAAAGTAAAGTAGCCTAGTGTGCGAAGATCTGGGCTGGGAGAGTACCGGTGAACCAACAACAATAACAAATAGTGTTAACGTGACCCCCCCCTCTTTTTCAAAGAACGACAAGCTAGTAAACACACACACACACACACACAAACACAAGTGTACACACAAACACAAGTGTACACAATTAATATTATATAGTATATATTAGTGTATATTAATAAGGAATTGATTGTGAAAAAATTTTCATGATCTTCAAAAGAGTAGCGTAGCATAGTGTGCGCACAAACACCCATACACCCCCACACCCACACACCCACACACACACCCACACACCCCCACACACATCCACACACATCCACACACACCCACACACACCCACACACACCCCCACACACCCCCCCACACACACCCCACACACACACACATTGCCAGACTCACACATACACTCCCCCCCTCCCCCACTGACATCGCGCTCCTTCACCTGATCCCTCCCCTCCCTCTTTCACACTCTCCCTTCCCACCTCTCCCTCCTTCCCCCTCTTCCTCTCCCACTCACCCACTTGCTTCACTCTCCTTCCCACTCCCCCTTCCCACTAATCTCCCACATAGCCACAGTTCCTCCTCTACCTCCCCCCCCCACACTCTGACATACACAATACTAACCTAACATACAGAATTACATAGGTTTCCCACTCTGAGGCAATCAGGATAAAACAAAAATGGGTTGCCAGAGAGCAACAAGAAAAACCAAGGGACAGCAGGAGGAAACTGCAAAGGAAGATTGGGCAGCAGAGCTCACAAAAAGGGAACATGAATGGGAAAAGAAACTAGAAGAACTTAGCATGAGAATGGAAGAGAGGATAGACATGGAAAGCAGGAAGTGGGAGGTGCAAGTCAAAGCAGCAGAGGCCAGGATACAGAGTTTAGAAGAGGAACTGAAAAATCTGAAACAGCCTAAAGAACTAAAGAACATTTTGGGATTGACAACAGAGACTGCTACCTCAGTCTCAAGTAAGGGGACTGTAGGGAAAGAAGGAGCAAAACAGCATGTAGAAGCTCAATCAGTGGAGAATGTAGTAAATGAAAGACCTAAGCTATATGTGGAGGCCCTAACAGACCGCAGCAGAGCCCAGGGAAAGCCGAGAAGGGAAAATGATAGGCCACTGAGCCCAAGTACATTAGCTAGTAAAACTGAAGAAAGGAAAGCTGCAATGGAGGAAATCAAATTGAATGAGAGGATACACAAGGATATGCAGTGGGAGAATGAAAGGGTGAGGTCAGTCTTTGTGTATGACTCCAGGAAGTTGAAGGGGAAACATATGAAGCCAGAAAACAAGGGAAAAAAAAGCAATTGAAAGAATCATGAAAGCAATAGGAGAAGACGACATGACCCAGCTGGAAAATTTTCGGAGAATAGGGGGGTATGTAAAAAAAAAGAACCCGGCCAGTGAAAGTGATCTTCAAGGCAGAATCGACTCGGAACAGGATCCTGCAGGAGAAAGCACGATTAAGGGACATGCCAGCATACAGGAAGGTGTATCTCGACCGCGACAGAACACAAGCAGAAAGGCAGAAACAGAGAGAGATGGTACAAAGGCGAAAGGAGGAAAGAGAGGGGATGGAGAAGACAGACAGGAGATCCCAGACACAGGAAGATCAAATGCAGCCTCCCTCACAACTTCCTATAGAAGCCTCCCAACTAGGTCAGCCCCAGTGCAACCAAACACTCTAAACCAAAACACCCATGCCACATCCAATGCCCCCACCCACTGCATTACAAACTCCACCCCCACAGCAACCACCCATAGTTCCTTATCAGGTCTCCCACTTCCCCAACCCCAATATACCTCCCAGACCACAATCTTAGAAAAGAAGTTGAAGGTGTGGTATACAAATGCAGATGGAATAACAAATAAGTATGAGGAGTGGCACAAAAGAATCAAGGAGACATCCCCAGACATAATATCACTCACAGAAACAAAACTCACCAGAATAATAACAGATTCAATCTTTCCAACCGGATATCAAATCCTCAGGAAAGACAGAGGGAGGAGAGGGGGAGGAGGAGTTGCACTGCTCATTAAAAACCAGTGGGGGTTTGAGAAAATGGAAGGAATGGATGGCACGGGCGAAAGGGACTACTTAGTAGGAACAATCCAGTCTGAGGGACATAAGGTGATAATTGCAGTAATGTACAACCCACCACAGAACTGCAGGAGGCCAAGAGAAGAATACGATGAGAGCAACAGAGCAATGGTCGACACACTAGCCGAGGTGGCCAGGAGACCACACATGGGGGGAGCAAAGTTACTAGTTATGGGTGATTTCAATCACAAGGAGATTGACTGGGAAAACCTGGAGCCCCATGGGGGTCCCGAAACATGGAGAGCCAAGATGATGGATGTGGTACTGGAAAACCTCATGCATCAACATGTTAGAGACACTACCAGAGAGAGAGGAGAGGATGAACCAGCAAGACTGGACCTTGTATTCACCTTGAGTAGTTCTGACATCGAGGATATCATGTATGAAAGGCCCCTGGGAGCTAGTGATCATGTGGTTCTGTGCTTCGACTACATAGTTGAGCTCCAAGTGGAGAGAGCAGCAGGAATAGGGTGGGAAAAACCAAACTACAAAAGGGGGGACTACTCAGGCTTGAGGAACTTCCTTCAAGACATTCAGTGGGAGAGGGAACTGACAGGAAAACCAGTACAAGAAATGATGGACTATGTGGCAACAATATGCAAGGAGGCAGAGGAGAGGTTTGTTCCCAAGGGAAACAGAAATAATGGGAAGAATAGAACGAGTCCTTGGTTCACCCAAAGGTGTAGGGAGGCAAAAACTAGGTGTACTAGAGAATGGAAAAGGTACAGAAGACAGAGAACTCAGGAAAATAAAGAGATTAGCCGAAGAGCCAGAAACGAATATGCACAGATAAGAAGGGAGGCTCAGTGGCAATACGAAAATGACATAGCAATGAAAGTCAAGACTGACCCGAAGCTGTTGTACAGCCACATCAGGAGGAAAACAACAGTCAAGGACCAGGTAATCAGACTGAGGAAGGCTGATGGGGAATTCACAAGAAACGACCAAGAGGTATGTCAGGAGCTCATTACAAGATTTAAAGAAGTATTTACAGTGGAAACCAGTAGGACTCCAGGAAATCAGAACAGAGGGGTGCACCAGCAAGTGCTGGATGAGGTACATATAACCAAGGAGGAGGTGAAGAAGCTGCTATGCGAACTTGACACCTCAAAGGCGGTGGGACCAGACAACATCTCTCCATGGGTCCTTAAAGAGGGAGCAAAGACATTGTGTGTACCATTGACAAAGATCTTCAACGCATCATTTGAAACTGGGCAACTCCCCGAGGTATGGAAGATGGCAAATGTAGTCCCAATTTTTAAAAAGGGAGACAGACATGAAGCACTAAACTACAGACCTGTATCACTAACGTGTATAGTATGCAAGGTCATAGAGAAGATCATCAGGAGGAGAGTGGTGGAGCACCTGGAAAGAAACAAGTGTATAATTGACAACCAGCATGGTTTCAGGGAGGGAAAATCCTGTGTCACAAACCTATTAGAGTTTTATGACAAGGTGACAGAAGTAAGACAAGAGAGAGAGGGGTGGATCGACTGCATTTTTTTGGACTGCAAGTAGGCCTTCGACACAGTTCCTCACAAGAGGTTACTGCAAAAGCTAGAGGATCAGGCACACATAACAGGAAAGGCACTGCAATGGATAAGAGAATACCTTACAGGGAGGCAACAACGAGTCATGGTACGTGACGAGGTGTCAAAGTGGGCGTCTGTGACAAGCGGGGTTCCACAGGGGTCAGTCCTTGGACCTGTGCTGTTCTTGGTATATGTGAATGACATAACGGAAGGGATAGACTCAGAAGTGTCCTTGTTTGCGGACGATGTGAAGTTAATGAGAAGAATCAAATCGGATGAGGATCAGGCAGGACTACAAAGAGACCTGGACAGGCTACAAGCCTGGTCCAGCAACTGGCTCCTTGAGTTTAACCCCGCCAAATGCAAAGTCATGAAGATTGGGGAAGGGCAAAGAAGACCGCAGACACAATATAGTTTAGATGGCCAAAGTCTGCAAACCTCACTCAAGGAAAAAGATCTGGGGGTGAGTATAACACCGAGCATATCTCCTGAGGCGCACATCAATCAGATAACTGCTGCAGCATACGGGCGCCTGGCAAACCTACGGATAGCATTCCGATACCTCAGTAAGGAGTCGTTCAAGACTCTGTATACCATTTACGTCAGGCCCATACTGGAGTATGCAGCACCAGTTTGGAATCCACACCTAGTCAAGCACGTCAAGAAGTTAGAGAAAGTGCAAAGGTTTGCAACAAGACTAGTCCCAGAGCTACGGGGATTGTCCTACGAAGAAAGGTTGAGGGAAATTGGCCTGACGACACTGGAGGCCAGGAGGGTCAGGGGAGACATGATAACGACATACAAAATACTGCGTGGAATAGACAAGGTGGACAAAGACAGGATGTTCCAGAGATGGGACACAGACACAAGAGGTCACAATTGGAAATTGAAGACTCAGATGAATCAAAGAGATGTTAGGAAGTATTTCTTCAGTTATAGAGTAGTCAAGCCGTGGAATAGCCTAGAAAGTGAAGTAGTGGAGGCGGGAACCATACATAGTTTTAAGGCGAGGTATGATAATACTGAAACTATATACTGTGCCAAAACAAAAGCATTCACATTGCTAAACTCATAAACTAGTATTTAGTCACTTAGCCATAATACCAACTTACCTCATAATTTGTAATATTTTACAATTAAGAATAAAACTAAGTATGCCCGAAATGCCTAGCCATGCTAAGCGTTCTAGTGGTACACTCTGTAATCACAATTTTACTACATGTAAACCAAACAATAACCAAATTTCTGTAAACTCAGCATTGTAATCCTTATAGAGAATAAACTTTGAATTGAATTGAATAAAGCTCATGGAGCAGGGAGAGAAAGGACCTAGTAGCAATCAGTGAAGAAGCAGGGCCAGGAGTTATGACTCGACCCCTGCAACCACAAATAGGTGAGTGCAAATAGGTGAGTACACACACACACACAGACACACACACACACACATACACATACACACACACAGGGGCCAAGAGCTGAGTCTCGACCCCTGCAACCACAATTAGGTGAGTACACACACACACACACACACACACACACACACAAAATGGCAAATGTAGTCCCAATTTTTAAAAAGGGAGAGACATGAGGCACTAAACCCGGCCAGTGAAAGTCACCTTCAAGGCAGAATCGACTCGGAACAGGATCCTGCAGGAGAAAGCACGATTAAGGGACATTCCGGCATACAGGAAGGTGTATCTCGACCGCGACAGAACAAAAGAAGAAAGGCAGAAACTGAGAGAGATGGTACAAAGGCGGAAGGAGGAAAGAGAGGGGATGGAGAAGACAGACAGGAGATCCCAGACCCAGGAAGAAGATCAAATACAGCCTCCCTCACAACTTCCTATAGAAGCCTCCCAACCAGGTCAACCCCAGTGCAACCAAACACTCTAAATCAAAACACCCATGCCACATCCAATGCCCCCACCCACTACATTACAAACTCCACCCCCACAGCAACAACCCATAGTTCCTTACCAGGTCTCCCACTTCCCCAACCCCAATATACCTCCCAGACCACAGTCTTAGAAAAGAAGTTGAAGGTGTGGTATACAAATGCAGATGGAATAACAAACAAGTATGAGGAGTGGCATGAAAGAATCAAAGAGACATCCCCAGACATAATAGCACTCACAGAAACAAAACTCACCAGAATAATGACAGATTCAATCTTTCCATCCGGATACCAAATCCTCAGGAAAGACAGAGGGAGGAGAGGGGGAGGAGGAGTTGCACTACTCATTAAAAACCAGTGGGATTTTGAGAAAATGGAAGGAATGGATGGCATGGGCGAAAGGGACTACTTAGTAGGAACAATCCAGTCTGAGGGACATAAGGTGATAATTGCAGTAATGTACAACCCACCACAGAACTGCAGGAGGCCAAGAGAAGCATACGATGAGAGCAACAGAGCAATGATCGACACACTAGCCGAGGTGGCCAGGAGAGCACACATGGGGGGAGCAAAGTTACTAGTTATGGGTGATTTTAATCACAAGGAGATTGACTGGGAAAACCTGGAGCCCCATGGGGGTCCCAAAACATGGAGAGCCAAGATGATGGATGTGGTACTGGAAAACCTCATGCATCAACATGTTAGAGACACTACCAGAGAGAGAGGAGAGGATGAACCAGCAAGGCTGGACCTTGTATTCACCATGAGTAGTTCGGACATCGAGGGTATCATGTATGAAAGGCCCCTGGGAGCTAGTGATCATGTGGTTCTGTGCTTCGACTACATAGTTGAGCTCCAAGTGGAGAGAGTAGCAGGAATAGGCTGGGAAAAACCAAACTACAAAAGGGGGAACTACTCAGGCATGAGGAACTTCCTTCAAGACATTCAGTGGGAGAGGGAACTGACAGGAAAACCAGTACAAGAAATGATGGACTATGTAGCAACAAAATGCAAGGAGGCAGAGGAGAGGTTTGTTCCCAAGGGAAACAGAAATAATGGGAAGAACAGAACGAGTCCTTGGTTCACCCAAAGGTGTAGGGAAGCAAAAACTAGGTGTACTAGAGAATGGAAAAGGTACAGAAGACAGAGAACTCAGGAAAATAAAGAAATCAGCCGAAGAGCCAGAAACGAATATGCATAGATAAGAAGGGAGGCTCAGAGACAATATGAAAATGACATAGCATCAAAAGTCAAGACTGACCCGAAGCTGTTGTACAGCCACATCAGGAGGAAAACAACAGTCAAGGACCAGGTAATCAGACTGAGGAAGGGTGATGGGGAATTCACAAGAAACGACCAAGAGGTATGTCAGGAGCTCAACACAAGATTTAAAGAGGTATTTACAGTGGAAAGCAGTAGGACTCCAGGAAATCAGAACAGGGGGGCACACCAGCAAGTGCTGGATGAGGTACATTTATTTAGAAATTTTAGCATACAAACAGAGGTACAAAACATACAGGTAAGAGCAGCATGCCAAAGCCACTTATATGCATAGCATTACGGGCTGGCTTAAAATTAACTTAAGATTAACTAAGCAATGATGAAATCAGTGATAAGACATTATTGTAAACAGATAACTATAAAATACAAATGAGTATTTCAAAGACAGGTCCTATGGTTGCATGCATTGCTGTTCATTCAGTAGAATGGAGTATTCTGTTAGGTAGTGTATTTAAAAAAATAACGAAGTTAGGTTTAACATTTGTGTGATATAATTGTGAGTAACATTTACGATATACAATTTATATGGTTCAGTTATTCAGTATTTATTTGGTTTTGAGTGAGTAAGTGAACTTTGAGAAGAGACTTGAATTTATAAACAGGTAGTGTTTCTTTTATATTTACAGGTAATGAATTCCAGATTTTAGGGCCTTTTATGTGCATTGAGTTTTTGCATAGCGTGAGATGGACACGAGGAACATCAAAGAGTGATCTGTGCCTTGTATTATGGTCATGTGTTCTGTTGAGGTTGGCAAGGAGATGTTTGAGGGGAGGGTTAATATCAGAGTTAAGTGTTCTATGTATGTAATAAGTGCAATAATAAGTATGGATGTTTTGTATGGTGAGTAGGTTGAGTGTTTTGAATATTGGTGGAGTGTGCTGCCTGTAGTGAGAATTTGTTATCATTCTAACTGCAGCCTTTTGTTGGGTAATTAGTGGTCTGAGATGGTTAGTTGTTGTTGAGCCCCATGCACAAATTCCATAGGTGAGATAGGGGTAAATAAGAGAGTGATAAAGGGCCAGGAGGGCTGACTGTGGAACATAGTACCGTATCTTCGATAGTATGCCTACAGTCTTGGAAATTTTCTTAGAAATTTGTTGTATGTGTGTATGAAATTTGAGTCTATTATCGAGGTGGATTCCTAAGAATTTTCCCTCTGTTAGCTTTGTGATAGGTGATCCGTTTATCGTTATGTTAAGAGGTACATCTGTAGTTCTGCTACCAAACTGAATGAAGTAGGTTTTGTCAATGTTTAGTGTAAGTTTGTTAGTCCTCATCCAGGTAGATATTTTCTGTAATTCGGTGTTTACAGTATTGGCTAGCGTGACTGGGCTCGAGTGAGAGAAGACGTAATTCCAGCAGTATTCCAGCCTAGAAAGAACAAGTGATTTGAAAAGGATCATCATTGGCTTGGCATCTCTCGTTTTGAACGTTCTCATTATCCATCCTATCATTTTCTTTGCACGTGCGATCGTGGCACTGTTGTGATCCTCGAAAGTGAGATCCTCAGACATTACTACTCCCAGGTCCCTTACATTATTTTTCCGCTCTATTGTATGGCCAGAGTCTGTAGTATACTCTGTTCTAATTATCTCCTCCAGTTTTCCATAACTGAGTAGTTGGAATTTGTCCTCATTGAACATCATATTGTTTACCGTTGCCCACTGGAAAACTTTGTTTATATCTTCTTGGAGGTTAACCGCGTCCTCAGCAGATGACAGCCTCATGCAGATCCTAGTATCATCCACATATCTCTGTTTATGTCTGATATGAGGATAAGGAATAAGATGGGGGCGAGTACTGTGCCTTGTGGAACAGAGCTCTTCACTATGGCAGCCTCCGATTTAACTTTGTTGACCACTACTCTTTGTGTTCGATTTGTTAGGAAGTTGAAGATCCATCTCCCCACTTTCCCAGTTATTCCTTTAGCGCGTATTTTATGGGCTACATATAAATTTAGGACAAATGCTTAAAAATCATCTCATTTCTCAATACTAACCAAAACAATTTCTAATAATTTTGAAGCAACTCTCCCAAATT
>NC_091312.1:5884378-6079378 GCF_038502225.1 Cherax quadricarinatus | reverse complement strand
TTAACGAAAAAAATATATTTCACTGTGTTTATTTAGTACTAAATTATAGTAAGCAAATCTGAAATATATTTAGTTGGGTTAAGCTAAAATAAATTGTTCTTGTTATAATAAAGTTAGGTAAGTTTTCTAAGATTCTTTTGGTGCAAAATTAAAAATTTTTACATCAACATTAATGAAAAATATATATCTTTAAAGGTATAAGAGAAAATTTTAGAAAGGACTTAATTTTAAATGAGTTCTTGCTAATTGACCAGTTTTACATATTCGGCACGACATACATATATATATATATATATATATATATATATATATATATATATATATATATATATATATATATATATATATATATATATATATATATATATATATATATATATATATATATATATATATATATATATATTAATCACAAACACCATATAAAAATTTAGTAAATTAATATGATGCAATGAAGAGTAGCAATACATGACTGGATAAACAATGCAAACAGTCTGAAGGGAACATTATTATTACAATCATAATAAACCCGTGCACAAGAATGAAAGGAACAATATTAAAAGGGAAAGATACTATAATTAATATTTACTGAAGTGTCTTTTTTTCGTCTCATGGTTAACTGGGCAGGAAGGCTATCAATACACCAGGAATCATTAAGGACTCTCCTGCCATGAGTTCGAGTCTCACCCGTTCTAGGATTTATTTGCAATACTGTTATTACGATTTCGTGAGTATTAATGCTGCATGTCACATGTTCACCCCCAGTTAGGAATGATCGCTTGTGTACTCAGCTCACACGCTGAGGTCCGGAGATCGAATCCTCGATACGGCTGGAAAACGTTAGGACGTGTTTCCTTAAGACACCTGCTGTCCATGTTCACCCATCAGTAAAATGATACCTGGGTGTTAGTCAACTGGTGTGGGTCGCATCCTGGGACACTGACCTAATTTGCCTGAAATGCTCTGCATAACACGCGGCTTTCTATATAGTAGTTATTATTATTATAATCAAGGGGGAAGCGCTAAACCCGGAGGATTATACAGCGCCTGGGGGGGGGGGATGTGGAAGGCATTCAGGCTTAATTCGGGGAACTGGAGCACA
Source organism: Cherax quadricarinatus (assembly GCF_038502225.1). Lineage (NCBI taxonomy): Eukaryota > Metazoa > Arthropoda > Malacostraca > Decapoda > Parastacidae > Cherax > Cherax quadricarinatus. Next base: position 6,078,276 of record NC_091312.1, on the reverse strand, counting down.
GATCCAATTCCCTAAATCAAGAGCCCCTCACCAACATCAAGGAACCTTCCTTGAGGGGTCTATATAGTAGTATGTCATTGATGTCAGTTATGGTCTGTATACCTTGTACATGTACTTGTAAAAATAAAGATTATTATTATTATCATTATTATTATTATTATTATTATTATTATTATTATTATTATTATTAGTCCCAAATACGGGCTTATTGGAATTGAAATAAACTCTTAAGTGTATACATACTGATTATAATTATAATCATGGGGAGCGCTAAACCCGTAGGATTATGCAGCGCATGTGGGGAGATGGAAGGTAATCAGGTTCAATTCAGGGAACCGGAGCACAGATCCAATTCCCTAGATCAAGAGCCCCTCACCAACGTCAAGGAACCTCCTTTGAGGGGTATACATACTGAGATACATACTTCTTCACGTGTAGATGCACAAGCAATAACTTTTTCCGTGTATGGAAGTTTCCTTGTATTTAAATAAAACAAAATAAGGACTGAATTTAGACCAAGGACCCCAATGGAAATAAGTCACTGACTTTTTTGAGGATTACCCTATGTAATTTACACTATGTATGGCTATTGTACTTACGCGTACCAGTACCTAAATAAACTTACCAGCACCTTAGCTATTATTATTATTATTATTATTATTATTATTATTATTATTATTATTATTAACTATGTTTTACAGTGCTCTTGATGGCACATATGTTATAAGCACAATATGGAGACCTAAAGAAGGTTAAGCAAATAAGATGGAACAATACGAATTATTCCACTTGAGGCCTTGATGGAAAACGGTATTTGCTAAAGTGACCTTTTAGTAGAAAATATCTAGAAATAATTGTATTATTTTTTATTTTAGTAAAGAATCACTGTCGGGACGAACTGCAATGGCGAAATACTTGGGAAAATTTGGATTACATTTTGACAGTTGGAAATGGTTGAAAAAATTCACGTGGATGAGCATCAGTACTGACCATTACCTAAACATTATGTCCGAGACATGTAATATCCTGTGTCACAAGGAAGGAAAGGAGATACTGAGGTAATTATCCAACTGATTTTGGGGATTATGAAGCAGTGTCTTGTTTGATGTGCATGAGAGGGTGAAAAAAAAGTTGTTGGTGTAGGTTTGTGTGAAAGATGAGTAGTGATGGTGAAGCCCAGGTCAGAGCCAGGTCCTGCAGGACGTCACCGTCAACACAACTCCTCACCATTTTTCCCCAGTTGTATTTCCCCCACCAGTGGAAAATTATGATGGTGTGTGAGTAGCCACCCACCTCTCCTCGATATATAATGACTGCTGGAGTGAGCGTGGTGATGAAGTATGTATGGAAGTGCTGTTGTGGGTTAGTTACTGAGGTGAGTGGAGAACATCTACGGCCTTGGCCTTACTGTTGTCTCCATTGAAAAGGAAATTTATTCACGGGTGGAAATAATCAGTGATGGTTTTGACTTTTGTGGTGTGACGTTGACTTATTGATCAGTGTGTGGCAACGTTCAGTTGAATATTGATTATCAGAAGTAGAGTATGTGATGCTAAGTTGAATATATATTAACTATATATATTACTATATGAAACCATTGTAAAAAATTTCAGTCATTTGTGAGACCTCGGTAAATTTGGTTAATAATGAGTTTTTTTTTATTTAGATTTTGGGTACATATTTTGTTTTACAGTGGTCTTCAGGGTACATACATGTTTTAGGTACAGGAAGAGTAAGAGAAGATGAGGTAAGAGTCTGTTTAGATTTTTAACCTGGAAAGTTAGCCGGTCAGGATATTCCAATAAAGTCAGTGTGTCATCTGGGGACTGTTTGCTTAGTTTTCATTAGGGTAATTTAATGTTCACCCCCAGAATGTGACACACAGCAATTAACTAACACCCAGGTACCTACTTACTGCTATGTGAATGGGCAGCAGGTGTGATGAAACATGCTCAATGTCTTGCTCATACCAGGGCACAATCCCTGGTACTTCAGTGTGAGAGTCGACGATGCTACCAACTGAGCCACAAGCACCTACAACCTAGGATAACGATGCAGTCAGACTCCCTTTTTTCTTTTCTTCTTTTTTCTTTTTACTTTTCCACTGATGGGGTATATAAAATGAAAAAAATTAAATAATTTTATTAAATTGTTTATTTTACATGTATGAAGATCAAAATTATTACTGTATTTTAAGTTCCTTATTTTTAGTCTTATGTGAGAATCTGCACTGCTGTCTACACTTTCATAACTTCTTGACTGTTTGTTATGGTTGCTCTCTAGCTCCTGGGTTCAGTGTCTTGTGTGATTTCCAAACCCCATGGGTTTTGTCATATATGCATTAAAGTTCGTGTATGATACTTATCTCCATTACAGTACTTAATCCCCTAATAAGTTTTTATGTATTGCATACATAAATGGATACATGCTCACTATCATTGTTCTGAAGAAATTCCTTATATTTCTTTTACTCATTTGGTTGACTAGTTTCCATTTGTTTCTTATAGCACTATATGACTGATGTAGGTTCAATGCTTTTTTTTTTTAATGTACCAGTAACAATATCTGTTTATTCTTTATCCAAGTCTTGGAGCTTTCCAGCGCATTTCTCTATCCACTTGGTCAGTAACCTGAAATATATTGAATGATGAAGAATATTCTAATAGATTAGAAACTCGGGATGTTTAATAACTAAGGGTAAGTCAATAAACTCATCAGTAATTTGTCACAATAGGGGTATTTTTTTTAGGGCCCGCACAGGGATGCGACCCACAACAGTTGACTATTTTCTAGGTACCTATTTTCTGCTAGGTAACAAAGGCAGCATGTGTTAAGATACTTGTCCATATGTCCCACTCTATCGAGGATTTGACCAGACTGAGGACCAGTCTGGTAGCCAGATCACTGGACATTGAACTTCCTTACATGCTTTTGATATGGGTGTCACAATGGCACTGTATACTTATCTGTTGACCTCACACATGTGATGCTTAGTATGCTGAATGATTCCCTAAGAGCCAAATATTGTGCAGTAGTTCTTGTATTTTTGCCTGTCACTGACATCATCCTGTTTAAGTGAGCCTTTGGTAAGTGTAATATTCACTACTGGATCCTTTAGCCTCTCAAAAAGCAGCTACTTTCCTCTCATATCTTTCCATCCTCAAATTACTCTATGCTCTCTGTTGCCAGATGTAAGCTACCCATTTTTTTTTAATTTCATTATGTTGGCCCTGTGGTCTGGTGGCAACAGCTCTTGCTTCATATGCTGAGGGCTCGGGTTTGATTCTCGGCTGGAGGGAAACATTCAACACGTTTCCTTACACCTGTTGTCCTGTTCACCTAGCAAATAGGTACCTGGGTGTTAGTTGACTGGTGTGGGTTGCATCCTGGGGGACAAGATTGAAAACCCCAATGTAAATAAGACAGACAGTCCCTCGATGATGCACTGCCTTTCTTGGGTTATCCTGGGTGGCTAACCCTCTGGGGTTAAAAATCTGAACAAAAAATCTTATTTTATACATTTATTTAGTTGAATGACATATTAAATAGTTTTAAATATTTTAACATCACATAAATGAACAGAGGGCAATTCAGCAAATGTATGTTTGATTTGGAGAGCAGGTTGCTTAGCTGGTGTAGTACAGCTGACCTCTTCATCCTCTTCACCATGTTCTGTAGTCTTTAACATCATCTGTAAACACAGACATAAATTAACAGAAATGTTTCCCAGATACATTGGTTATGTACAGCAATCTCTATTCATGTGGGATGAGTGCCTTGAGATTCCAATAAATCCAGAAGTTGTGATTGCCATTAAATAAATCTTTATTTTAAATTTTCTATACAATTAAATTAGGTACTGTACTCTGCTGTGCAATGCTTTGACTGCCTTTAATGTTGATAGCAATGGTGTGATAAATATAGTAACATTCAGGTGAAATCTTCAGATGTTTACACATATACCATATTGATTGAAGGAAATTTTTTATTGTTTTCACTCAAGTGCATTAATTATATTATATAAAATGATAATAAGTAATTATGATTTCATGTATGATAACCCAACAAATGTGAATAATATGGCATTGTACCATGTAACATATTTTCATTGGCATTCTTGTTTTGTATTTTGTACAGGCACACAGTGGAACCTCAGTTTTCGTGATTAATTCGTTCCAGAAAGTTTGACAAAAACTGAATTGTATGAAAACTGAAGCAATATTTCCCATAAGAAATAATGTAAATCCAATTAATCCATTCCAGACACTCAAAAATGTTAACAAAAAATACATTTTATAGAGAATATAGTTTTATATACAGAAAAGAATAAGAAATAAATATATATGACCAATGAAATGGATAAATGAATAGTTAACATCATTTTTACCTTTATTGAAGACTCTTGTTGGCGTATGGAAGACGGCAAGGAGGGGAGGGGGAGGAGGAGGAGAGGTTATTGTTTAGAAGGGAAATCTCCCCTTCCATAAGGACTTCAGGTATCAAGGTCCTCTCTGGGGTTACTTGCCTTCTTTGTCTTTTAGTGGCACTGGGTCCAGCTTGAGAGTCACTGTACCCCTGTCACACAAAAAATCTGTCCAGAGAGGTCTGTTTCTGGAGTGTCTCTTAAGATTTGCCTAAAATGGGCCAAGGCATTGTCATTGAACATGTTGCAAACATGGATTGCAACAGTTTGTTAGGGTGATATTTCTCCAAAAATTTTGCAACTCGCTCCACTTTGCACACATGTCCTTAATCACTAAAGAAGGCACATTCTCCTCTTGCTCTTCCTCTTCTTCCTCTGAAGCAATTTCCTCAGCTGTGGTCTGGTGCTGCCAGTTGAAGTTCTTGCAGCTCTTCAGGGGTTAGCTGTTCCCTGTAGTTGTCCACCAACTCTTCCACATCCTGGCCACTCACACCCAACCCCATGGACTTCCCCAAAGACACAATAGATTCTTCAACAGCTGTAGGGTGATGGTCACTCAATGATAAACAAAGGCAGACTAAGTCACTCGGCGCTTGAGTGGCTGAATGACGTGGGCAGGCAGGTGGATGTGTTTGGTACGGACCATTTTCAGCTCTACGAAAACCAAGGTGATGTATGAAAACTGAGACAAAATTTCGACGGAAAAAAGTCATCGAAAACCAAATTCTACGAAAACTGGGGCATGCGAAAACAGAGGTTCCACTGTACAGTGGACCCCCGCTTAACGATCACCTCCAAATGCGACCAATTATGTAAGTGTATTTATGTAAGTGCGTTTGTACGTGTATGTTTGGGGGTCTGAAATGGACTAATCTACTTCACAATATTCCTTATGGGAAAAAATTCGGTCAGTACTGGCACCTGAACATACTACTGGAATGAAAAAAGTTCGTTAACCGGGGGTCCACTGTATATACAGTACTCTCTCGTATCCGCAAGGGATATGTTCCAAGACCCACCGTAGATACCCGAAACTGTAAATAGTAGTGAACCCTATATATATATGTTATTTTTCGTTTACATGCATACATGTGATAGTGTAATTGATAAATTATGCACAATAATTTATCACTTAATTCTTGACAATAAGTCGAGAATTAGCACTTTTTTGCCAATGGGAAACACTTCACAGCTTCTCTTAGGCTTTGAAGAAGTGCTACCCACTAATTATGTGCTTTGGGGCCATTACTAAGCAACATTGCAATATATATTGGTGAAACTAATTTATATTGCAGGACAAAAATTGCCATATTCTTGATTCTCTCAAATTAATTTACTGTACAGTGGAACCTCGAGTTTCAAACTTAATCCGTTCCAGGAGCTATTTCTAAAGTCAAAACGTTTGAAACTCGAATCAATATTTCCCATAAGAAATAATGTAAATACAATTAATCTGTTCCAGAAAACCAAAAGTATTCAGAAAAAAATACATGTTATAGAGGTTAATTATAGTTTTACATACAACAAATATACTTAGTACAATTAGTAATAATTAAATGAACATATAGAATAACATTTTTACTTACCTTTATTGAAGATTGTTGATGGCATTTGGAAGATAGGGAGGATGAGTGAGGGAGGACTTATTGTTTGGAAGGGGAATCCCCCTCCATAAGGACTTCAGGTATCAAAGCCCTCTCTTGGGTTACTTCCATTCTTTGTCTTTTAATGCCACTAGGACCAGCTTGAGAGTCACTGGACCCCTGTCTTACAAAATAACTGTCCACAGTCCTTAGTTTCTGGTGCCTCTTTAAGATTTCCCTAAAATGGGACATGGTTCTGTCACTGAATTTGTTGCAAAGATGGCTTGTTTCAGCTTGCTCAGGGTGGTACTTCTCCACAAATGTTTGCACATCATTCCACTTGGCACAAATCTCCTTAATCTTCGAAGAAGGCACCTCCTTCACTCCCTCTTCCTCCTCCTCTGAAGCAAGTTTTTGAGCTGTGGTCTGATACTGTTCCAGATGAAGCTCTTCCAGCTCGTCAGTGGTTAGCTCTTCCCTGTGGTCCTCCACCAACTCTTCCACATCCTCACCACTCGCCTCCAACCCCATGGACTTGCCCAATGCCACAGTACCTTCCACAACAGGCAGAGGGTCGGCAGGGTCAGGGTCAGCTTCGAACCCTTCAAAATCCCTCTGGATGGCACATTGTGGCCACAATTGTCTCCAAGCATAGTCCCAAGTCTTGGAAGTCACTCCCTCCCAAGGCTTACCTATAAGGCTTATGCAGGTGTAGATACTGAAGTGATTCCTCCAAAACTCTCTTAGGGTCAACTTAGTGTCTGAGGTCACTTCAAAGCACTTTTCAAACACTGCTTTTGTGTAGAGTTTTTTGAAGTTAGAAATGACCTGCTGGTCCATGGGCTGGAGGAGAGGAGTGGTGTTAGGAGGCAAGAACTTCACTGTGATGAAACTGTAGTCCCTAGACAGTAGGTCTACCAAGTTTAGAGGATGTACAGGAGCATTGTCCAGTAACAGAAGGCACTGGAGTGGCAAATTATTTTCTAGGAGGTATTTTTTCACACTGGGGACAAACACTTCATGGACCCCTCTTCGAAAATTTGCCTCGTGGCCCATGCCTTATTATTTGCTTTCCACAGGACACATAACTTGTTCTTAACGACACTGTCTTTCTTAAACACACTGAGATTTTCTGAGTGATACACCAGTAAAGGCTTCACTTTAAAATCCCCACTAGCATTAGCACAGAACAAAAGAGTTAGCCTGTCTTTCATAGGCTTGTGTCCTGTGAGTGCCTTTTCCTCCTGAGTAATGTAGGTCCTCTTTGGCATTTTCTTCCAAAACAGGCCTGTTTCGTCACAATTGAACACTTATTGGGGTTTGAATTTTTCAGTATCTGCGTACCCTTTAACCCTTTCAGGGTCGACAGGCCCTCTCCCAGACTCATTTTCAGTGTCGAGAAATTTAAAAAAAAAAATTTCTTATGAAAAGATTGTTTTTTTTTTTTTTTTTCCTAAAAATTATAGGCAAAAAAAAATTTTTTTTGCCATCAATACTTACTGAGATATGGAGGCATAAAGTTGACAGAAAATGAGCCGCATGTGGCATCATCGCCGACTACTGGTCACCCGGTATTTTTTTTTTTTTTTTTTTTTTGTACTTTTGTCTATTATTTTTAATATTTTTTTTTCAAGTAACTTTTATGGCCTGTGAGACCAATATGAGCACTATTTTGTAAGTTTTTTCTCTTTATTTACTACACAATAACTGCACAAACACTGTCGTCACTACGTTATTTAGAAAACTTGCTTACACAAACGAATTATATAAAATTTTGTTTATTACTATTTTTCTATACAGTGGACCCTCGACCAGCAATATTAATCCGTTCCTGAGAGCTCATCGTTAATCGAAATTATCGTTAGTCGGGTTAATTTTCCCCATAAGAAATAATGGAAATCAAATTAATCCGTTCCTGACACCCCAAAGTATTGAAAAAAAAAAATTTACCACATGAAATATTAATTTTAATACACACAAACTGAAGAAGACATGCACAGTTACATGACACTTACCTTTATTGAAGATCTGGTGATGATTGATGGGATGGGACGAGGGGAGAGTGTTGATCTTCTTAGTGTTTAGAAGGGGAATCCCCTTCCATTAGGACTTGAGGTAGCAACTCTTTTTCCGGGGTTACTTCCCTTGTTCTTTTAATGCCACTAGGACCAGCTTCAGAGTTACTGGACTTCTGTTGCACAACATATCTGTCCATAGAGGCCTGTACCTCCTGTTCCTTTATGACATTTCTAAAGTGTTTCACAACATTGTCAGTGTACAGGTTGCCAACACGGCTTGCAGTAGCTGTGTCAGGGTGATTTTCATCCATAAAGGTTTGCACTTTAAGCCACATTGCACAGATTTCCTTAATCTTTGAAGTAGGCAACTTCTTCAATTTCTCTATCCCCTCCTCCGAAGTAGTTTCCTCAGGTGTGGCCTCATGCTGATGAAGATGATTTAGCAGCTCATCAGTGGTTAGTTCTTCATTGTCCTCCTCCACCAACTCTTCCACATCCTCCCCACTAACCTCCAACCCCAAGGACTTCCCCAATGCCACAATGGATTCCTCAACTGGCATAGGATTCTCAGGGTTAGCCTCAAACCCTTCAAAATCCCTTTTGTCTACACATTCTGGCCACAGTTTTTTCCAAGCAGAGTTCAAGGTCCTCTTAGTCACTTCCTCCCAAGCCTTACCTATAATGTTTACACAATTGAGGATGATAAAGTGATCTTTCCAAAACTCTCTTAGAGTCAGTTGAGTTTCTGAGGTCACTACAAAGCACCTTTCAAACAGCTTTTGTGTACAGTTTCTTGAAGTTGGAAATGACCTGCTGGTCCATGGGCTGCAGGAGAGGAGTGGTATTAGGAGGCAAAATTATTTTTTCTTACCAAAATGTTGAGATTAATTTGCTGATTGTTTTAAAATGAAAAAAAAAATGTGATCAGTATTTACCAAGATATAGAGGTGTAAAGTTGGCAGAAAATGAGCCACATATGGCAACAGCGGCGAATGCCGCTCACCCGGTAAAATGATTTTTGCTCCTATTCGAAGGTTTCTTGTATTTTCTCTTATGTATTTTATTTTTTCAAGTAACTTAAGTGGCCTGTGAGACCCAAGTAAATTGCAAAGTGCATATGCACTTGGTGTATGCAACACAATAACTGCACATACATAATTATATTGTTGACAAAACTTGTTTACACAAACCAACAATACAAGAAATTTTTTATTACTATTGTTCTATAATATATATACAAATGTACAGTCACTGGACACTTTCCTAGAACTGCTGCAGCTTTTGGAATTCTTTGAAACTTGGGTGTTATGCGCAATGGTGTTTTACACTCCTCACACACAAAACGAGTGTCTCTACATATTGTGGGTGTTTTGTGGTATGTGCACAGACATAACCTCTTCTGAGCAGTTTTCTTGAAAGTAGTAGGAGGCAGTTGTATGGGGTAGTGATCATCAGGCCTCAGATGAGAGGGTACATAAGAACATCAGAAAGGAGGATCACTGCAGCAGGCCTGTTGGCCCATACTCGACAGGTCTTTTACAATCCATCCCACTAACAAAACATTTGCCCAACCCAATTTTCAATGCTCCCCAAGAAATAAGGTCTGATAACTCTATCCACTCATTTGCAAATCCCACTCAAATCTAACCCCTCCCACTCATATATTTATCCAACCTAAATTTGAAGCTACCTAAAGTCCTAGCCTCAATAACCCAACTAGGTAGACTGTTCCACTCATCAACTACCCTATTTCCAAACCAATACTTTCCTATGTCCTTTCTAAATCTAAACTTGTCTAATTTAAATCCATTACTGTGGGTTCTCTCTTGGAGAGATATCCTCAAGACCTTATTAATATCCCCTTTATTAATACCTATCTTCCACTTATACACTTCGATCATGTCTCCCCTCATTCTTCGTCTAACAAGTGAATGTAATTTAAGTCTTCAATCTTTCTTCATAAGGAGATTTCTAATGCTGTGTATTAATTTAGTCATTCTACGCTGAACGTTTTCTAACGAATTTATGTCCATTCTGTAATATGGAGACCAGAACTGAGCTGCATAATGTAGGTGAGGCCTTACTAATGATGTATAAAGCTGCAGTATAACCTCTGGACTTCTGTTGCTTACACTTCTTGATATAAATCCCAATAATCTATTTGCCCTATTACGTACGCTTAGGCACTGCTGCCTTGTTTTAATGTATGTGTTGATTATTTTGTGGGTGCTGGTCTATTGCAGGTATTGTTACTTGGTACAGTGGAACCTCAAAAATCGAACGTATCACATATCGAACGTTTCGGAAATAGGACCATTTTTTCGGACAAACTGTGTCCCTATTATCGAACGCGCCCCTATTTTCGGACCGCTGGGTACGGGACCTGTCTGCCGCCCGCTCTGCCCGCGTCCCCGCGCAGGCGCTGTGAGCAGTCTAGCTTTGTTTATGCTTGAGTGAACACTAACCTGCGCTCTCATTCACGCATTTTACGATTATTTCGTTGTGTTTAGTGCTTGTGGGACTGTGAAATAAGCTGCCATGGGCCCAAAGAAACTTGTTAGTGGTACCCCTGTGGTAAAGAAAGTGAGAAACACCATAGATGTGAAGAAGGAAATAATACAGAAGTATGAGAGTGGTGTGAGACTTGTTGAGCTTGCCAGGATGTATGGGAAAAACAAGTCGACCATCGGTTCTATCCTGTCAAAGAAAGAACAAATCAAGGAAGCTGATGTTGCGAAAGGTGTTAATACAGGGAGTGGATGAGGTGCCTTCTTCAAAGATTAAGGAGATTTGTGCCAAGTGGAATGATGTCCAAATGTTTGTGCAGAAGTACCACCCTGAGCAAGCTGAAACAAGCCATCTTTGCAACAAGTTCAGTGACAGAACCATGTCCCATTTTAGGGAAAAGTTAAAGAGGCGCCAGAAACAGAGGACTGTGGGCAGTTATTTTGTGAGACAGGGGTCCAGTGACTCGCAAGCTGGTCCTAGTGGCATTAAAAGACAGAGAAGGGAGGTAACCCCAGGGAGGGCTTTACCTGAAGTCCTCATGGAGGGGGATTCTCCATCCAAACACTAACCCCAACTCCCTCTCTCCTCCTTCCTAACTTTCAGATGCCATCACCAATCTTCAATAAAGGTAAGTAAAAATGTTATTTTATATGTATTACTATACATAATTAAAAACTATAGTATTTGTTGTATGTAAAACTGTAATTAATCTCTATAAAATGTATTTTTTGTGTGAATATTTTTGGGTTTCTGGAACGGATTAATTGTATTTCCATTATTTCTTATGGGAAATATTGCTTCGAATTTCAGACTTTTCGAATTTAGAACTAGCTCCTGGAACAGATTAAGTTCGACTTTTGAGGTTCCACTGTACTTGAATATTATTTGTCTGGTGACTGACAAACGAAATTCAAAATTTACCATATTTTGGTTTGTTGTTGGTCTGCAACTTATACATGTTATAAGCATTCAGCATGGAAATGTCAAGAAGATGGAAAAGAAGTTTTATGTACCGCTTACAACTCTTGCGATCACAATCAGCGAACCTAATCTGCATTTCACTTTTGTCCACTGAGTGCATATTGAGGTTGTAGTCCATCACAGCTGCAGGTTTTAGAATGGGTTCATTGGTCTCTCTGTTCTGCCTGCCACTGTCTGCCATTTTGTTTTGGTGAACTGGTGTCAACAATATGACATCATGTTTGTCATGCCACCAAAATGCCATGATGTCATTGGCAGCAAATGCCTGCACCTCACCTCTTTGAGTGCCTGCGTCGAACCTGGACATATGCTTACAATTTGCACGCACTGTGCCACATACGTCTGTCATGTTCACTCACAAGAAATCACTGAGTAAGGGGCTTGTGTATCAGTTATCAATATAAAATATATGCCCCTTACCAAGATATGGTTCCATCATTGTTCTAACCACATCACAAGAGATACCCAATAATTTCCTGGTATCTTGCAATGTAATACTGCCATTGTACACAATTATATTCAGAACCAGACCACTTTTGCAATCACACAGTACAAATAACTTATACCAAAGCGTTTCCTCTTGCTTGGTATATATGTACTGCTTGAATGACATTCTACCTTTGAACAAAATCAAAGACCCATCATTAACAAGCTTCCTGAAGGGATAAAAATACATACAGCACTTTTGTTTCAGGTACATAAACACATTCCTGATCTTATATAACCTGTCATTTCTGTCAGGCCTTGTTTTGTCTGAGGAGTGTAGCATACGTAACAGTACATAAGAACATAAAGAAGGAACACAGCAACAGGCCTACTGGCCTATGTGAGGCAGCTCCAATTCTCCCACCGGCTTAAGCCAATGCTTTGACCTAGTGAGGTCAGAAATCGATTCACTGATATAATGTCACTGAAAGATGGGGTTGAAATCAGACAGTCTGTCAACCAGTATGTGGTGACATTGTGCTTATACACATGTGGCATAAGCATTATTGTGGCAAAGAACAGGTACATCTCTGCCATGGTTGAGTCCTTCCACTTGTGCAGGTGTGATCTTGGTGAAACAGTTGTTTGATGTGGTGTATTTGAAGTATGTGTTACTTTGCCTGACAATAATGTCCATCAGGGGTTCATCAAAGAATAACTGAAAGCATTCCAGTTCAGTGGCATTGTTCCCAAGTGTACACAATGGCTGTATTCCACTTTGTGTTTCATCAAAGTGATGGGGATTGGGAACAAAATTGACACCTTGCTGCCAATCCCAGATGCAGTCTGCTGGTAGGTACTGGATATTGACAGGTGATTGTGGTTGTGGGAGTATGGGGGTGGTTGAGGGTGGCCTTCGTTGTGGTTGTTCTGAGTTAGCGGCGTGGGTATCAGCATGGGCCGCTGCTGGTGCCACATGACGCATGTCACCACCATCACCAACTGCTGCCCCATGCATGTTATCCATCCCCGTTGTAGCAATATCATCGTCATCTTCACCATCAGTTCATGGTGTAGGGCCACAGGATGTACTCTTAAGATTTACTACTTCCCCATGGAATGGCACATGGCACACTACCAGAACACATGCTGCGTTGTACATACTGCCGCTTCACTGGAGAATATTCCCCCTCACTGTCACAACTCGAACTGCATTCAGTAGCTTGGAAATCACTATCACTATCATTTTCACTGCTCACATCTGAGTCCTGTACACAGGGAAGTAGTTTCCTGTTTCGCCCTGGCACAGGTGAACGTGAATGAGAAGGCCCAGCACCAGAGGTGGAATGTTGTGAGTCGTCTGGGTTTTCATCACTGATTAAGTTATCCTGGGCACTGCTTTCGGTCACACCCTCCTCAAAACCGTGAAATTCACCTTCACTGGCACTTTCATCAGTGTTATAACTATCACTTGGGAACAGAAGATTTCCAATTCGCTGGGGAGTACGGGGCTTCTTACCGTGAGGCATGGTGAAATGGCCTTCCCACAATGCCCCACTGGGTCCCCGATTTTTTTTATACTGTGCACACCAATCACACAGACCCATTCTCTCACATGTGGGCCTACCAGCTTTCTCCTGCTTGATTTGAAGCTGCTAGAATTTTGGCGTATTAATACATTGAAAACACTGGCTCGTAAGAAGTATTTATACGACACTGACAGTCAAAGTGTTAATTCTTAGGGGAAATATTACTTCGGTTTTCGGCCTTTTCGTATTTAGGCCGACCTTCTGGAACAGATTCCAGCCGATAACCGGGGTTCCACTGTACATGAAAATTACAGTTCAGTTGGTTTTAGTTTTGATACAATTGATACAAATACAATTACATTTAAATGCTTGCTTAAAAGAAAATCACTTATTATGCAAAGTCTCTAGGTAAACTAATCCCAAAGCTTTTATACCACTTAATTTAAGCCAAGCATATAGTTTTACACATTGTGTAACAGTCAGAAAGTGGTTGAGATTTAAAATAAATAGGTAGTAAGAGTAGGCTAACTGTGGCAAAGAAATATACATTGAGTGTAATGAGAGAGGTTGCAAGTGACATATTGGACAAATTTAATTTACATTAATTTATGTCAAAGCAATGAAACGCATCTTATGTACACTAAAGGTAACAGATGTCTACTTTATTGTATTTTTATATTATTGATGACTGCACTTTTTATTACAGCATAATCATTTTTGTTTCAGATATTTATGCTGGGTGTAACTGAATGACTTGAATCACCACAAAGTTATCTTTGGAAATTTCTATTAAAACTTTTGTGAACTGGCATACCAGTAGAACTTATCTTAGTAGAACCAGTCTTAGTGTGCCAAAGATAGTGCCACTTATAGCATAAGAGCAAAATAAACAATAGCAGTGTTTTAACATAACTTGTCAATAAGTGTGAAAGTGTAAAGTAATGATATGTGTTATTTGAAAAATAGTTAAGAGGGTGCAAGCTTATTGCTAACTGGATGTTGGTGCTGGAAATATTTCGCAACATCCCTTGCAATGGATGGAGATGGAGGAACTCCTCGTCGAGTAGTGAGGGTACCAAATTCAAGGCAAGCATTGAAAGACAAGATCCCTCTTTCAGAGAAGGTAAGTCTTTTTGTTAATTTTGAGTCTTAGTAGGAGAAATTAACAAGTATCAGTGATGCTCTAAGAATTCGTGGAAAATGCGTATGTTAGGTTGATCTTCACTAACAAAGCAACATTCACAGCAGTCTACATATTCAGAGGAAATCCATATCTGACTAGTGTAGTACAGTTTATATCACTAGTCTGGTTGGTGTTGACATTATTATGAAATAATGACCAGAAAGATTAGGAGTGGGAAAGTCATTTAGCCAGAAAAAAAAAACACTGGATAATTTAATCTATTTACTGGTTGCCTTTAATAAAGTAAAAACATTAGATAATCAAAACTCATGAATAGGAAAGCCTGAAAGTTTGTAAAGAAGACTTCTGCAATGGCAGCAGTTCATATTTTTGTTTTAAACAGATATTTTAATTGTATATAAATAGGGATCAAATATTTCTTGTAAAAGAGGAACAAGGGGTTTATGATGTATTTACACAGGAGGTTTATAATGTCTTTAAACAAGGGGTTTTTAATGTCTTTAAACAAGGGGTTTATTATGTCCTGAAACAAGAGGTTTATAATGTCTTTTTGTTGCTGTTCTTTGGTTATACAGTGGAACCTCTGCTTGCGAGTTTAATCTGTTCCATGACCTTGCTTGCAACTGGATTTGCTCGTTTGCAGTCAATTTTCCTCATTTAATTTAATTGAAATGCAATTAATCCGTTACAGTGGAATTCTGTACTTCAATAATTTTGCTAATATCAATTCTATGGCTTATTTATCTATCTCACTTCATCTAATATGACATAATAAACAATATAAATAACATAGAAACCTGATATATACTCTAAAATGAATAAAATATGTAATTCATGTAGTGGTATGGGCGGTGTCGGCGGTGGACGACAGTTTGTCTGGAGACCGGGCAAAATACTTCATGAATAATTTCGCTAATATTGTCTATATGGCTTATTTATCTATCACAGTTCATCTAATATGACATAACAAACATTATAAATAACATAGAAACCTGATATATACTTCAGAACGAATAAAATATATCATTATATATGTGGCGGTGGAGGCCAACGAGAGTTTGGAGACAGGACAAAATACTCCTTGAATATTTCGCTATCATCAACTCTATGGTTTATTTATTTATCACAGTTCATCTAATATGAAATAATAAACAATATAAATAATATAGAAATCTGATATATACTTTAGAATGAATAAAATGTCATTATGTAACAGGTGGAGGCGGCCACAACCGCTCCCTCTTTGTTGTAGTAAACACTGCCATCTACTGATGGCCTTTTGAAGCCATGTATTATTATAATTATTATTATTATGTAGTACATTATTATTATATATGTATGATTATTATTTATTTTGTTTTTTCAACAAACCGGCTGTATCCCACCAAGGCAGGGTGGCCCAAAAAGAAAAATGAAAGTTTCTCTTTTTAAATTTAGTAATTTGTAAAGGAGAAGAGGTTACTAGGCCCTTGCTCCCGGCATTTTAGTCGCCTCTTACAACACGCATGGCTTATGGAGGAAGAATTCTGTTTCACTTCCCAATGGAGATAAGAGGAAATAAACAAGAACAAGAACTAGAAAGAAAACAGAAGAAAACCCAGAGTGGTGTGTATATATACAGTGGACCCCCGCATACCGTACGCATCGCATACCGTACAATCCGCATACCGATCGCTTTGATCGCAAAAATTTAGCCTCGCATACCGCCCAAAAACCCGCTCACCGCCCTTCGTCCGAGACGCGTCCAATGTGCGGCCTGAGCCACGCTCACATGTTTCGCCGGTGGCATTGTTTACCAGCCAGCCTCCGCGGTAACATCCAAGCATACAATCGGAACATTTCGTATTATTACAGTGTTTTTGGTGATTTTTTCTGGAAAATAAGTGACCATGGGCCCCAAGAAAGCTTCTAGTGCCAACCCTACAGCAATAAGGGTGAGAATTACTATAGAGATAAAGAAAAAGATCATTAATAAGTATGAAAGTGGAGTGCGTGTCTCCGAGCTGGCCAGGTTGTATAATAAACCCCAATCAACCATCGCTACTATTGGTGGTACAGCTGCTGCTGCACTGTCAGCTGCTGCTGCTGTTGTACCACCGTCAGCTGCTGCTGCTGCTGTAGCATCGTCTGCTGCTGCTGTAGCATTGTCTGCTGCTGCTGTAGCATCGTCTGCTGCTGCTGTAGCATTGTCTGCTGCTGCTGTAGCATCGTCTGCTGCTGCTGTAGCATCATCTGCTGCTGCTGTAGCATTGTCTGCTGCTGCTGTAGCATCGTCTGCTGCTGCTGTAGCATCGTCTGCTGCTGCTGTAGCATCGTCTGCTGCTGCTGTAGCATCGTCTGCTGCTGCTGTAGCATCGTCTGCTGCTGCTGTAGCATTGTCTGCTGCTGCTGTAGCATCGTCTGCTGCTGCTGTAGCATCGTCTGTTGCTGCTGTACCACCGTCAGCTGCTGCTGCTGCTGTAGCACCGTTGTTGGTGTGGCTTATTGAGAATACCAAGAAACAATTAACCCCAGAGGATTTTCCACCCAGGATAACCCAAAAAAGTCAGTGTCATCGAAGACTGTCTAACTTATTTCCATTGGGGTCCTTAATCTTGTCTCCCAGGATACAACCCACACCAGTCGACTAACACCCAGGTGAACAGGGAAAAATGCCTGGAACTAGTGCTCATATTGGTGAATTTAAAGCCAGCAAAGGTTGGTTTGAGAGATTTAAGAATTGTAGTGGCATACACAGTGTGATAAGGCCTGTTCTGGAAGAAAATGCCAAACAGGACCTACAGTACTCAGGAGGAAAAGGCACTCCCAGGACACAGTGTCTCATCAGTCATTGCTGCATCTTCAATAAAGGTAAGTGTCATTTATTCTTCATTTAGTAGAGTAGTACATGCACAATATATATTGTGCATGTACTACTCTACTATTGTGCATGTATCCTTCTCTTTGTGTGTAGGAAAATGTATATTTCATGTGGTAAAAATTTTTTTTTCATACTTTTGGGTGTCTTGCATGGATTAATTTGATTTCCATTATTTCTTATGGGGAAAATTCATTCGCATACCGAACATTTCGCATAACAACCAGCCCTCTTGCACGGATTAAGGTCGCTATGCGGGGGTCCACTGTATATGCTTGTACATGTATGTGTAGTGTGACCTAAGTGCAAGTAGAAGTAGCAAGACGTTCCTGAAATCTTGCATGTTAAACAAAAAAAAAAAAGGACACCAGCAATCCAACCATCGTGTAAAACAATTACAGGCCTCCGTTTTACACTCACTTGGCAGAACGGTAGTACCTCCCTGGGTGGTTGCTGTCTACCAACTTACTACCTATAATACGTATTAGTATACATATTATATTATTATTATTATTATTGTATTATATTATTATACTATTATTATTATTATTATTATTATTATTATTATTATTATTACAATGCAAATAATTTGTAATTTTTATTCCCACAAAAAAATAAGATTTACTGTTATGCATTATTGCAATAATTGAATAAATAATGTCAACCCATTCACTACTGCATATTGGAATGTTTACTCTTGAACATAGCCAAGCAATGGAACATTTCTCCTAAGTTGAGCTCAATTTCAAGGTACTTGAAAGCAATCAAAATCATATCTATTTCTGTAATATACCTTCCATTCTACCAAATGAGACCAAAATAACGAGAATACAACGATAAAAACCATACAGAAATACCGCTAAGGGGTGGCTAATTGCTGAGAAGTGAACTCCATCATTTATGCTCCAATTTCTTTCATTTTTGGTGTAAGTTAAGAAGCATCTTTCCATCATACATTGCCCAAGTTTCAATAAGATAGTCCAACAAACAAATGAGATACAATTCCCTAGATCAAGAGCAAGAGCTCTTCACCAGCGTTAAGGAACCTGCCTTGAGGTCTGCTCGCTTATGGAAATTTTGCTTGCGTATGGAAGCAAAAAATCGACCCATCGACTGCTTGTATTTGGAAAAACTCGCATGTGGATGCGTTCGCTAGTAGAGGTTCCACTGTACTAGTATTTTGTTTGAGTCATGAGTTGACTTTTTGTGCCTGGTTATAACATATCATCATTTTATGGGATTTTTGTTTACCCATTTTAGCCACCTTCTTTCCCCTCAAGCATACACGCAGACACACAGGAAAAAACCTACCTACATTTCATGCTTTTATTTTTGTGAGGATTGCAGAGGTCTCTTATATTATTTTTCATCCAGACGTTACTGGGATATCATGACGTTGCAGGGGATTTTCATGTTTTATTAACATTTATTCATTATATATATGTTCAAGTTTTACATTGAAGATTTATATAAATTTTCCATAGTGCTTTTAGTCATTTGCTGCTTTGTCAGTGGTATGAATAGCATGTACTAACTAGTATGTACACATGAACATCAGAATTAGATTATTGAAAATACATTCCATAAGAAATAAAATCATGCATATTATTGAAGTCCTAAATGAACTTTTGTGGTGTTTTATGTCTGACAGACATGACTGTTGTAGTTTGATGTAGCAGTGATTGCAGCTGCCCTTTCCAGGTCTTTTTCAGTTTACCATATTCTGAGGTCATCATCTGCTTAGGGTGGTGGAGTTGCAGTCATTTATTCTCCATTTCTGTCAAGCGTTCATAGTCCAATAGGCCAGCCTGTTGCACCGTTTGAGGTACTGGAAGTAGCTGCAGGGGCATGATGCATATGTTAAGAAAGACCTGCAAGGGCATGATGCATATGTTAAGAAAGAACTGCAGGGGCATGATGCATATGTTAAGAAAGAACTGCAGGGGCATGATGCATATGTTAAGAAAGAACTCGATGATGCCAGAGGTCCCCAACTCTGTTTTGCTCTTCTTCTATGCATATGGGGAATTACCAATGAACCTCAGGCAGTCTTCAAGAGGGAACTGGACAGTTTCCTCAAGTCAGTGTCTGAGCAGCTGGGCTGTGGTTCATAAATTGGACTGCATGCAGCCAGCAATAACAGCTAGGTTGATTAGGTCAGGACCGGGCTGTGGTGGCATTGACCTGTGGAAATGTCCCTCAAGTATCCTTCAGCAGATTGTGAAGCTGATGGCTGTGTATTGTCCTGGCACTGATGGCACAGATTCCTTGTTTCTTGATTGTTTTCTTATTGAATTCTTTGCAAAGAAAAGTGGTCATCTTCTTCTGAGTGGTGACTTTAACTACTGCATTGATTGTTCATAACAGAAGCCTTATTTGTGAGAGTCCTGGAGTTAACATATGTGAATAATTTTGAGAATAATATGTTATCACCTACCCACATTGGTGGTCATATATTGAACTTAGTTATGCCAGTTTTTACTGACAGTGAAGACTGGAATAACTAGGTTAAGGTAATGTCTCGGTTATATTATGTCTGGCCATTGTGTTGTTACTTTTAGCCTTGATATTTCAGTGTCTCCTCCTGATAAGTGCATAGTGTCTTTCTGTAATTATATATAGAAAGCATGATCAGGACAAGGCTAGTGTGGTGGTGAGGGGTGTCTTGGGCAAGGTGGGTACATCTGCACTGTCTGTTGATTACTTAGTAAAGATTTATGATGAGGTGCCTGTGGCAGTGACATAAGTTCTGTCCTTTGATTACTGAAGGATCTTGATTAATGACTGCCTCTTGGCATGATTTTTCTCTTACCCAGCTACATAGGTCCTGTAGGAGTGCAGTGTCTTTGGCATAGATTATGTACTCTTGGATCATGGTCCGATTATGTAAAAGCCTCTAGAGCAGTTGTAAACAGGGTATTGGCTAATAAAGTGGAAGAAATAGTCGGATCTTACTCTCCTGGTTTGCCCGTCTGAATGATATGCTTGGTAGTGTATCTGAACCTGCTTTGTCTGCCTCTGATTTTGCTATTCAGTTGGCTTTAGCTTACTCTTATTGTTTTGGTCAAAAAGTAGAGAATAAAATTTGGACTTGGATTGAACTCTAGAAAGTGCAGAGTTCTCTGATTGTTTTAGCTTGTCATTTATCACAGATTATAGGCTTACTCATGGTTTATGCCAGTTGGTATATAGCTAAAGCACATTGGTCATATAGAGTATAGTCAATAATAAACATAATGAAGTTGATATTGTCTATGTGTTGTGCTAGAATGAGCTAAAGTACAACTAAGTATAAACTAAAAATGTAAAAACACAAATTAAAAATAGCACCAGACTCTCACTTGTAATTGCACTAAGGTCTAATATAATGAATTTGGTGTTGTCTATGTATTGAGCTAGAATGAGCTAAAGTACAACTAGGTTTAATCTATTATTATTATTATTATTATTATCACACTGGCCGATTCCCACCAAGGCAGGGTGGCCCAAAAAAGAAAAACTTCCACCATCATTCACTCCATCACTGTCTTGCCAGAAGGGTGCTTTACACTACAGTTTTTAAACTGCAACATTAACACCCCTCCTTCAGAGTGCAGGCACTGTACTTCCCATCTCCAGGACTCAAGTCCGGCCTGCCGGTTTCCCTGAACCCCTTCATAAATGTTACTTTGCTCACACTCCAACAGCACATCAAGTATTAAAAACCATTTGTCTCCATTCACTCCTATCAAACACGCTCACGCATGCCTGCTGGAAGTCCAAGCCCCTCACACACAAAACCTCCTTGACTCCCTCCCTCCAACCTTTCCTAGGCCGACCCCTACCCCGCCTTCCTTCCACTACAAACTGATACACTCTTGAAGTCATTCTGTTTCGCTCCATTTTCTCTACATGTCCGAACCACCTCAACAACCCTTCCTCAGCCCTCTGGACAACAGTTTTGGTAATCCCGCACCTCCTCCTAACTTCCAAACTATGAATTCTCTGCATTATATTCACACCACACATTGCCCTCAGACATGACATCTTCACTGCCTCCAGCCTTCTCCTCGCTGCAACGTTCATCACCCATGCTTCACACCCATATAAGAGCGTTGGTAAAACTATACTCTCATACATTCCCCTCTTTGCCTCCAAGGACAAAGTTCTTTGTCTCCACAGACTCCTAAGTGCACCACTCACCCTTTTCCCCTCATCAATTCTATGATTCACCTCATCTTTCATAGACCCATCCGCTGACACGTCCACTCCCAAATATCTGAATACAGGTTTAATCTAATAATATAAAAAATACTAGTTTACAAAGGCACAAGACTCTCACTTGTAATTGCACTAAGGTCTAATAGAAGTTGTTAACAAGAACTAGAGTATAACTAAATTTAATTTGACAAGACAAAATACACAAGTTGAGGTATCAAAAGAAAATAAAAAATAATAAAAAAATAAAAATGGCAATGACTCGGTTATAATATGATGGTAAGGTGGTGCACAGGATAATATTAAAGTTGGAGTTGAATAAACAAGCTTAAAAATTGGTAACAAAAGGTTAAGAAAAGTAAAATAAAGTTGGGTGATAAAGTCTACAATAGAATAGGGCAATTATAAAAAAGTATATAATAAAATTGGGTAATAAACTTTACAAATAATAAGGGCAATAAGGTATTGGTAAAATTGGGCAAGTATAAGATTGGGTAATTAACTCAAGACTAAAATAGTGCAATAATAAGATGAAAAGTTTACAATAAAGTTGGGCACTAAAATATAAAATAAAAATGGGCAATAATAAAAAGTTTACAATAAGGTTGGGCTATAAGAGATTTTAAAATAAAAATGGGTGATAGAGTATTTTTGAAGTGAGGTAGAATACTGAGGACAAGCTATGGGTAGTTTAAATCAAAATAAAATAGAACAATGAAGTGGTAGGAAGTAAAAAGGGAGAGAGATTCAGTAGATATTAAACACAATTAAGACTATGAGGTAGAATGGTCATTGAATGCAACAGTGACATTCAAAAGTAATTGGGGTATTGGAAATTTTTTGAAGGGAACAAAATTAATGGCATTACAACACTAATGGTGGACAGTGGGTATTATCTGCACCTTACTCTGATTCTGTTAATCCAGCCTCACTTAGGAAAGTTTTAAGGTCATGTTCTGTAGAGATGAAGTATCTCTTCCCATCCCTCACAAAGCACTGGTGGATTTTTTGGGCATAGCGTAATTTTCTTAGCCGATAAAGAAGGTTTTGTCTTGTTTTGGTAAGTCGCTCGTTGACGTAAACATCAGTTTTCATAGAAACGGATGGTTTTAGTAGGTTGTTCCTTTGTAGGCTAGTTTGGAATTTTAACAGCACTGTTTTTTTACCTGCTTAGTAGCCCATCAGTTTGCAATCCTTTAGGTCATCACTACCTGTGTTAAGGCGAAGGTGGTCCTTGATAAGCTGTAGGGTAGTCTCCATGCAGGTTTCTTGGGTGACTGTGGGTGGGAGATGTTTGCTGTTAACTACAACAGCGTCAGATAGCTGTTGTTGGTCATTATGGTCTTGGAAGTTGGTTATGACATTGGCAAGTTGTTGGTCCACTCTTGATCTTTCCTCTATAATGTTCATAGTAAGTAGGGTGACTTGGAATGAAGTATTAGAAAAGATGTTGGAAACGTGTTTGGCAATGGAGTTGGTGGGGAGGTCTATGTGTCTCTTCTCGTCAGTGTCTTCTCTGGGTGTGCGGAAGATGTTTAATGCCCGTCTTCTGCAGTCTCTGATGAAATGATGAGGATAGTGAGGTTTGGAAAATACTTGTTAAATTAAAGTGCATTCTTCCTCAAGGAACTCATTGCTGCAGATTCTGAGTGCATGCAGGAAAAAGCCTATAATTACACCATGTTTAGTTTTGGTGTCGTGGTGAGAGTAGAAGTGGAGAAGATCGTTTTGATTGGTAGGTTTTCAATAGACTTTAAAACGAAGTTCATGGTCAGCTTTGCAGAGAAGAACATCAAGGAAAGGAAGAGTGTTGTCAACTTCTTTTAGTGTGAACTGGATTGAGGGCTCAACCTGGTTGAGCTTGTGTTGGAGAGCTTGAACGTTTAAGCGTCTGGGAGTTATGATGAGAATGTCATCAACATAACGGAGCCAGGTGACAGACGAGGGAATAATGGCGGAATAACGCTCGGCTTCCAGATGTTCCATGTATAGGTTCGCTAGGACGGCACTGAGTGACGAACCCATGGGTAGTCCAGAAGTCTGGTGAAAGAGGTGATTTTTGAAAGAGAAACACGTAAATCCAACACATACTTCAATAAGGTCGATGAAATTGCTGGCTGGAATAGGAAGATCAAGTGAATCATCAATTTTCCTGCGCAAGAGATCAATGGCTTGTGTGGTAGGTACTTTGGTGAATAGGGAAGTTACGTCAAGGCTGGAGAGTTTCTTGTTCCTGATGTTGATGTTGAGAATGTGATTGAGAAGATCACCTGAGTGTTTGAGATGTGCTGGACTGATTGTGCCCAAGAGTTTAGAGGACATTACCAGTAATAGGACATTGCCAGTAATAGACAGGACAAGCTTCCATCCTCTGCAGGGGTATACATAATCCCTTGTAATGACTGCAGCAAATTATATGTGGGCGAAACATCAAGAGACCTCTAAACACATTTCAAAACACCAGTACGCAGGCAGATCTAACGATTCAAGGAATACCTGTGTTCAACACCGAAATTCACACAACCATTTAATCAACTACAGAAATGCAAGACTTATTGCCAGAGAAGACAACACTCAATACCGAAGAATCTTGGAATCATCGCTTATCTCCATATCCATCAACTTAAACCAGAACAATGGCTTCTATAACATAGCTGAACTCCTTGCCAAGAAACTTCTTTATCGCTATCCCACATAAGAACATAAGAATAGAGGAACACTGCAGAAGATCTGTTCATAAACTTATCCAATCTTTCTTCCAAGCTACCAAAGGTACAGTGGTCCCTCGTTTTTCATAATTAACCCGTTCCTGGAAGTGTGACTTATCGAAATTGACGATTTTCGAATCCATTTTCCTCATAAGAAATAATGTAAATCCAATTAATTTATTCCAGACACCCAGAAGTATCAGCAACAACTTTTTTTTATACCTTAACCCTTTCAGGGTCCATCCCGTAGATCTACGGCTGGTTGGTGAGTGTCCAAACCATAGATCTACGCCAAAATTCTAGCGCCGTCAAATTTAGCGCGAAAGTGCTCATAGGCCTACATATGAGAGAATGGGTCTGCGCCGTAAACAAAAAATCTAGGCGCCTGCATAGGATTGTGGGAACGCCGGCTCAGTCACCCTTGTTCACCATGCCTCGTCGCAAGTCAGCTCTCACTCCCCGGAAAATTGGGACTCTTCTCTTCCTGTCTGATAGTTCTGACACTGATGGAAGTGGAAATGAAGACGAATTCTACGGCTTTGATAAGTTAGTGACCGAAAATAATGACCAGGATATCGATAATAGTGCAGAAAACCCCGACGATCCTCGACCTTCTACCTCTGGTGTGGGCACTCGTGACTCACGGTCGGGTGTTCCTAAACGTAAGAGAAAACTAATATTTTCCCGTGGCCTGGCCTCTGACTTCAGTAATGACGATGATTCTGACGTGGATTGTGATTTTATTGCGCTCGACGATCATTCGAGTAGTGATAGTGAGGAAACATATTCACCAGTGAAGCGTCGGTATGTTTGCCGCCGCATGCGCTCGGGTAGTGTACCCTATGCTGTGCCCAGGGGACGGAGTACATCCCGGAGTACATCCCGTGGCCCTACACCCGTTTTAGGTAGTGATAGTGAGGATGATGTGGCTACACTTGGCATGGATGGGCCACAGGCATCAGTGGATGGTGTTAGTGGGGCTGGTGGTGGTAGTGGCACCGCCATGCGTGACTCGCTGTGCCACGCAGGGACCCACGCTGCTGACTCGTCAGTTCAAGGACAAAGCGGAGCGTCACCCACCAGCCCGCCACAACCACCCGTACAACCAGCCTATGATGTCCAGTATCCACCAGCAAACCGTATCTGGGATTGGCAGCAAAATCCCAATTTTGTTCCCAGTCCTCACCACTTTGATGACTCTCAAAGTGGAATTCTACCTACCTGTCCCCTTGGAACCACGGCCAATGAACTGGAATTCTTTGAATTATTCTTTGACCAGCCATTGATGGAAATTATTGTCAGGGAAAGTAATAAGTATTTTCAGTACACCATGGCAAATACGATCTTATCACCACAGTCAAGACTACACAGGTGGAAAGAGACGACTGTTGCAGAAATGTATTTGCTTTTTGCAACAATAATGCTTATGCCTCACGTCTATAAGCATAATATAAAAGCATACTGGTCCACAGATCGGCTAATTTGTACCCCATCCTTCAGTGAAATAATACCAGTGAACAGGTTTATCTTACTGTTACGTATGTTGCACTTCTCTGACAAAACCAGGCCTGACAGAAGTGACAGGTTATACAAGATTAGAAATGTTTTCATGTATCTCAAACAAAAGCTCAGGATATACTTTTATCCATTCAAGAATCTTGTAATTGACGAGTCTTTGATTTTGTTCAAAGGTAGACTGTCATTCAAGCAGTATATACCGAGCAAGAGGAACCGCTTTGGTATAAAATTGTTTGTACTCTGTGATTGTGACAGTGGCCTGGTGTTGGATATTGTTGTATACACGGGTAGTAAAACATTGAAAGATACCAAGATGTTATTGGGTATATCAGGTGACGTAGTGAGAAACATGATGGCACCTTATCTTGGTAAGGGCCATACATTATATACCGATAACTGGTACACAAGCCCATTACTCAGTGATTTCATGCGAGTGAACAAGACAGATGTGTGTGGCACAGCGCGTTCTAATCGTAAACATATGCCCAGGCTCAACGCAGGTGTTCGTGGTGATGACGTGCAGGTGTTTACTGCCAATGACATCATGGCATTACGGTGGCATGACAAACGAGATGTCACATTGTTGACAACCATTCACCGTAATGAAATGCAAGACAGTGGCAAAGTTGATTGAGTGACTAATGAATGTATTCGAAAACCAGTGACAGTGATTGATTATACACAAAACATGCGCTTGGTTGACAAATGTGACATGCAGATTGGTTTTGTTGACTGTGTTCGTAAGAGTTACAAGTGGTACATGAAACTTTTCTTCCATCTCATGGACATTTCAATGCTGAATGCATATAATATGTACCAAATAAAGACTGGTAACAGACCACCGTATGGTGAATTTTGTTTGTCTGTTGTCAGACAACTCATAATGAAGTACCAGGTAACAACACCTGCAATACAACATGGTCCTCGAATTCATCACAATATACCCAAGCGTTTGAGGAGAGAAGGTGATCATTTCATAATACAGCTTCCTTCAACTCAAAAGAAATTTGCTCAGAAGAGATGCATTGTCTGTGCACAAACAAAACGACGGCAACAAAGACGCAAAGACACTCGGTTTATGTGTGAGGAATGTAAGGTGCCTCTGTGCATGGTGCCTTGTTTCAAGGAGTTCCACAAGCTCCAGCAGTTCTAAAACCATGTCCAGTGATTGTAAATATGTAAATATATGATAGAACATTAGTATTATACAATATTTGTGCATGTTTATTGTAATAAACAAAAGTGATAAACAATAATATGATAATAACTTTAGTGCGGTTATTGTGTTCAATACAGTGAGTATATATATATCAATTATATACAGTATTGGTCTCTCAGGCCCCAAATGTTAGTAGGAATAGAAAAAAATTGGAAAAGAAAAGAAAAAACAACTAAAACAACAAAATAATATAATACGCGTATGTGGAATTCGTCAATGTTGCCGCCACCACATCATTTTCTACAAACTTCTTGGCACTGTATCTCGGTAAGTACTGATCAGATTCTAATTTTTTTTGTTTTATTACCTTCACAAAAATATGCTCTTTAATTCTGTAAGAAAAAATAAATTTTTTTTTTTTTTTCAAAATTTCTTGGACACTGGTGCGTGACTTCAGATTTTGGCCTTGGACCCTGAAAGGGTTAAAGATAGATTTACATGCACAAAAAATGAACATTCAACATGACAGTTACCCTTATTGAAGGCTGTTGTTGATGAATGGAAGACAGGGAGGAGGAGAGAGGGAAGAGAGGTTATTGTTTGGAAGGGGAATCCCCCTCCATAAGGACTCTAGGTCACTTCAGGGGTCACTTTCCTAGCTTAAATATAGATTTACATGCAGAAAAAAATGCCAAATAAATGTAAAGCACTAATAAAATGTATAAATGAACATTTAACATCTCATTTACCTTTTATTGAAGACTTTTGTTGGTGTATGGCAGAGGGAGGGGAGACGAGTTTATTGTTGGAGAATGACACTAATATCAACTCTACGGCTTACTTATCTATCACAATTCAACTAATATGACATAATAAACAATATTAATAACATAGAAACGTGGAATATACTTTAGAATGAATAAAATAAGTCATTATATATGTCACAATAGGTGTTGTGTTGTTGTTGGGTGTATAAGGGCCACTGAGAGTAAGCCGTCCATAATGGTGGTGAAGCAGCAGCATTCTACCAACTCCTCCAACAACATTGGAGGAGTTAGTAGAATTGCTGAATCATTGAAGAAGGCACCCTCTACCACCATCACAACAACTACCACCCTCTCCCACTATCACAACTGCTACCACCATCACTACCACCACCTACCACCATCACTGCCACCTTCTACCACCATCACTGCCACCATCTACCACTATCACAACTGCTAGCACCCTCTACCACCATCACTACCACCCTCTACCACTATCACAACTGCTAGCACCCTCTACCGCCATCACTACCACCCTCTACCGCCATCACTACCACCCTCTACCACTATCACAACTGCTAGCACCCTCTACCACTATCACAACTGCTAGCACCCTCTACCGCTATCACAACTGCTAGCACCCTCTACCACTATCACAACTGCTTCCACTCTACCACCACCACCTTCGTATTTTCGTACAAACTTTATCTTAAATTATGTGTGTTTCTCACATTCTTTACCAAAGGGCTGGCACTAGAAGCTTTCTTTGGAGCCATGGTGACTTATTTAGCCGTTGCAAGCACTAAAACGAATGGAATATTATGAAATGTATCGTATGAACTCGTGGGATCATCCTCACTCACTGATACAGTGGCACACTGGCTGGGAATGGAGTGTGAGGCAGCTCGGGGCTGTGTGTACGCGTCCCAGACGAACGACTATTTGCGAGTCAAACTACGATTTGCGAGTCAGTGTTTTGACGAAAATAGCGTTACGATTTTCGAAAATTACGACTATCAAGCCTTACGATTATCGAGGGACCACTGTATTAGACTAGACAACCCTACTCGGTAGACCGTCACATGCAGCATTCTCAACCTGACTTCAGCCTATAAATACTCACGTACCTTCTACCCAGGTAGATCTGTTTGTTACTTGATAAAGCGCACTGTGTGGGCGAAACGTTGTCAACAAAGGATCACATTATACTGCTTATGTGTTTATATTTCCATTCTCTAGGAATGAAAATACACTGGATTGGATCTTCACAAAATGAAGAACCAGTCAAAGACATAATCACAATTCTAATATTCTTTTATCACAACATCATAGAAGTGCTGTACTAACAAAGCATAAATGCAGGGATGGAAAACTACACAAATAGTAAATATATGAGAAGGGATGTTCAATAAATTCAACTTAAACAATCAGAGAAGTGATTGGGCCAAAATAAACCAAGAACTCAGGGAAGCAGTCATGAATCAGAGTTCAGCAATCTGTTCCCTTAAACTGCCCAAATGTAGATCTACGTTGACGTGCGTAGCGCTCCGACCTTGATTTTCTCCATTTGAAAGAATGTAAAATCGGACGTAGATGTACGTTAGAGCACTACGCACGTCATTGCAGATCTACGTTTGGACAGTTTAAGGGTTAAATGCAAATAGGGTGGAGAACGAAGAATTTTTATTTACCCCTAAAGGCCACACACATCACTTAACTGCCATAAATACAAATCTAGAAGAATTTAAAAAAAAAAACAGAAAACATGCCTATTCATTCAGCACCTAGACTGAATTTGTGGACTTCCATACTTACAAAGAAGTGCAAAACTCCATTAGCATGGGCACTTGATGTTCTCTGGAAGGAGAATTTAGACATACAGTAGGACCCCGCTTTACAGCGTTTCGCCTTACGGCGTTCCACTAATACCACAATGTCAAATTATGTCCAAAATTTGCTATATGGCAAGCGGTCTTTCAAATACAGCGCAACCCACCCAGTTTGTTTACATTCTCCATGACCACATCTATTATGTCTGGAAACTTTCCAAAATTTCAAGTGTTTTATAGTTATTGCGTATTTTATATGTACTCTGATAATTATACTTGTGTACCTGTACCTAAATATACTTAAACATTGTGCTGGTGTGCAGGTACACATTAAAATCGCTAAGAGTCTCTCTACTCATGATGCCAATAGTACATAATCATCACTCTTGGGCACATTAAATGTCTTATTTTACATTAATATAGACATTTTCATTAATCCATCTATGATATTTTCCTCAAAATTATATAAGAAACATGTTACATAGCATATAAACATGATACATACACTCACAGAATAGAAATTGAAGTAAATATGAGATTTGTTTACAAAGCGGCTGTCTAGGTAGTGTCGGAACAATTAAATTTTCTCTAGTCAAACAGTGAGGGATACCTGCAGAAAAATATTCCTTTCGTATGCCTTCACTTTATATATAGCAGTTCATGACCCTTGTGGGTTTAACGCTTTTTTATTATGGTATTAATATCATCATCGTCTTCACTCTAAAAATGGTGTGTTGCATGAGAATGGGAGTGTTGCTGTTTGTTTATTCTGTACTAACTTGTACAACTTGTACACAATGTAAGAGTATTTTTGTGAGGTAATTATTATTATAAAAAAAATATTGCGAGGTAAAAGTTTTACAAACTCATACAAATGTACGTGAATGAACTAAACACAGACCTATATTAATACGCATTTATTTCGCCTGACAAAGTGATCGTCCACTACCTGTTCAGTTTGTGTTCTTACATTGCCTGAACTCTGTATCTCGTTCTCTCTCTCGTTTACTCTTTCGTTAACTAGTTGGCTCTCGTTGACGATGGCATCTAAGCTTAGCTGTGATAAAAAGAGGAGTCGTTAGCCTCTTGCTTTAAGTGCCAAGTTAGAGGATGACAGTGTGCCATTCTGATTTTATTCAGTAAACACCCTGCCACTTAGCTCTCACACATTTATACAGTGGTCCCTCAATAATCGTCCATAATTCGTTCCTGGAAGTGGGACTATTATCGAAATGGACGATTTACGAATCAATTTTCCCCATAAGAAATAATGTAAATTCAATTAATCCGTTCCTGACACCCAGAAGTATTAAAACAAAAAATTTTTTTACATGAAATATAGATGTAATACATAAACAATACAGTGGCACATGATGAAATAAACATTAACAGAATAGCACTTACCTTTATTGTGTATGGAAGACTGGAGAAGGAGACAGATTGGATGATTTACTGTTTGGAAGGGGAATCCCCTTTCATCAACACCTCGGGTACCAATTGCTTTTCTGGGGTTACTTCTCTTCTCTGTTTCTTAATGCAACTAGGACCACCTTGAGAGTCACTGGAGTCCTGTCTCGCAAAAAAACTGTCCAGAGAGCTCTGTTTCTGGCGTCTCTTTAAAACTTCCCTAAAATGGGCCAAGACTCGTGTCACTGTACAAGTTGCCGATATGGCTTGCAACATCCTTCTCTGGGTGATGTTTCTCCATAAATCTTTCCATCCTACCCCACATCTCAAAAATCTTAATTTCTGAAGAAGGCACCCTCCTCCATCTCTCTTCCTCCTCCTCTGCAGCAAGATTCTACACTGCGATCTGTTGCTCTTCCTGCTGAAGCTCTTGCAGCTCCTCAGTGGTTAGCTCTTCGTTGTGGTCCTCCACCAACTCTTCCACATCCTCCAAACTCACATCCAACCCCATGGAACTCCCCAGTGCCACAATGGATTTAACAACTGACATAGGCTCATCAGGGTCAGCCCCAAACCCTTCAAAATTCCTCTTGTGGACACAATCTGGCCACAATTTTCTCCAAACAGAGTTCAAAGTCCTGGTAGTCACTCCCTCCCAAGTCTTACCTATAAGGCTTACGCAATGGAGAATGCTGAAGTGTTCTTTCCAAAAATCTCATAGGGTCAAGTGAGTGTCTGAGGTCACATTCAAGCACCTTTCAAACATTGCTTTCATGTAGAGTTTTTTTAAAGTTTGCAATGACCTGCTGGTCCATGGACTGGAGGAGAGGAGTGGTATTCGGGGGCAAGAACTTTACTGTGATGAACCCAAACTCCTTCAGAATTAGGTCGTCCAAGTTTGGAGGATGAGGAGGTGCATTGTCCA
Organism: Cherax quadricarinatus; assembly: GCF_038502225.1. Taxonomy (NCBI): domain Eukaryota; kingdom Metazoa; phylum Arthropoda; class Malacostraca; order Decapoda; family Parastacidae; genus Cherax; species Cherax quadricarinatus. Next base: position 6,046,300 of record NC_091312.1, on the reverse strand, counting down.
TTACTAGGAGGCACTTGAGATCCAATTTCTTTTCCAGGAGGTAATTCTTCACACTAGGGCCAAACACTTCATTGAACCACTCGACGAAAATGTCCCTTGTGACCCATGCCTTACTATTAGATCTCCAAAACACACACAATTTACTCTTCGTAACATTGTTTTTCTTGAACACACTGGGATTTTCAGAATGGTACACTAGTAACGGCTTCACTTTGAAATCCCCACTAGTATTAGCACAGAACATTAGTGTCAGCCTGTCTTTCATAGGCTTGTGTCCTGGCAGCGCCTTTTCTTCTTGAGTAATGTAGGTCCTCTTTGCCATTTTCTTTCAAAAGAGGCCTGTTTCATCACAATTGAGCACTTGTTCAGGTTTCAGTCCTTCACTGTTTACGTACTCCTTGAATTTATGCACATATTTTTCAACCGCCTTGTGGTCCGAACTGGCAGCCTCACCATGCCTTACCACACTGTGTATGCCAGTACTGCTCTTAAATCTCTCAAACCAGCCTTTGCTGGCCTTAAATTCACTCACATCACCACTAGTTGCAGGCAATTTCTTTACCAAATCGTCATGCAACTGCCTAGCCTTTTCACAAATAAGCGACGTCATAAGACTATCTCCTGCTAATTGTTTCTCATTTATCCACACCAATAATAACTTCTCAACATCTTCGAGTACTGGTGATCTCATTTTTGTCAGCATATTTACCCCCTTTGCAACAACAGCGTCCTTGATTTCCTTTTTCTTGGCTATGATGGAAGATATGGTTGTATGGGATTTGTTATACATCCTGGCCAGTTCGCCCACACATACGCCACTATCATATTGTTCAATGATGTTTTTCTTAAATTCAGTCATATTTCTCACCTTTACCAAAGGCTTGGCACTAGGAGCTTTCTTTGGAGCCATGGTAGCTTATTTAGCACTTAAATAACTTGCAAGCACTAAAATAAATGGAATATTATGAAATATTTCGGTGGAGCATGTGAGGGGACCATCGCTCACTGGTAAACAATGGCACACTGGCTGGGAAGGAAAGGCCGAGGCGGCTCAGAGCATGAGTACACGTCCAGGACGAAGGACTATTAGCGAGTTACAGGACCATTTGCGAGCCAATATTTTGATGAAAAAACAGGACTATTCCTGAAATGGACGACTTTCAGGCCGGGCGATTATTGAGGGACCACTGTATTAATATTTTAAGGTAAGTAATAAGTGTACTCTGTGTGTATCTTTCCTTTTTTTTTTTTTTTTTTTTTTTTTTCTATTGCTAACTTAATATAAGTTAGTGTAAACTTGTTGTCTGGCATTTATTGCATATTTTATACATGTTCTGATAATAATACTTGTGGACCTGTGTGGTAGCCGGGCAGAGGGACAACATTACGTTTTCTCTGCTCAGCCACCCGAGAAAACGTGTATGAATTTGCGTTTGGCCCAGCCACTCCCCCACTCTGCTTTTGTTTGAAAATTTTGGCATGAATTATTCATTACTTCTCCCTTCGTTTATGATGGCATCTAAAGGTAGTTGTCAGAAACAATTAGTCAGTGAACAAGGTATGTCGATGCTAATAATATGGCTCTGGGCCACAGTGTAGGTAGCCGGTAGGTGTAGCCCAGGCGGGCTACACCTACCGGCTACCTACAGGTTACCTACACTGACTCCCTACAAATAAATAATGCTACTCACCTCTCTTCCTACATTAAGACTACACATATATTAAGGTAAATAGTGAGTGTACTGATTGCGTATTTTACCTCTGGGATGTTTTAAATATCGTATATTAAGTATGAGACGGGGAGCCAGGGCTACCTACACCTGGGCTACCTGCACCTGACTTCCTACAAATAAGTACTACTCACCTCTCTCCCTACATTAAGATTACAAATACTTTAAGATAAGTAATGAATGTACTGTGAATGTACACCTACCATCCGACTTACGACCGAGTTCGGTTCCGAGAAACCGGTCGTAAGTCGAACTTTACTACTGAATATCAACAAAACATTTTCGTAATGACTTTATTGTATTGTTTTATTTTGGTATTTCATGTTTTACTTCACTTTTTATGTTGTTAGTACTGTATTTTATACTGTAAGGTTTAGGATAAACACTGTGTACAACACAAATAGTTGTTTATTTCCCAGAAATTTGGCATAAAAAACACGGTCGTAAGTCGAGTGGTCGTAAGTCGAGCAGGTCGTAAGTTGGATGGTAGGTGTATTTTACTTTGTGTGTTTTTAATGCCTAGTTCTATTACTTGATACAATTTAGTGTAAACTTGTTGTCTGGCATTTATATGCATTTATAAATGGAAAAAATGGCATTCTCATTTTCAGCGATGTCTGCTTTCCAGCAATAGCCTGGAACCCAACTCGCCGTATAAGTGGGGCCCTACCGTAATCAAAATTTTGGAGGTTTTAAAGAGTCCAGACATAACTCCTTTGCATACAGGAGGTAGTAGAGCACTAAAGAGAAATTACTGACCAGTAGCCCTAGCATCACACATAAATGTCTTTGAAAGGCTGATGAGATATCAAATTACAAACTTTATGGAACAACATAACCTTCACAACCCAAACCAACATGGATTCAGAGCAGGAATATCATTCTTGTCACAGCTACTAAACCACTGTGACAGAGTTGTGGAGGTATTGGATGAAAACCAGAACATAGATGTTGTTTGCATGGATTCTACAAAGGCATTTGACAAATGTGATCATGAAGTGATTGCACATAAATTGAGGGTGTTAATGGAGAAAGTAGGCAAATGGATTTTTTATTTTCTGACAAACAGAACACAGAGTAGTTAATAGAACAAAATCTAGCATTAGCAGAGAATCTTGCAGTTAGATTGGCATTTTCTCTCCCAATTGGAGTTCCCACTGTTCTACTTGTTTGAACTGCTTTGGCTCCCTGTCAAGGGAGAATTGAATTTAAACTTTAATAATTAACATTTAAAGTTATTAATTTTAATGAACCTAAGTGCATCTTGCTGTTCTGCTTGTACCTACTTTCCTGGAGGTTACCTGGAGTGTGTTCTGGAAATCAGTGCCCCTGTGGCTTGGTCCATGACCAGGCCTTGTAGTGTACCTTTTACATTGGGTTTGGAAATGTTTTTGTGAATTGCAAAAACATATGTGCTGTTGAGGAGATATTATTTGCAGAGCCTTGACGTGTAGCTTCTAGATCAGAGGTCGGTGAACTTTTTTGGGTATTACCCCAAAACAAATTTGTGTACAGCGAAATTACCCACTGGACTTGAAAGTCCACAGAATCCAGAAAACACAGAGCATTCAAATTCAAAATAGTTTATTGAATCAATATGTATGGAGAATACAGTCATACAAGCTGAAGAGTATGTATTATTGCAGTAAAGCAACTTTAGAAATAAAACACAAAACTAACAAAATAATAAAATAAAAAAATAAGCTGTATGAAATAAAAAATAGTAGCAAATTTAATAAAAAATCTCATTAGGCAACTAAAGAATTTCATTGAAAACATTTTCACTAAAGGTTTTGGAGAAATTATTTTTTATTTTTTTTTTATACAATTTGAAGACTGTCTTTGGCGTTCAACCGATTTCTCTACAGTGGTACCTTGATATTCAAACTTAATCCATACCAGGAGGCTGTTCAAATAGTGAGTTGTATGAATATTGAATAATGTAAATTTGATTAATCTGTTCCAAACTCCAAAAAATTACCAATTATACAACATTTTGAGTGAAAATATTGCTTATATAAACTTGTATAATAACATTTTTTTGCATAAAACCATACATGAAAACCATAAAAACAAATACATGAAATATATGAAAATTTAACTGCACTTTATTTACTGAGGAGTGCTGATGGCCTAAGAGGAAGATGGAGAGATGTTATTGTTTGGAATGGGTGTCACCTTCCATAAAAACATCAGTTAACTGCCTGTCTGGTGTTTTTTCTCTTTTCTGTCTCTGTGCAGTAGCACTTGAAGATGATGGGGATTCACTAACACTTGATTTTTTTTTCTGTGCTAAAGAAGCTGTCCAATGTTGTCTGTTTTTGATGACTTTTCAAAATTTTTCTTAAGTGGACAATAACATTGTCCACTTAGGATGCCATTTTTGTGCCATACTCTGTGTTTGAGCCCTATGGTAACACAGTTCCTTAATTTCTGCAGTGAAAATGTTACCCTTACTGCTTCCCTCCTCTGAAGATGAAGAATTTTCCTCAACCATTTCTTCTTACTGCTCCGTGTACAGGTCTTGAAGTTCTTCTGTGGTGAGCTCATTTTTGTGATCCTCCTCCAACTCCTCTACATCCTTATCATCCATTTCCAAACCCATGGACTGGCCCAGAGAAGCAATATTCTTCACTACAGGCTCTACCTCAAAGCCTTCAATATCTCTGACTGACACAGTCTGGCCACAATTTCGTCCAGGCAGAGTTCATTGTCTTGAAAGAAACTTCCTCCCAGGCTTTGTCTATTATCCTTAGCCCATAAATGGTCCAAATGTATATAGTATATGTTCTTATCGCTAGCGCTCCGAATGTAGATCAATGTTTTATTTTTCATTTCTTCAAAATTGGTGCGATAGGCTTGAGTCACCTAGACATGAGAGAATGGGCCTGTGCACTCAGTGTGTGCAGTATGAAAAAAATCGGGGATGCTTGGGTACTGCATGGTAGCACTAGTTATGTTCAAGTCCATCTTCGGTCATCATTATGGCAAACCCTTGTGATTCACTCACGCCGTGTTGTATTAACACACACTTATTCAAGGAAAGTGATATAGAACATAAGTTTAGTGGATTTGAGATCGATGTGGCCGCTAATAATCAAGGAATTAGTGAAAATATCGATAACCCAGATGACCCTCAGCCAATTACCTCTGGGGTGGCTAGTGTGGCCACACCAGGCCCTGGGTCAAGCACCTCTGGGGTAGCCAGTGTGGCCACACCCGACCCTAGGCCTAGCACTTCTGCGGTGGCCAGTGTGACCACACAAGACCCTGGGCCAAGCACCTCCGGAGTGGCAAGTGTTACCCATAGGCACCTATGCAAGAGGAAGCTATCATTTTCCAGGTGTTTTAGTGATAGTGAAAGTGATGTAAGTGATGAGAATGACATTATGCCATTCGAGAATTCATCTAGTGACAGTGATATTCATTATTCACCAGTGAAGCATACATTTAGGTGTCGTTGCCTACATTCAGGCAGTGCCATATGCAGTCCCCAAGGGTTGTGGGAGGTCATGATCCTAAACCCCAGCCATTGATACTGATAGTGATCATGAAGGAGAATATGCAGGGATGGAGGAAGAGGAGGTAGGTGGCACGGTGCCGGGAGCACATGGAGTGGTGGGTGGACAGACAAAGGACTGGCCGGTACCCCCCTCAACCATGTGCTGCCTTCACTCCCGTCCATCCTGCTCACCCACACTCCACGTAACAGGTCCACCCTGCACCATGTGACTGTCAGTGGAACTGGACACAAAGTATATTTGTGCCACAGCCTTTTGATTCTGATGCGAGTGGAAGTGGCAACCTGCCAGAATGTCCCATAACAAATGAGTCTACAGAGTTAGACTTTTTCCATTTATACTTTGACAAGCTTATAATGAACTTGATAGTGACCCAGACAAACAGTTATTACCACTATATCATGGACAACACAGAGGTTGCAGAATCATCATGGCTGTGCAGGTGGAAAGATACAACAGTGGCTGAAATGTATTTATTCCTTGCCACTGTCTTGCTTATGCCACATACCTATAAGAACAATATACATAACTACTGGGCCACAGACTACTTTGTCAGTACTCCTGTCTTCTGTGACCTTCCTTGCAGCAGATTCACTCTGTTGCTATGAACGTTGCACTTCTCAGACAGGAATATGCCCAACAGAAATGACTTTCTATACAAAATCCGGGAAGTGTTTATGTATATGAAGCAGAAAATCAGTGCATACTTTTATCCCTTCAAGAACATTGTTGTCGACGAGTCCTTGAGTCTGTTCAAGGGTCACCTGTTATTCAAGCAATATAGTATACTGAACAAACATAATCACTTTGGTATAAAACTTTTTGTTATGTGTGACTGTCAGAGTGGTCTTGTGTTGGCTGTCATTGTATACACCGGGAGAAACACACTCGATGATACCAGACGCATGTTGGGCATTTCTGGTGATGTTGTTCGCAGGATGATGGCACCATACCTTGGCAAGAGCCATACATTGTACACAGACAACTGGTATACAAGCCCTATGCTCGCTGATTTCCTGTGTTTGAACAATACTGATATATGTGGAACAGTGAACAGGAATAGAAAACATATGCCAAGGTTCAGTGGAGGCAGTGTTGAAGGTGCAGTGCAAGCATTTCATGCCAATGACATCATGGCACTGATGTGACATGACAAATGGGACGTGACATTGCTGTCAACTATCCACAGAAACGAGATGGTACAGGCGAAGTGAACCAAGACACCAGTGAACGTATTGTCAAGCCCGCTGTTGTCATCGACTATACGAACAATATGCAACTAGTTGACAAGTGTGACAAGATGATAGGGTTTGTTGACTGTGTGAGTAGGAGTCGCAAGTGGTATATAAGTGTTTTTCCACCTTGTAGGCATTGCAGTGCTCAATGCATTCAATATGTATGAAATAAAGACTGGAAAACGACAATGTTTTGCAGACTTCTCCCTGAATATCGTAAAACACATAGCAGAAATGTATGGTACCACACCTGTACCTGCCTCTCAATAGCAACATGTCCCCCAACCACATCCAGTCGGGGAAGTGCCAGACAGTGTGACATTTTGTTTCTCATGCCACCGATATGCCACGATGCCATTGGCAGCAAACGTGTGCACCTCACCTCTGCGAGTGCCAGCGTCGAAGCTGGGCATATGTTTACGATTTGCACGCACTGTGCCGCACACATCTGTCATGTTCACTCGCAAGAAATCACTGAGTAAGGGGCTTGTGTACCAGTTATCAGTATATAATATATGTCCCTTACCAAGATATGGTTCCATCATTGTTCTAACCACATCACCGGAGATACCCAGTAACTTCCTGGTATCTCGCAATGTATTAACTTCCAGTGTACACAATTATATCCAATACAAAACCACTGTAACAATCACAAAGCACAAACAACTTTATACCAAAGCGTTTCCTCTTGTTTGGTATGTACTGCTTGAATGAGTCTTCCTTTGAACAGAATCAAAGACTTATCAGTAACAAGCTTCCTGAAGGGATAAAAATACATATTGAATTTCTGTTTCAGATACACAAACACATTCCTAATCTTATATAACCTGTCATTTCTGTCAGGCCTGGTTTTGTCTGAAAAGTGAAGCATACGTAATAGTAGCACAAATTGATTCACTCCTATTATATCACTGAAACCTGGGGTTGCAGACAGGCAGTCTGTCGACCAGTATGATTTCACACTGTGCTTATACACATGTGGCATAAGCATTATTGTGGCAAACACAAGATACATCTCAGCCAGAGTTGTCTCCTTCCACTGGTGTAGGCGTGAATTTGGTGAAAGTATTGTGTTTGCCATGGTGTACTCGTAGTATGTGTTGCTTTCCCTGACAATAATTTCCATCAGGGGTTCGTCAAAGAGTAACTTGAAACATTCCAGTTCACTGGCATTGTTCCCAAGTGTACAAGATGGCTGTATTCCACTTTGGCTTTCATCAAACTGGTGGGGATTTAGAACAAAATTGGCAGCTTCCTGCCAATCCCAGGTGCGGTCTGCTGGTGGGTACTGGATATTGACTTGTGGTTGTGGAGGCTGGTGTGGTGGGTGGGGGATGGTGGTCTTTGTTGTAGATCAGCTGAGGCAGCGGTGTGGGTGGCAGCATGGCCCACTGCTGGTGCCTCACGGCCAGCACCACCACTACCACCACCATGCACATTTTCCATCCCAATTGCAGCACTATCATCTTCATTTTCACTATCTGTTCCTGTTGTACAGCCATGGGATGCACTCTGAGATGTACTCCCTCCCCTTGGAATAGCATATGGCACACTACCAGAGTGCATATATTGTCGTATATACTGACGCTTCACTGGAGAATATTCCACTTCACTATCGCTACTGGAAGTGTTTTCAAGAGCTTATAGTTCATATTCATTATCACTATCATCACCAATGCTCACATCTGAGTCCGGGATATGGGAAAATAGGAGTTTCCTCTTTCGTTCTGGTACAACTGAATGTGAACAAGACAGCCCAGCAGCAGAGGTGGAAGGCTGAGGGTCGTCTGGATTTTCCTCACTATTACCAGTATTATGGTCATTAGTTTCGGTCATAACCTCATCAGAACCTTGAAACTCGTATTCATTGGCACTTTCATCAGTATTAGAACTGTCACTGGGGAACAAAAGTGTCCTAGTTCGCCGAGGAGTGAGGAGCTTCTTACCACAAGGCATGGTGAACCAGGTCTACTAAAATGGCGTTTCCACAATATGCCACTGGGTCCCAGAATTTTTTTCTACCGTGCACACCGACCCCGCAGACCCATTCTCTCACATCTAGGCCTACCAGCTGTTTCCCGCTTAATTTGAAGCTGCTAGAATTTATGTGTACTAGTACAGCACCAACCCTGAAAGGATTAAAAACTTGTTGAGGAATAAATCCCTCAATATCTCCATGGATTTTAAATTCCTTAACCAATTTTGCAGCCTCCCCATACCTTACTACACTATGAATTCCACTCCTCTTTAAACCTATCAAACCAGCTCCTACTTGCCTTAAATTCATTACTTTCAGCTCTGTTTTCCCAGGGTGTATCGCTGAAGATCACTATATAACTGCTTTGCTTTTTCACAAATTATTGTTTCAGAAACACTGTCACCAGCCAATTGTTTTTTGTTAATCCACACTAACAAAAGTTTTTCCATTTCTTCAATTATCTGTAACCTTTTCACTGCAAGAATTTTCACTCCTTTTGCCACATCAGCCCCTTTTATTGCCTCTTTTCAAAATGGATGATATAGTGGATATCGCCATACCATATTGAATGGCTACATCTGACACATACGTTCCACTTTCCCACCTCACAGTGAGTTCTGTTTTCCCTTTAATTGTTGTTCTCACTGCTTTTCTTTTAGGCTTACTTGGATCACTACTCTTTTTTGGGGACATGATTACTTATTTTCAATGAAAATATTTAACCTTTTGACTGTTTTGGCCGTATATATATGTCTTACGAGCCAGTGTTTTGGACATATATATATATTACTCAATAATTCTAGCGGCTTCAAATCAAGCAGGAGAAAGCTGGTAGGCCCACATGCGAGATAATGGGTCTGTGTGGTCAGTGTGCACTGTATAAAAAATCCTGCAGCACACTGTGCATGAGAAAAAAACTCCGGTCGTGTTTTTGGATTAAAACGCCGACTTTGAGGTGTATTTTTGTATAGCATTTATGGTTGTATTCTCTTTTTCTTGGTCTCATTTGATAGAATGGAAAACATATTACAGAAATAGAGATGATTCTGATTAGTTTCACGATGAAAACGACCTTGAAATTGAGCTTAAAATAGCTGAAATGTTTGATTTTTACCAATGTTCAGGAGTAAGCAGATCACACCACACATCCAATACACGTCAACTGGGGAGTCAGATATTCTTTCACTAGTGCACTGATATTATTTATATCATTTTTACAATAACGCAGTAGCCTGCATAGCAGTAAATCTTCTATTTTTTTTGTGTGAATAAAAAATCAAAATAGAAAGGAAGAGTAATATGGGAGGGGACTGGAGATGTGACTGATGAACAGAGGATATGTTATTTTTGTGCCAAGAGTGTCTGCATTGTTTATTCTGGACCCTATTTTGAAATTGGCATCTTTTTTAATTTGTGTGAAATTGGCCAAATTGCCAGTCTCTGACCACTTTATTAGGTAGTTGAAATCGGTAAATGGGCAGTTTCTTGTACTCAGTTGATAAAAAAAATGTGGTTCTAAAGAAATAGCTATGAGTTTGGCCGACTGGAACAATGGAATTGGCCAAAAATAGGGCTCAAAGTTGGCGAAATTGCCGATGCGTATATATCACCCAGATTGCTAACTTTGCGGGAGCATAATTTCGTAAATTTTCGATCTAATTTTGTACTTTTGGTGTCATTAGAATCGGGAAAGGATTCTCTATCATTTCACAAGAAATTTTTTTTTTTTTTTTTTCCCCAAAAAAATTTTGCGACATAGAATGACAGTTTCAGGAATGGGTCTGCGACAGTCAAAGGGTTAAACTCCACAGAATAACAAGGAAATACCAAAAAGTTTCATGAAGTTTGTATGAACGATGCTTAATGAAAGAAAACTGATGAGAGACTGAGCACTTGATGCTTTGTTTTCATTGGATTTTGTTCAGATGGACGATTTTGTTTGGGTCGAATATCAGGGCAATGACTGAATAACGAGTCAGATTTTTTTTAAAAAAAGTTGAACGAATATCGAGTTGTACAAATATAGGGACATATGCATATTGAGGTTCTAGTTTCAAGTAATCATTTTCTGACAAGGCATCCCCTGTGGAGAAACTACTACTCGAACTAGCAGTCATCGCAGGGATAGGCTGTGCACTCAAGGCAGTCTGAGTGTCCTCGGACACTTGAGGCAACGGAACACTATCCTGCAAGTCTGAAGGTGTAGGTGGAACACAGATGGGAGTGACAGAGTTACTAGTGCCTGACCGCTCGGCTACGTTAATAAGTAATTCACGGATCTATAGGAACTTAATCTGAACTTCACATTTCGCAGCACTTTAACAAATCTCAGATACAAGCTGTGAGAACAAACACATTGCTCAAGGGCTAGGTATTGTCTTTCAGTCAGTAAGGGAATATTGGTACTGTGGACTGATTCATATTGACTTTGACTGGCATGATACACTAAGTGAACATTCAAAAGTGACTGGGACATCTTCTCAGGGAACTTACTCAAGGACATAAGGAAAAAAAAAATAGAAAGAATGACACAGTAAGCTTAAACGGGAAGAAAATGCTTAACTATTCTGCATAAGTAATTAAAAATTGACAGGTCACACAGTAAGCAAAGAACTCACAGTCACAGAGAAAATGCTTATCTGAACAAACAACACTTTGAAAATCAAGAGAACTTGTACTTTACTCAAATCTGATTTGCTCAACTTTTACTTTAAATTGAATGAATGGCACAGTGAGTTTACTTTCAATGCAACAGGAAAATACACAAAAAAATGATAAAATGGACTCAATAAAACTTGTGCAAACATAAAATGGCACAGAAAGAATAAAATATTATGCACAGAACAGAGCATAAGAAACTGCACTGAAATGAACTGTAGCAATATTGCAAATAATTGCTAATCAAAAAGTATTGCAAAACACTGCATAGAATCTCTGCAAGAAAAACTTTAATGGCAACACAATATTTGCACAAGAATTATTGCATCAAACAGCCGAGTTGGGTACTCCAAGTAGAAGAGTTTACCAGTTAGTAATTCCACAGTCACTAGTGAACATAGCTCTACAGCTAGTTCATGATGAACCAGGTGTTGCACACCCTGGTATGGATTGTTTTGTGAAACAAGCCAGAATGAAATACTTTTGGCCACGTATGGCAACTGACATTTCCGAGTATGTTAAGAAATGTAGTGTCTGTATGCAACATAAAGGAAATGTCAATGGTCCTAATCCAATCCAAGTGTACCCAACCACTAGCGAACCGTGGGAAAGAGTTGCCCTTGACTTGTTAACCAATTTTAAATGTTCCCTCCAAGGCAACAAACATCTGTGTGTTATGGTAGACCATTTCACCAGATATTGTGAGTTAGTTCCTATTGCAGATAAGACTGCAGAGACAGTAGCTAAAGCGTTTAAAGAACGCATTATCTGCAGGCATACCACCCCTAAGTCCTTAGTAACAGATAATGGAGGTGAATTCTGTAATGAGATTCTTGAAAATTTGTGTACTTTATACAAGATCTCTAAATCCACCATTGTTCCTCCTCATCCTGCCAGCAATGGGTTAGCCGAACGAACCAATAAGAAAGTACTTGATGTCCTGAGAGCCACTATCAACCCCAATAGTGAAACTTGGGATGAAGTCATACCAGATGTCCAATGTGCCATAAATTCTGCTTACAATGCTTCCATAGGTGATACTCCACATTATGTATTGTATGGTGTAGACAAGCGTTTACCCTATGAGTTGTTATATTCCACTCCGAAACCTAATTACAACCCTGATGATTTCGTAGCAACTCGTACCAGCATGGCTCAAAGTGTTTTTAGAAGAATCCGTGAAACACTCCACAAATCAACAGCAGAATTTACTAGAGTAACTAATAGCCGTGCTAAGCCATCAAAAGTAAAAGTAGGTTCAAGAGTAATGCTGACAAATTTCAACAAAACATCCGAAATGCCTAAGCTCGATCAAAAGTTTGTTGGCCCTTATCGAGTTGTAGAACATATCTCTGGTAATAAGCATAAGGTTAGAGAAATTAGTACTGGCAAGTACAAAGAATCGCATTGAGATCATATGAAATTAGTATGCGATGTTGATGATATTGCTACCCAGACTAATGTGACAGATGCTGAAAATCCTCTTGACTCTGTACCCTCTACCTCAAATACTCAGTCAGATAACCAACCTGAATGTCGTTACTCCTTGCGGACTCGACAAGTAATGAGAAACCCACAAGTATCTTTTGTAGATACTCGTTCAGATCTCCCTCAGTCAAGGCATGTGTTAGCCATTGCAGAGGAATTCGATCCTCCCAGAGATGATAACCATTCTGCATATGTAAACCTCACCCTCGCAGAATTGGGTTTAAATGTACATAGTCTGTATAACTAGATGTCCGAGATGAAGTAAATTGTCAACTGTTTGTTATTAACTGATTAGTTTTTTCAGAATTTTTTTTTTTTCGTATTCACGTTCCCTCCGTGTTCTGAGAATTTGACAGTAATAGTCTGAGTGCACCAGATGCCTTTGCTGTTAATTTCACCTTGTATATATATATTTATTCTTCCTCAGAATCCGTAGAGTGCATGAATACAGATTGATCGATCAATTCCATCCATATTGTACAATGATTTGTTCTTATAGTTTGTAATGCATTACGTTAAAACTCATTATGTTAAAAGTGATTACGTTAATATCCATTATGTAAAACTCATTTTGTTAACATCCATTATGATACCATCCACTAATTCTAAGTTATATATGAATTTGTTATTGTATAGAATCAGCCCAGAACCGCCTGTTTGTTCAGCCTATAGATAGTAGTGTATGTCGAGACGACATACGTAACATGACCGAGCTGTCAGCATAGTTGCTGATCCCTGTGTTGTATAGCATATAGTATCATCCATGTGCTTTAGATAGGAGATCCCTTTTAGGCCTGTGACTGTTGTGTGACGTCACGGGATGCGCATGTGTACGTTCGTACCTCTGCCCCGCTCTCAGTCGGCGTGTAGACCTAGACAGGCTAAGACAGGCAGAGGCTGGGCTCCATTTCTCTCATCATAGTCTGACAATATATATCGTTACCATCCAACAAGTGTGTCTACCTTCAACCCTCGATATCTCCATTTAAGAAACCCTACGATACCACCACCGCCGCCGCCGCCGCTGCTGCTGCTGCTGCCACTGCCACTGCCACCACCACCACCACCACCACCACCACCACCATCACCACCACCACCATCACCACCACCACCATCACCACCACCATCACCACCACCATCACCACCACCACCATCACCATCACCACCACCACCACCATCACCACCACCATCATCATCATCACCATCACCATTATCACCATCACCACCACCATCACCACCACCACCACCACCACCACCACCACCACCACCATTACCACCACCACCACCACCACCACCATCACCACCATCATCACCACCACCACCACCACCACCACCACCACCACCATCATCATCATCACCACCACCATCACCACCACCATCACCACCACCATCACCATCACCTCCACCATCACCTCCACCATCACCACCATCATCATCATCACCACCATCACCACCATCACCACCACCATCACCACCACCACCATCACCACCACCATCACCACCACCATCATCACCACCATCGCCACCATCATCACCACCACCACCACCACCATCACCACCATCGCCACCACCACCATCACCACCATCGCCACCATCGCCACCATCACCACCACCATCATCACCACCACCACCACCACCATCACCATCGCCACCATCATCACCACCACCATCATCACCACCACCACCACCATCACCACCATCGCCACCATCATCACCACCATCATCATCATCACCACCACCACCACCACCACCACTGCCGCCATCATCACCACTACCACCACCACCATCATCACCACCACCATCATCATCTTCTTTTTCTTCTTTTTCTTCTTCTTTTTCTTCTTCTTTTTCTTCTTCTTTTTCTTCTTTTTCTTCTTCTTTTTCTTCTTCTTCTTTTTCTTCTTCTTTTTCTTTTTCTTCTTTTTCTTCTTCTTTTTCTTCTTCTTTTTCTTCTTCTTTTTCTTCGTCTTTTTCTTCTTCTTTTTCTTCTTCTTTTTCTTCTTCTTTTTCTTCTTCTTTCTCTTCTTCTTTTTCTTCTTCTTTTTCTTCTTCTTTTTCTTCTTTTTCTTCTTCTTTTTCTTCTTCTTTTTCTTCTTCTTTTTCTTCTTCTTTTTCTTCTTCTTTTTCTTCTTTTTCTTCTTTTTCTTCTTCTTTTTCTTCTTCTTTTCTTCTTTTTCTTCTTTTCTTCTTCTTCTTCTTCTTCTTCTTCTTCTTCTTCTTCTTCTTCTTCTTCTTCTTCTTCTTCTTCTTCTTCTTCTTCTTCTTCTTCTTCTTCTTCTTCTTCTTCACGAAATGGACAAACATATTTTATGAGTTTGCTAATTTGATTAAAATTGTGATTCTTGAGCTGAATTAAGAGTAATTTTTTTTTTTTTTTTTTTTTTTTTTTTTTTGCATATGACTACTGTTTACAGTACTTATTGAATGAGTTTTTTTTTTTTTTTTTTTTTTTTTTTTTTTTACTCAAATATAAAGCCAGTGTTTGAGGAGGAGGAGAGGGTGAAATATTATTAAACAACTTAAAATATTCTATGTTAAATTAAACCCTTGACAGAATAAACCCTTTGACTGTTTTGGTCGTACATATACATCTTATGCGCCACTGTTTCGTACGTATTAAATTTTAGCGGCTTCAAATCAAGCAGGAGAAAGCTGGTAGGCCCACATGTGAGAGAATGGGTCTGTATGGTCAGTGTGCACCACATAAAAAAAATCCTGCAGCACACAGTGCATAATGAGAAAAAAAACTGACGTTTTTTTTTTTGGATTAAAACGCTGACTTTGAGGTGTATTTTCGTGTAGTATTTGTCGTTGTATTCTCATTTTCATAGTCTCGCGTGATAAAATGGAAAACATATTACAGAAATGGAGATGATTTTGATTAGTTTCAATATGAAAACGACCTTGAAATTGAGCTCAAAGTAGCGGAAATGTTCGATTTTACCAATGTTCAGGAGTAAGCAAATCACACCACATGTCCAATACACGTCAACTGGGGAGTCTGATATTCTTTCACTAGTGTACTGATATTATTTATACCATTTTTACAATAATGCATTAGCTTGCATAACAGTAAATTTTGTATTTTTTGTGTGAATCAAAATCAAAATAGAAAGCAATAGAAATATAAGAGGGGCCTAGAGATGTGGCTAATGAACAGAGTATATGTTATTTTTGTGCCAAGAATGTCTACATTATTTATTCTGGACCCTATTTTGAAATTGGCATCTTTTTTAATTTGCATGAAATTGGCCAAGAGTAGTTCAAATCGGAAAATGGGCAGTTTCTTGTACTCAACTGATAGAAAAAATGAAGTTCTAAAGAAATAGCTATGAGTTTGGTCAACTGGAATGATGGAATTGGCCAAAAAACAAGGCTCAAAGTCGGCGAAATCGCCAATGCGTATATGTCGCCAAGACCGCTAACTTCGTGAGAGTGTAATTCCATGAGTTTTCAACTAAATTTCGTACTTTTGGTGTCATTACCATTGGGAAAAGATTCTCTATCATTTCATAAGAAAAAATAATTTTTTTTTTCCCAAAAATTTATCGACATAGAGTGACAGTTTCAGAAAGGGGCTTGCGACAGTCAAAGGGTTAAAGAACTATGGATTTTATTGTTAGAGCTTCTTCTTCTTATGACCAGAGCCTTGGTAAGATGGGTAAGGAAGAAGGATGGGCAAGGATAGAAATATTGGAAAAGGGTGGGAGGGGGGAGAGAGGTAGGATATGAAAGGTAAGTGGCCCAGCCACTTTGGTGTAATTTAAAAAGTGTATGTGGAATAATAAAATATTCTTGAAGGGGTATGATACTAACTCATCAGAGTCACATAGATATAACAGATATATAAGTACATGACTCTGAATTGGTAGTAAATATACAAGTTGCAATTTTTTTTTTTTTTTTTTTTTTTTGCGATTGCACAACGTATATTTAAACGACAATGAAGGCAATAATTTTCTGGCCAGTTTATAAAGAACTACTTGACACAATAACTTCTTACAAGGTGGTGTCCCGCCATAGTAAATGTAGCATAATTTTAACAGTAGAATGTTATACAAGATGTCTCCCTAATTGGGGACGATGATTTTCTTAGTAAACATAGAAGGGTTTTGGTGTTACCCAATCATCTTCATCTGCAGGGAGGTTGCTCAAAATCATTGGTCGATGGTAATCGTCTTTACGGATAAAACGACGGACCCTCTGTGAGAGAGTCATTCTTTGAGTCCTGTGAGGAGGAGTATTGATGATATAATCCGTGGTATTTTCAGCTTGGAGAGGATGTTCTCTATCTGGCATGTAGAGTTCTTGCATTGCATAGAGTTGTTTCTTCTTCAGGGTGTCAAGGCGTACATTTAACCCTTTGAGGGTCGACAGACCCTCTCCGAGACTCGTTCTCAGGGTCGGCCAAATTTAAAAAAAAAAAATAATAATTTTTTCTTATGAAATGATAGAGAATCTTTTCCCGATCATAATGACACCAAAAATATGAAATTTGATGGAAAACTTACGGAATTATGCTCTCGCGAAGTTAGCGGTCTCTGCGATGTTTACGGATCGGCGATTTTGCCAACTTTGAGCCCCATTTTCAGCCAGTTCCACTGTACTAGTCGACAAAAAACATGAATATTTCACTAGAACTCCATATTTTCTATTGAATGAGTGCAAGAAACCACCCATTTACCAATTTCAACTATGCAGTTCAGTGGTCAAAATTTAGCAATTTTGTCAGTTTCACACAAATTTCAAAAGATGCCAATTTCCGAATAGGGTCCAGAACAAACAAGAAATACATTCCTGGCACTAAAATGACATTTCCTCTGTTCATTAGTCACGTCTCAAGGCCCCTCTTATATTCTTTTGCTTTCCACTTTGAATTTTTATTCTCACAAAAAATAGAAGATTTACTGTTATGCAGACTACTGCATTAGTGTAAAAAATGGTATGAATCATATTGGCACACTTAAGAACATAAGAAAGGAGGAACACTGCAGCAGGCCTGTTGGCCCATACTAGGCAGGTCCTTTACAATTCATCCCACTAACAAACATTTGACCAACCCAATTTTCAATGCCACCCAAGAAACAAGCTCCAATGTGCAAGTCCCTCTCAAATCCAACCCCTCCCACTCATGTACTTATCCAACCTAAATTTGAAACTACCCAAAGTCCTAGCCTCAATAACCCAACTAGGTAGACTGTTCCACTCATCAACTACCCTATTTCCAAACCAATACTTTCCTATGTCCTTTCTAAATCTAAACTTATTTAAATCCATTACTGCGGGTTCTCTCTTGGAGAGATATCCTCAAGACCTTGTTAATATCCCCTTTATTAATACCTATCTTCCACTTATACACTTCAATCAGATCTCCCCTCATTCTTTGTCTAACAAGTGAATGTAACTTAAGAGTCTTCAATCTTTCTTCATAAGGAAGATTTCTAATGCTATGTATTAATTTAGTCATCCTACGCTGAATGTTTTCTAATGAATTTATGTCCATTCTGTAATATGGAGACCAGACAATTCTGTAATATGGAGACCACTTGCAAAAGAATATTAGACTCACCAGTTGACGTGTATTGGATGCTTGGCATGATTTGTTTACTTTTGAACTTTGGTAAAAATCGAACATTTCTGCTACTTTGAGCTCAATTTCAAGGTACTTTTCATTGTAAAACCAGTCAAAATCATCACAATTTCTATGATATGCCTTCCATTCTATAAAATGAGACCAAGAAAACTAGAATACAACAATAAATACCATACGAAAATACAGTGCAAAGTCGCTGTTTTATTCCAAAAAAACGGTCAAAGTTTTTTTTTTCTCATTATGCACTGTGTGCTGCAGGATTTATTTTATACCGTGCACACTGACCACATAGACCCATTCTTTCATATGGAGGCCTACCAGCTTTCTCCCACTAGATTTGAGGGCGCTAGAATTTAGGCGTACTAGTACGTCAAAAACCCTGGGTCGTAAGCCGTACTAGTACGTCCGAAACCCTCAAAGGGTTAAGGCAGTAATATATTGTTGTACATGTAAATCTGCCATTTTAACTCCTGGTGCCCGTAATGAAGAGGAGAGCTCTATTCTGGACCCGTTGCAACCGTAGCATGTTGGTCTTTGTTGTTAATGACATTGGGACACATGGGTATTCGAGTACAGTGGAACCTCAAAAATCGAACTTAATCCGTTCCAGGAGCTAGCTCTAAATTCGAAAAGTCTGAAATTTGAAGCAATATTTCCCATAAGAAATAATGGAAATACAATTAATCCGTTCCAGAAGCCCAAAAATATTCACAAAAAATATACATTTTATAGAGATTAATTACAGTTTTACATACACACAACAAATGCTATAGTCTTTAATTATATATAGTAATATAAAATAACATTTTTACTTACCTTTATTGAAGATTGGTGATGGCATCTGGAAGATAGGGAGGAGGAGAGAGGGAGTTGGAGAATCCCCCTCCATGAGGACTTCTGGTATCAAAGCCCTCTGGGGTTGCTTCCCTTCTCTGTATTGTAATGCCACTAGGACCAGCTTGAGAGCCATTGGACCCCAGTCTCACAAAATAACTGTCTACAGTCCTCTGTTTCTGTCTCACAAAATAACTATCCACAGTCGTCTGTTTGTCTCACAAAATAACTGTCCACAGTCGTCTGTTTCTGTCTCACAAAATAACTGTCCACAGTCCTCTGTACATCCTGGCAAGCTCAACAAGTCTCACTCCAATCTCATACTTCTGTATTATTTCCTTCTTCACATCTATGGCGTTTCTCACTTTCTTTACCACAGGGGTACCGCTAGCAAGTTTCTTTGGGCCCATAGTAGCTTATTTCACAGTCCCACAAGCATTAAACACAAAGAAATAATCGTAAAATGTGTGAATGAGAGCACAGGTTAGTGTTCACTCAAGCATAAACAAAGCTAGACTGCTCACGGCGCCTGCGCAGGGACGCGGACAGAGCGGGCCAGCGGACAGGTCCCATACCTGGCGATCCGAAATTAGAGGCGCGTTCGATAATTGGGACACAGTTTGTCCGAAAAAAATGGTCTTTCGAAACGTTCGATTTTTGAGGTTCCACTGTATAGGTCTTATTATCATTTTATACAGATGTTTTTTGACATGTGGAGGGGCTTGATTAAATCTAAAGAGACTGTTAAGACCGGCTTTGGCTATGTTGATCTTTTTATTTACATGAGATGTTGAGTGGAGCAGCCTGTCTATTTCATATCCTTAGATCTTGTTAGGGTTTCTAATGGCTACAGGTGTACCTCTGATGGAAATACCCCCTTTATCTTTGATGGTTGATGCAAAACATCCTATTGTGCTAACAAGGACTTTGTCAGGGTTAGTTGTAATTCTCCATTTCTTTTCCCAATTAGATGTTCGATGAAGTTCAATATTCATTTTTTCTATGACTCTCTCATACTTGTATTTTCCTGTTACCGGAGTTGATGAGACGACATGGATAACATCATCTGCAAATTGCGTTATAATTGTATCATTAAACTCTGGTTGAGGAAGGTCATTCACATAAATGTTGAATAGAATTGGACTAAGACAAGAACCTTGTGGGACACCAGCTGTTGGTATAAAAGGCTCTGTCGACCTGCCGTGAACGGTGGGAATGATTTTTCTTTGAGTTAAAAAGTTATATATTAATCTGAGAAAGGTCCAGTTATGGTCTGGTAGGTCAATAAGTTTGTATATAATACCATCATGCCATAAGCTATCAAAAGCTTTATGAACATCTCTGGTGGCAGTTAGGGCAAGATTGCCCTGATGTTTTAGACTTGCTACAGTATATGGGACTGCAGTGGCTGGCTGGCTTGTAAACACTGGCCACAAGTGGATGCATCTCTAACGGAACAAATCGCGTCGGTCAAGTTTTTTAGCGCTAGTCGAGGCAAAATTTTTGCGTTAAAATGTATCGCTAGTCGGATTTAACGTTAGACGATGCAATCGTTGGTCGAGGGTTCACTGTATTTATATTCTAAAATGCTTTTGTGAAAAACAATGATTTAATTATATTCCTGTCAACAATGGATGAAAGGTTCATTGTGATTGTTTTAGTTATGATGTGGGAGTACATAGGTGAGTAAATGTGTACTTGAGTATTTAGCATTTAGTCTAGGGTGATTAAGTGGCTTTTGAGAAGAGTCTTAAATTGATTTTCAGACTGGGTTACTTTAATATCTTCTGGTAATGAATTCCATATTTTGGAGCCCTTTATGTGCATAGAGTTTTTACACAGTGTGATATGGACACGAGGTATATCAAAAAGAGATCTGTGTCTTGTGTTATGGTCATGTGTCCTGTTTAGGTTGGTGAGGAGAAGTTTGAGTGGGGGGTTTATATTTGCGTGTATTGTTCTGTGTATGTAGTAGGCACATGAATAAGTAGGATGTTCTTAATGGTAAGCAGATTCAGGCTTTTGAAAATTGGTGGAGTATGCTGGCGGGAGTGGGAATTTGTTATCATTCTTACTGCTGCTTTTTACTGGGTTATTAGGGGTTTTAGGTGATTGGATGTTGTTGATCCCCATGCACAAATTCCATATGTAAGACAAGGGTATATGAGTGAATGGTACAGTGCCAGGAGAGCTGATTGTGGAATGTAGTACCTTATCTTTGATAGTATGCCTACAGTCTTGGAGATTTTCTTGGTGATTTGTTGTATGTGTGTCCGGAACTTAAGGCTACTGTCAAGGTGGATACCTAGGAATTTTCCCTCTGTGAGTCTTGTGACTGATGATCCATTTAGCATAATGTTAATTGGATCATTTGCAGCTTTGTTTCCAAACTGAATGAAATAGGTTTTATCAGTGTTCAGGGTAAGTTTGTTAGTCATCATCCAGGCAGATATTTTCTGTAATTCAGCATTGACTGCGTGTGGGTGGGAAAATACATATGTAGTGTCATCTGCAAATAATATGGGTTTGAGTAGCTGTGATGCATTCGGTAGATCATTGATGTAGATGAGAAAGAGGAGTGGTCCAAGGACGCTTCCTTGTGGGACTCCTACTGTGATTGGTTGGGTGGAGGAGTTTGCATCATTTGCATATACATATTGAGTTCTGTTACTAAGGTATGACTTTAGGGAGTGGCCTCTGATACCATAGTGCATTAATTTGGAGTACAGTAGTTCATGGTCGACTGTATCGAAAGCTTTACGTAAATCAATGAAAATGCCCAGCGGGACTTCTTTCTTTTCAAGTGCGGTATATATTAGTTCTAGCATGTGTATGATTGCGTCATTTGTGCTTTTATTATTCCTGAATCCAAACTGACAAAGGTTTAATATGTTGTGTGAAACGAGGTAGGAATAGATCCGTCTATGAATTAATTTTTCAAAGATTTTAGAGAGCAGTGGTAAGTTAGATATTGGTCTATAGTTATTCAAGTCAGCTTGGTCACCTCCTTTATGGATCGGAGTGACCCTCGCTATTTTGAGGATTGTTGAGAAGGTAGATGATTCAGTGGATTTGTTAAAGAGCGTTGCAATAATTACTGACAATACTTGAGAAGCTTTTTTGTACATAAAAGCAGGCAAGTTGTTTATGTCTCCTGCCTTGTTTTTAAGGGTGTTTATGATGAGCATAACTTCAGTGGGGTTGGTTGGAGCTAGGAATAGCGTATTTGGGTAAGTTCCTATGAGGTAGTCTGATGGACGGGCGTTTGTGCTTGGTATTTTGTTTGCTAGATTTTTTCCTATGGTGGAGAAGAAAACATTAAGTCTGTTTTCTGTTTCTGTTGGAGTGAGTAGGGGTTCATCTGATTTTGTTAGTTTGATTTCTTTGTTTTTGGATAACATTTTAGTTCCAAGAATTTCAGATAGTTTTCCAGGTTTTTTTCATATCACCTTTGATGTTATGTAATCCATTTTCATAATACAATTTTTTTTGACCTTCATATCAGGCTGGTAAGTGCTGACGAGTAATTTTTCGGCTGTTCTCTAGTTGTTTGACCCATTCTATACTATTTTTCATATTTGTGCTTTGTGTTAATGGATTTGAGGATGCTTTGTGTTAACCAGGGATTATTCAGTCTCTTTGCTGTGATCTGTTTAGTTTTTTCTGGGGGCAGTGTCTGTTATAGAGGCATTGGGCTTTTTTTCAAAAATTATTTATACATTCATTCATATCTGTATATGTTTCAAGCTCATTTTGCCAATCGATGTTATTCATAGCTGCTACAAAGTTGTTAACTGCTGTCTCATTATGTAGTCTGAAGGTTACTTTAGTAATGTCTTGTGGTAGTTTGCCCAGATAAGTTATGAGAAAGGTTGGGTAGTGGTCTGTAGTGTTGTCTGTGATTATGCCTGATTTTAAAGGGGATATGGTGTTTGTCCAGATGTGGTCTATTTAGGAGATGCTTGTCTCGGAAGTTCTTGTAGGTTTAGATATTGCTGGTAGCAACAGGCAGTTACTCATTGTGTTTGTGAATTCTGTTACTTGTGAGCTCTGGTCGTGTAGTATGTTTATGTTGAAATCACCTCTTAGTAGTAGGTGGTCTTTATTCATGTGTGCATCAGTAATCATGTTTCCTAGTTTTTCACTAAATTGGTAAATGTTTGACTGTGGTACTCTGTAGATGTTTATAACTGTGAGGGGTTTTTGCAGGTCTTTTGATTTAAATTTGGCTATGATATATTCTCCATGTTCATCCCTTGTGCAAGATTTATTGATACATTCGAGTTGATTTGAATAGTATATAGCTGTTCCTCCCCCTTGTTGGTCTGTTCTACAGTTGTGTATGACCATGTAGCCAGGAATGGTATAGACATCTGTAATATCAGGCTTAAGCCAGGTTTCTGTGAGTGTGATGATTGATATATTGGAATGAAGGGAACGAGTAATGCTGTGAGGTCACCATAATGTTTGCTCAAGGATCTGACATTGTAGTTAAAGATGGTTATGTTATTGTTTGCACTGAGTAATGTCTTTGCTTGGTCTGCTGTGTAGTAATTACAGTTACTGGTTGATTCGTGTAATTCATTTTGTAAAAAGTTTACATCAGGATCTCTGCCTATAATCATAGGATGAGAGTAATTTTACAAACTAGATTTTCTGAGTAAAATGATTTAAGATTTATATTGAATCTACAACTAGATTTATGACTAAGACACTGTGATTAATCTAAAACTTGTAAAAATTTGAAAGAAAAGGGGATTATTACAGAATTGATAATTCAGTTATACACTTAAGTATCTAATAGCACCTTAATTATTTTAACAAGTAAGTTTATGAACTACAGTAGATATTTACAGTTAAAATAAAGGAGCTAATGGATATAATAGTAAAAGAATGTATTAAAAGCAAAATCAGTAGCACCTGAGGTAGTCTATAGCACCTGGAGTATTTTAATGGCAAAATAGTGAACTTATTACGCTTGAGCCCCTGAGAATAGCACTTTGATAATTTTAACAATTGTGAATATATGAACTGAGGTAGTTATTTAAAGCTAAAATAAGGGAGAATATATATAAGGGACTAAATTAAGTAAAGTTATACAAAGTTCAATGGACAGATAATCACTATGATATAATATAATGGCAAAATAGTGAACTTATTACACTTTAGCACCTGAGAATAGCACCTTGATTATTTTAACAATTGTGAATGTATGAACTAAGTTAGTTATATAAAGCTAAAATAAAGGAGAAAATATATAAGGGACTAAATTAAGTAATGGTGAACAAAGTTCAATGGACAGATAGTCACTATGATATAATATTGATTTGGGAGTAAGATCTGATTTGTAATGTATAATAAGTTGAGCAGTTAATTGCACTATAAAAAGTAGAGAAATATGAGGTAGCTGGTACTAGCTAGCAAAAGATAGTTTTGGGACTCGCACAATAACGTAATTGGAATATGCACTAATTGCTCACACAATATAAAGGGGATTAAAAAAGTAGTGGTAAGCTGAATTAAATGGACAAGTAGCAACCATGAATAATATTAATTTGGAGTAAGATTTGTCTTGCAACACAAAATTATGAGCAATAAAAGCAATTAAAAAGTAAAAAGTATTTGAGGTAGCTGGTATTAGCTAGTGAAAGAAAAAAATAATAATGCACAATAATGTACAGTAATAGTAAATAATAATAATACACAATAATATAATAGTAACGTACACTATATGCACCACACGTATACATGTATATGTGTTAAGGACACTTATCTAATCTGTTACAGAAATGTCAGCTTTTCTAAGGAAGGTAGAGAAATCATGTTCATTTGAGATGGTGTATTGTTGTCTTGTTGAAGTTTTTCTAATTAGTATTTTCCCATCTCGAGTGACACACTGATTTATTTTGGTTTCCTGTTTAAATTTTCTCAACCTGAACAGAAGGTTTTGACGTTTTCTCGTTAGACGCTCGTTGATGTACACTCCATTTTTCATTGTAATTGCTGATTTAATTAAGTCCTTTCTTTTATCATATGAATGAAGTTTGATCATGATACTGTGTTTACTATCTTGTTTTCCTAACAAACATGTTTCTTTGATTTCATTGTTTTGCACGATAACTTGTACATGGTCCTGTATTATCCTGATAGCAGTTTCTTTGCACTGTTCTTGAGTCATGTCACTAGGAATGTGTGGACTGTTCATTATAACTGCATCAGACAACTTATCTTGTTCAGTTTTGTCGTCTTGGAAATCAAGGTATTCATCCAGTTGAGTGTGCATGTTCTGATTCCAGTCCTTGATTGCTTCTTCAACCTTCATATTTAGAGTTGTTAATTGCTCAGTGTGACTGTATCTGTTAAAAAGTTTCATTGATAAATTATCCAGAATAAGTGGAGAATTATCACTTTTTTCTCTGATGGAAAGCACTTCATGGTTTCTCTTAGGCTTTGAAGAACTTCCACATTACTACTATCACACTTCGAGGCCATTTTTAAGCAAAATTAAGGGTTACTTAGGGCCACGGTAAACAGTGGATAACTGAAACCACAGATACCAGACCAGCGGATACGGGGGGCCTACTATGCCTAGAAAGTATTTGAGAGCCTGATCCTAAATCTGCACACTGCCATAACAACATACTGGAGCGAGAGATATGGAAGGAAGTGCAAAATAAACCCTGTGAAAAGCAGGGGTACTGAGGGCATGAAAAAAAAACATGGTAATAACATCTGTGGCCCCAGATGATTTAACCAGATATGAGAAACATTGCTGAGACAAGTGTAGAAGTCATCAAGTGAAAGCTGGATGAGTGTCTAACCTAGGTCCATAATTAACCAGGTGGTGGATATGCGGGCTGGTGATGCAACAGCCTGGTTGACCAGGCAAGCACCAGATGAGTCTGTCCCAAGGCTGGGCTCTGGGAGTAAAAGAACCTTCAGAACTTGTCAAAAATTTATCAAAGATAAGTATTGCTGAGGTGTACTTATTAGCTTGTTGGTTAAAAAATATTATTATTATTACTACTGAAAAAACTAATGTACATAGTGCATATATTCTACATAATCAGTATTTTTATGTAACTAAGACTTGCCCCGAAAACTCGATAGCTTATCAGATAAGCTATCTTTTAGCTGTTGGTGTGAAGGTGGCTTCACTTAGTATGGAAATATCACCTTCGTGTATGCCTTGGGAAGGATGCCATTGGTCTGGTAACACCAGTGATGTGTCCTCTTACTCAGTCTTATTGACACAGGTGAGAAGAGCAGAGGTGTTTTCTACAGGTGTATAACCAAGTTTAACTTTTGGACTTTTTATCACTGTGTAGGAGATTAATTATATAAATAGATTCATTTAAGAGAGAATGATTTATGTTACATTAATATCACTTATTGTTGGATAATAACAATATATTGTATAAAAACAGAAATTGAAATATTTGAAGAAATCTGTGTGTTTACCTGGAGTTTTCCTGGAGAGGGTTTTGGGGGTAAACACCCCCACGGCTTGGTCTGAGACCAGGCTTCATGGTGGATCAGGGTCTAATCAGCCAGGCTGTTACTGCTGGCTGCACGTAAACTGACGTATGAACCACAGCCCAGCTGATCAGGTACTGACTTTAGGTATCTGTCCAGCGCCTTCTTGAAGATACAAGAGTCTGTTGATAATTCCCCCTTATGTATGCTGGTAGGCAGTTAAACAGTCTTGAGCCCCTGAAGGATGATTTATTTTTAGTGACTTTTGAGTATATTACTTCTTAAATCTCTGAGCTAGACTCTTGCATTATTGTGGAGATAAGATATTAGATGGAATGTTAGAAATAGGGATGGATAACTAAAGTTCAAATATGAGTCGAAAAATTATTGCGAAAAAAGAACTTAACAGATTGCATGATTTTGAAAAAAAATTGAAAGAAAGTCCTGAAAGTGATAAGGAACATCATTCTCGAGGTAGAGCATCATCTCCATCACCTCTAGCTAGGCCTGCTTTCACTGCCAGAACATCTTCAAGGTCTGCTAGTAATGCACCCCTGCAAGAGACACCTTCCACCTCTTGCCTTGTTTTGCTACATAGTTCAAATGCTTCACCAACTAAATCATTTGTTACTATTAGATCAAAACAATCTCCGAATTCCTTGTCATTAGTGGAAAATTCAGCTTCTACTTCTCCAAAAGCCTTACCTTTACATACATCACATTCATCACCTGAGTCAGGTGTCAAGTCTTCCCTGGCATCAACAGCTAGAGTGAAATCTAGATCCAAATCTCCATCTCCTCTTGCTAAGGATTTTCTGTCTCTGAAAGGAACCTTAACTTCTTCAATTATCAGTGGGCAAACTCAAGGTAATTCCTCGAAGACTTCTTCACCTGGTGCAAGAATTTTTCCTTCCACGATAAACTCCTCACTTAAAAAGAATCTTTCCACCTCTACTAGAAATCTTTCCACATCTCCAAAGCATATATCTTCTATGAAGATAATCTCCTCATCTGTCAAGACTCTTCATATTGCTTCTGAAACAGGATCTGCTTCATCTTCACAACAGACTGAGGCAAGTAGAGTGCTATGACATGAATATAAATCAGTACTGTAGTATAACACAAGTCATAAGTACAAAATGCATATACAATATATTTAATTTAGAAGAAATAATTAAAGATTGTAAGTGCTGTGCTAGATCTCTTATAACATACTATAATGTATACGTATAGTTGGCAGTTATCCCATGTTTGCACTTTTGTTTTAAATTAACGTAAGGACCCAATATTGCCCTTGTAAGTATTTACCGAAACCAAAGTAGGCAGTTGTTTAAATCATTAAACATGATCTTTATTAGTCAGGTTGAAACATCGATATTCAATGACTTGTTGAGATCCTGCACTAAATACGGTGCTGTATATACTGTACCAGTCTTTCCTCTTGGTTATGCAACTCTACATATTCACTATTTAACCCCACATTTTTTTATTCACAGCCCTATTCATCTTCACAGCATCATTCATATTTAATACCTAACACTGAAATAAGCAGTGATTAAAATAATTTTTGTGTTCTGGATGACCTTTATTAATTGGGTTGGGGAACAACATATATCTTAAAACCTTATCAGGTTCAGATAAGGAGTCCATGTAAAGTTTGCTTCGGTCTCTACATGAATCAAGGCCAATAAGAGATCAGAAATTGTTCACGAATTAAATAAATTGATAGCTTGCATATGTTTAGATCTCTAAAAGGCTATTCCTACTGGCCCATGCTAGGCAGATCCAACTGCACCCACTTATACCTGCTCAACCTGTTTTAAGCTACCCAAAGTACTTGCTTCACTGATGCTAACTGGGAGTTTGTTCTATTCCTCTATAACTCTGTTGCTAAACCAGTGCTTCATATACATCTTCTTTCAACAAACCGGTCATATCCCACCGAGACAGGGTGGCCCAAAAACAAAAATGAAAGTTTCTCTTTAACTTCAGTAATGTATACAGGAGAGGAGGTTACTAGCCCCTTGCTCCTGGTATGTTAGTCGCCGCTTATGACATGCATGGCTTACAGAAGAAGAATTTTGTTCCACTTCCACATGGAGATAAGAGGACATGAACAAGAACTAGTAAGAAAATAGAAGAAAACTCAGAGGGGTGTGTGTGTGTGTATATATGCTTCTACATGCAAGTGTAGAGTACCCTAAGTGTATGAAGTAGCAAGATGTACCTGAAATCTTGCATGCTCATGAGACAGAAAAAAGTACATGTTTCCGTTTTACACTCACTCGGCAGGATGGGAGTACCTCCCTGAGCAGATGCTGTCTGCCAACCTACTACCTATATTTCATATAGTATATAACTTTTTTAAATCTAAATTTGTCCAATTTGCATTCATTGTTGTGAGATTTGTCTTGATTCAGTACTTTTGCCATATTATTTATATCCCTTTTCTTTATTCTGGCTTTCCATCTGTCCAGTGCTAGTCACGTCATTATGCCAGGTGAATGCCCCGGCATAATGCTGTGAAGAAAATCAGTGGCCTACCATAGGGGGTCTTTTTTCATCAGTGATTATGCCGGGTAGCAGCCGTTAACATGATGTCATGACCTGCCGCCACACTCCACAGTGACTCGGTGCTCACGTAGATACTGTGGTGAGAGGAAGTGTCGCACTTTTGTCTCATCTGCCCCATCTTTTGTCTGGTGTTCCCTTTGGTTTTGGGGCTTTACATGTTTGATTGTGGGTAAAAGGACATCTTTAATACCTGAAACCATAGCTCAAATCATGGGGCTTCACAAAGCTGGGCACCAGATGAAAGAAATAGTGGAGAATGTTGGTGTGTGTGTGTGTGTGTGAGCGTTCAGTGAGGAACTGGGTGTAGCATTTCAAGGCTGGTAGCGGTGTCGAGTTACCCTCTGCCAAACCTCGGCCTGGCCCCTCGAAGAAGACATCTGTTTGTACCTTATTAATGTTAACCCTTTGACTGTCGCAACCTGAAATCCTGAGGTGTCTCCTGGTGTTGCAAAATATTAAAAAAAAAAATTCCTATGAAATGATAGAGAATCTTTTCCCGATGGTAATGACACCAAAAGTATGAAATTTGATGGAAAACTTACGGAATTACGTTCTCGCGGAGTTAGTGACCTCGGCGATTTCGCCCAGTTTGAGCCCTGATTTCGGGTAATTCCAGTGTTCCAGTCGACCAAACTCATAGCTATTTCTTTAGAACTTCATTTGTTCTATCGATTGAGTACAAGAAACTGCTCATTTACCGATTTCAACTACCCAATAAAGTGGTCAGAAATTGGCAATTTGGCCAATTTCATGCAAATTAAAAAAATATGCCAATTTCAAAATAGGGTCCAGAATGAACAATGCAGACATTCCTGGCTCTAAAATAACTTTCTTTGTTTATCAGTCATGTCTCCAGGCCCCTCTGTGATATTACACTTGCTTTCTATTTTGAATTTTTATCGTAGGGGTTCTTAATGGAGATATCGAGGGTTGAAGGTAGACACACTTGTTGGATGGTAACATATATATTGTCAGACTGTGATGATGAACGTGGAGCCCAGCCTCTGCCTGTCTACGCCTGTCGAGGTCTACACGCCGTCTGAGATGGGGGCAGAGGTACGAATGTGCACATGCGCATCCCGTGACGTCACACAACAGTCACAGGCCTAAAAAGGATCTCCTATCTAAAGCACATGGATGATACTATATGCTATGCTATATAACACAAGGATCAGCAACTATGTTGACATTTTTATCAAACAAAAAATAGAAGATTTACTGTTATACAGACTACTGCAATATTGTAATAATTGTATAAATGTAAACCCATTCATGACTGCATATTAGAATGTCTACTTGGACATTTATTGGACAGTGATGTCATTTGTTTACTCTTGAACATCGGCAAAAATTAAACATTTCCCCTCCTTTGAGCTCTATTTCAACGTGTTTTTTATAGTAAAACCAATCAAAATCGCCTCCATTTCTATAATATGTTTTCCATTCTATCAAATGTGGCTACAAAAACGAGAATATAACCACAAAAACTATACGAAAATACACCTCAAAGTTGGCGTTTTAATCCAAAAACACAGTCGGAGTTTTTTTTTTTCTCATTACGCACTGTGTGCTGCAGGATTTTTTTATACTGTGCACACTGACCACACAGACCATCCTCTCACATGTGGGACTACCAGCTTTCTCCCGCTTAATTTGAAGCCCCTAGAATTTTTGAGTATATGTACGTTAAACACATTGGCTCGTAAGACGTATATATACGACCGAAACAGTCAAAGTGTTAAAGAAGCAATTAGAGAGTACACCTAAGATAACTGCTAGAGAACTGAAAGAAAAGAACCCACATCTTCTCTCAGAGGTGTCTGTAAGCACTGTTAATAGACGTGTGTCAGAACTGGGCTACAGTAGTCACCACCAGGTTAAGAAACTGATTCTCTCCAAGCCACAGAAGAAACGTAGGCTGGATTATGCAAAGAAATATCTTCACTG
This sequence comes from Cherax quadricarinatus, assembly GCF_038502225.1. Classification (NCBI taxonomy): domain Eukaryota; kingdom Metazoa; phylum Arthropoda; class Malacostraca; order Decapoda; family Parastacidae; genus Cherax; species Cherax quadricarinatus. Next base: position 6,015,266 of record NC_091312.1, on the reverse strand, counting down.
GAATCCTCAACAGTGGTCTGAAGTACTTTGGAGTGATGAAGCAACCTTCACTGTCACCTGTAACTGTGGGGGACATGCGTACCAGCCCAGAGGTAGTGACCCTCTAGGCCCACGCTACACCTGTAAGACCACCAAACACCCAGACTCGTTCATGGTTTAGGGGTGTTTCAGGCTCAGAGTGTTGGTTAACTCGATGTGTTTCCCAAAAACCAGTATATGAACCAGTATAATTACCTGGAGTTATTGTGTGACAATTTCCTGAGGCATTTGACAAGTGTGGGGTTACAATTTTTATGCAGGACGGTGCACTGTGTCATACCGCCAAATCTGTAGTTCAGTGAAGTGAGGTTCTTTAACCCTTAAACTGTCCAAACAAATTTATGTTCACATGTGTAGTGCTCCAAAAGTAGATCTACGTTTTTTACATATTTTCAAATATAACAAAAAAAAAGTAGATCAAAGTTTTTTTACACGTTTTCAAATGTAAAAAAAAGAAAAGATCTACGTTTTTTTACATACTTTCAAATGTTGAAAAAAACGCAGATCTACGTTTAGACAGTTTACGGGTTAATGACTGACCAGGCAATTCCCCAGACCTAAACCCTATTAACCCTTTCAGGGTCCGTTCCGTAGATCTACGGCTTTACGTTCAGGGTCCAAACCGTAGATCTACGCCATGAGCTCAGCTCACTCTGATAAACTGTGAGTGGTACATTTGGGCCTAGATATGAGAGAATACATCTATGTGGTATGTGTGCACCACATAAAACAGATCCTGCAGCACACTGTGTATAATGAGAGAAAAAAATGAAATCATGATTTTTCGATTAAAACAGCAACTTTGCAGTGTTTTTTCGTATGTTTTTTATAGTTGTATTTGCGATTTCTTGGTCTCATTTGATAGAATGGAAGACATATTACAGAATAGAGATGATTTTGATTGGTTTTAGCACTGGAAATGGCTTGAAACTGAGCTCAAACTAGCGGAAATGTTAAATTTTTGCCGATATTCAAGAGTAAACAAACGACCTTACACATCTAATACACGTCAGCTGGTGGGTCTAATATACATTCACAAATATGGTGATGATATTTATACAATTATTACAGTATTGCATAACAGTAAATCTTCTATTTTTTGGTGTGAATAAAAATTCATTATGTGAATAAAAAATCAAAATGGAATTTATTTGTAAAGCCTCAAAACATAACTAATGAACAGAGGAAATGTTAGTTTAGTGCCAGGAATGCCTACATTGTTCATTCTGGACCCTATTTTGAAATTGGAATATTTTGAACTTTGTGTTAAATTGGCCAAATTAACAATTTCCGATCACTTTATTTTGTAGTTGAAACAGTTGACTTGGCGATTTCTTGTGCTCAATCGATAGAATAGAAGTAATACTAGTGAAATAGCTAAGAATTTGGTTGATTGGAATAATGTAATTGGCCTAAAATGGGAGTCAAAGTCGGCAAAATCGCCGATTCGTAAATATCGCTGACACATCAAAATTCGCGAGAGCATAATTTCGTCAATTTTCCACCAAATTTCGTACTTTTTGTTTTATTACGTTCACAAAAAGATTCTCTACGATTTCATAAGAAAAAATAACAAATTTTTTTTTTGAAAATTCTTGGACACTGGTGCGTGACTCCAGATTTGGGCCTTGGACCCTGAAAGGGTTAAGAACCTTTGGTCAATAGTGAAACAATGTTTACTGGGCAAAGATTTCAGTTCCATCCTGCAGCTCAAGGCTGCTCTGCTTGAGGCATGGAGTAGCATACCTCCCCAAACCCTCAAGAATTTGTGCGAGAGTCTTCCTACATAACTGATGGATGTGATTAAGCGTAAAGGACACAGCACCAATTATTAAGACCTCAGTAAGTGTGCAAGTAGTATATATATTACAATCTCTCATGGTATGTGTTTTTGTTTTGGTACTTGTGTGGGGGAGGGGCGGCATAATGCCACGACTAGCACTGTATATTTTAATCATACATCTTCCTACATCAGTCTATCTTCCTAAGAAACTTTTTTGATACAGTAGTCTCCTCAAATTCGCAGGCGTTATAGTCCAAGACCACCTGCGAATTTGGAAAAAAGGTAAATTCTGGATGCAGTTTAAAAAAATGCTTATAAATGCCTATTTTTATAGTTTAACCCTTTCAGGGTTGGTCCCATATATGTACTGCTTGATAGCCAGTGTTGGTTTTGTATTTATACGCCAAAATTCTAGCGCCTTCAAATCTGGTGGAAGAAAGCTGGTAGGCCTACATATGAAAGAATGGGTCTGCGTGGTTAGCGTGCGCAGTATTAAAAAAATCCTGCAGCACGGAGTGCATAATGAGAAAAAAAACTCCGACTGTGTTTTTTGGTTTAACCTTTTGACTGTCGCAACCCCAAATCCTGAGGTGTCTCATGGTGTCCCAAAATTTCCAAAATTTCCCAAAAAAAAAAATTCTTATGAAATGATAGAGAATCTTTTCCTGATTGTAATGACACTAAAAGAAAAAAATTTGATGGAAAACTGACGGAGTCACGCTCTCGTGAAGTTAGCGACCTCGGTGATATTTACAAATCGGCGATTTCGCCCACTTTGAGCCCTATTTTCGGCTAATTCCGTTGTTCCAGTCGACCAAACTCGTAGCTATTTCTTTAGAACTCCATTTTTTCTATCGATTGAGTACAAGAAACTGACATTTACCGATTTTAACTACCCAATAACGTGGTCAGAAATTTGCAATTTGGCCAATTTCACTAAAATTAAAAAATATGACAATTTCAAAATAAGGTCCAAAATGAACAATGCAGACATTCCTGGCTCGAAAATAACATTTTCTTTGTTCATCGGTCACGTCTCCAGGCCCCTCTGACATTACTCTTGCTTTCTATTTTGAATTTTTATTCAAGCAAAAAATAGAAGATTTACTGTTATGCAGACTACTGCAGTACTGTAATAATTGTATAAATAATGTCAACCCATTCATGACTGCATATTAGAATGGCTAGTTGGACACTTATTGGACAATGACATCATTTGTTTACTTTTGGACATTGACAAAAATCAAACATTTCCCCTACTTTGAGCTCCATTTCCAGGTTCTTTTTATAGTAAAACCAATCAAAATCACCTCTATTTCTATAATATGTTTTCCATTCTATCAAATGAGAACAAGAAAACGAGAATAGACCACAAACTCGGCATTTTAATTAAAAAAAACGGTTGGAGTTTTGTTTTTCCTCATGCACTGCATGCTGCAGGATTTTTTTTATATGGTGCACACTGACCACACAGACCCGTTCTGTCACAGGTGGGCCTTCCAGTTTTCTCCAATGGAAATAAGTAAAGGACCCCAATGGAAATAAGCAAAGGACCCCAATGGAAATAAGTCACTCTGTCTGACTTTTTTGGGTTATCCTAGGTTCTCTACACATATGCTGCTATGTATGATAATTCTATGTAACTGTATTTGTGTATACCTGAATAAACTTACTTACTTGATTTGAAGCCACTAGAATTTATGAGTACATTGGACCCTCAGCTAACGATATTAATCCGTTCCTGAAAGCTCATCGTTAGCTGAAATTATTGTTAACTGAATTAATTTTCCACCTAAGAAATAATGGAAATCAAATTAATCCGTGCAAGACACCACAAAGTATGAAAAAAAAAATTTACCACATGAAATATTGATTTTAATACACACAAACTGACAGTTACCTTTATTGAAGATTTGGTGATGATTGATGGGATGGGAGGAGGGGAGAGTATGGAAGTTGTTAATGTTTAGAAGGGGAATCCCCTTCCATTAGGACTTTAGGTAGCACGTCCTTTTCCGGGGTTACTTCCCTTCTTTTAATGCCACTAGGACCAGCTGACCGTGGTGCAGCAACAGCTGACTTTGGTGCAGCAGAAGCTGACCGTGGTGCAGCAACAGTTGACAGTGGTGTAGCAGCAGCTGACAGTGGTGCAGCAGCAGCTGACTGTGGTGCAACAGCAGCTGACCGTGGTGCAACAGCAGCTGACTGTGGTTCAGCAACAGCTGACTGGTGCAGCAACAGCTGACCGTGGTGCCGCAACAGCTGACCGTGGTGCAGCAACAGCTGACCATGGTGCAGCAACAGCCGACTGTGGTGCAGCAACAGCTGACGGTGGTGCAGCAGCAGCTGACCGTGGTATGATAGTACATATTTCTCACCCTTTTTACCACAGGGTTGGCACTAGAAGCTTTCTTTGGGCCCATGGTGGCTTATTTAGCAGTTACAAGCACTATAAGCTGACCATGGTGCAGCAGCAGCTGACTGTGGTGCAGCAACAGCTGACGGTGGTGCAGCAGCAGCTGACTGTGGTGCAGCAACAGCTGACAGTGCTGCAGCAGCAGCTGACCATGGTGCAGCAGCAGCTGACCATGGTGCAGCAGCAGCTGACTGTGGTGCAGCAGCAGCTGACCATGGTGCAGCAGCAGCTGACCATGGTGCAGCAGCAGCTGGCTGTGGTGCAGCAACAGCTGACGGTGGTGCAGCAGCAGCTGACTGTGGTGCAGCAACAGCTGACAGTGCTGCAGCAGCAGCTGACTGTGGTGCAGCAACAGCTGACGGTGGTGCAGCAGCAGCTGACTGTGGTACGATAGTACGTATTACCCACCCTTTTTACATGTGATCGCTTGAGAGATGGTATCTCCTGCTATCTGTTTTTTTTTTTATCCACAGCAATAACAGTCTCTCAACATCTTCGAGTACTTGCAGTCTCTGTTTCGAAAACAAACTTGCACCTTTTGCAAGAACAGCTTCCTTGATTGCCGTTTTGTTGGCCACAATAGTAGCGATAACCTGGCCAGCTCCCTGACACTACTTTCGTACTTAGCAATTATCTCTTTCTTCATTTCCATGGTAATTTTCACCTTTTTTACCGCACGGTTGGCACTAGAAGCTTTCTTGGGGCCCATGGTGGCTTATTTTGCAGGTACAATCACTAAAAACGTTGTGATAATATGAAATGTTTCGATTGTATGCGTGGATGCAACCGCACTGGCTGGCTTGCAAACACTGGCACCCACGGGACAACTGAGGCGCGCTCAGGCTACACGTGGACACGTCTTGAACAAATCGCATTGGGCGAGTTTTTTAGCATTAGCTGAGGTAAAAATTTTGTATTAAAATGTATCATTAGCTGGATTTAACTTTAGCTGATGCCATCGTTACCTGAGGGTCCATTGTATATATACGTCAAACACAGTGGCTCGTAAGACATATATATATGACCGAAACAGTCAAAGGGTTAAGGCCAGCAAAGGTTGGTTTGAGAAATTTAAGAATTGTAGTGGCATACATAGTGCGATAAGGCATGGTGAGGCTGCCAGTTTGGACCAAAAAGCGGCTGAAAAATATGTGCAGGAATTCAAGGAGTACATAGAGGCTGAAGGATTGAAACCTGAACAAGTGTTTAATTATGATGAAACAGGCCTGTTTTGGAAGTAAATGCCAAACTGGACCTACATTACTCAGGAGGAAAAGGCACTCCCAGGACATAAGCCTATGAAAGACAGGCTTACTCTTTTGTTGTGTGGTAATGCTAGTGGTGATTGCAAAGTGAAGCCTTTATTGATGTATCACTCTGAAACTCCCAGTGTGTTCAGGAAAAACAATGTCCTGATATGTGATATGAAGGGCAAACAGTAAGGCATGGGTCACTAGGGACTTTTTCTATGACTGGTTTCACCATCTGTTTGCCCCCACTGTGAAAAATTACCTCCTGGAAAAAAAATTGGACGTTAAGTGCCTTCTGGTATTAGACAATGCTCCTGGTCATCCTTCAGACTTGCCAGAGTGAATTTCTTGGGACATGAGCTTCATCAAGGTCAAATTTTTGCCTCCTAATACCACTCCTCTCCTCCAGCCCATAGACCAGCAGGTCATTTCCAACTTCAAAAAACTCTACACAAAAGCTGTTTCAAAAGTGCTTTGAAGTGACCTCAGACACTTGATTGACCCTAAGAGAGTTTTGGAAAGATCACTTTAGTATCCTCAGTTGTGTAAACCTTATAGGTAAGGCTTGGGAGGGAGTGACTAAGAGGACCTTGAACTCTGCTTGGAGGAAATTGTGGCCAGAATTTGTAGAAGAGAGGGATTTTGAAGGGTTTGGGGCTAACCCTCGGGAGCCTATGCCAGTTGTGGAATCTGTTGTGGCATTGGGGAAGTCCTTGGGGTTGGAGGTTAGTGGGGAAGATGTGGAAGAGTTGGTGGAGGAGGACAATGAAGAACTAACCACTGATGAGTTGCAAGAGCATCTGCAACAGCAAGAGGCCAGACCTGAGGAAACTGCTTCAGAGGAGGGGAGAGAGAAATTAAGGAAATGTGTGAAAAGTGGCTTGAAGTGCAAACCTTTATGGATGAAAATCATCCTAACACAGCTATTGCAAGCTGTGCTGGTGACTATTACAATGACAATGTTGTGGCCCATTTTAGGAAAATCTTAAAGGAACGCGAGGTACAGAGCTCTTTGGACAGATTTGTTGTGCGACAGAGGTCCAGTGACACTCTAGCTGGTCCTAGTGGCATTAAAAGAAGAAGGGAAGTAACCCCGGAAAAGGACTTGCTACCTCAAATCCTCATGGAAGGGGATTTCCCTTCCAAACAATAACAACTTCCACCATCTCCCCTCCTCCCATCCCATCAATCATCACCAGATCTTCAACATAGGTAAGTGTCATGTATTCTTTATTTAGTACAGTAGTAATTGTGCATGTCTTCTGTTTGTGTAGGAAAATGTATATTTCATGTAATTTTTTTTTTCATACTTTGGGGCATCAGGAACGGATTAATTTGATTTCCATTATTTCTTATTGGGAAAATTAATTCACCTAACGATAATTTCACCTAAAGTTGAGCTCTCAGGAACAGATTAATGTTGTTGGGCGAGGGTCCACTGTACAGTGGACCCCCGGTATTCGATGGCATCGGTATTCGATAAATCCGGTATTCGATGCATTATATCGCAAAAAAAATTTCCTCGGGTATTCGATTGAAAACCCGGTATTCGATATGATTCGTACGAGACCCGTCCACGTGTGGCCTGAACTGCCCCATGTGTGCCAGTGTTTACAAGCCAGCCAGTGTGCGCACGTCTAAGGATACATTAGGTACATTCCATATTATCCATATTATCACTGTGTTTGGTGCTTGTTTCTGCAAAATAAGTCACCATGGGCCCCAAGAAAGCTTCTAGTGCCAACCCTTCGAGAAAAAAGTCGCTAATGACCTATGAAATGAAGAAAGAGATAATTGCAAAGTACGAAAGTGGAGTGCGTGTGTCGGAGCTGGTTAGGTTATATAATAAACCCCATTCAACCATCTCTACTGTAGTGACCAGGAAAACGGCAATCAAGGAAGCTGTTCTTGCAAAAGGTGCAACTGTGATTATGAAACAGCGACTGCAAGTGTTAGAAAGTGTTGAGAGATTGTTATTGGTGTGGATAAATGAAAAACAGATAGCTGGAGACAGCATCTCTCAAGCGATCATTTGTGAAAAGGCTAGGTAGTTGCATTAAGTCCTGATGGAAGGGGATTCCCCTTCTAAACACTAACACCTCTCCCCTCCTCCCATCCCATCAATCATCACCAGATCTTCATTAAAGGTAAGTGTCAATTATTTTATTGTTATTGTAATTATTCTTTTGCATTGAACTTAATTCATGTAGTAAAATTTTTTTTTTCATACTTTTGGGTGTCTTGCACGGATTAATTTGATTTCCATTATTTCTTATGAGGAAAATTGATTCGGTTTTTGATATTATCGGTATTTGATGAGCTCTCAGGAACGGATTAATATCGAATACCAGGGGTCCACTGTACTTGTGAAGCTTTTTTGTATATGAAGGGTGGTAAGTTATTTAACCCTTTGAGGGTTTTCGTCGTACTAGTACGTCTTACGCGTAGGGGTTTTTGACGTACTAGTACTCATAAATTCTAGCGACCTCAAATCTAGTGGGAGAAAGCTGGTAGGCCTTCATATGAAAGAATGGGTCTATGTGGTCAGTGTGCACAGTCTAAAAAAAATCCTGCAGCACACGGTGCATAATGAGAAAAAAAAAACTTTTTCCATTTTTTTTTAATAAATCAGCGACTTTGCAGTGTATTTTCGTATAGTATTTATTGTTGTATTCTAGTTTTCTTGGTCTCATTTTATAGAATGGAAGACATATTACTGAAATTGAGATGATTTTGACTGGTTTTACAATGAAAGGTGCCTTGAAATTGAGCTCAAAGTAGCAGAAATGTTCGATTTTTACCAAACTTCAAAAGTAAACAAATCGTGCCAAGCGTGCAATACACGTCAACTGGTGAGTCTAATATTCTTTCACAAGTGCACCAATAATATTTATACCATTTTTTACACTAATGCAGTAGTCTGCATAACAGTAAATCTTATATTTTTTGTGAGAATAAAAATTCAAAGTGGAAAGCAAAAGAATATAAGAGGGGCCTTGAGACGTGACTAATGACTAGAGGAAATGTCATTTTAGTGCCAGGAATGTCTTTCTTGTTTATTCTGGACCCTATTCCGAAATTGGCATCTTTTGAAATTTGTGTGAAATTGGCAAAATTGCTAAATTCTGACCACTGTACTGGATAGTTGAATTTATAAATGGGTGGTTTCTTGCACCCATTCGATAGAAAAAATGGAGTTCTAGCGAAATATTCATGTTTTTTGTCGACTAGTACAGTGAAATTGGCCGAAAATGGGGCTCAAAGTGGGCAAAATCGCCGATCCGTAAACATCGCCGAGACCGCTACCTTTGCGAGAGCATAATTCCGTAAGTTTTCTATCAAATTTCAAACTTTTGGTGTCGTTATGATCGGGAAAAGATTCTCTATCTTTTCATAAGAGAAAATAATTTTTTTTTTTTTTAAATTTGGCCGACCCTGAGAACGAGTTTCGGAGAGGGCCTGTCGACCCTCAAAGGGTTAAATCTTCTGCCTCGTTCTTTAGTGTGTTGATAAGTGAGACTTCTGCTGGGTTGGCTGGAGCTAGGAATAGTGAATTTGGCTAGGTGCCAGTGAGGTAGTCATTAGGTGGGGTGTTTGAGCTTGGGATTTTGATCGCCTAGTTTTTCCCTGTGGTGGAGAAGAAAACATTGAGTCTGCTGTTTCAGTCGATGGGAGTAGGGGTTTCTCTGGTTTCATTAGTTTGATTGTTCTGTTTCCTGATATCTTTTTTGTTTCTAGAATTTCAGATAGGGTTTTCCAGGTCTTTTTTATATCACCCTTTAAGTTAAATAATTTCTCATAATACAATTTTTTTGCCCTTATCAGGCTGGTTAGGGTTGATGAACAATGTTTTGTTTGGTCTATGATTATTTGACCCATTCTGTACCGTTTTTCATATAGGTGCTTTATATTTATGGATTTGAGGATGCTGGGTGTTAGCCAGGGATTGTTCAGTCTCTTTGCTGTGATCTGTTTAGTTTTTTTAGGGCAATGCTTGTTATAGAGGTATTGGGTCTTTTGTTTTTTAGAAAATTATTAATACATTTGTCAGTATCTGTATAGATTTCTAGCTCAGTTTGCCAGTCGATGTTTGTGGCCCGGTGGCCTGGTGGCTAAAGCTCCCGCTTCACACACGGAGGGCCCGGGTTCGATTCCCGGCGGGTGGAAACATTCCGACACGTTTCCTTACACCTGTTGTCCTGTTCACCTAGCAGCAAATAGGTACCTGGGTGTTAGTCGACTGGTGTGGGTCGCATCCTGGGGGACAAGATTAAGGACCCCAATGGAAATAAGTTAGACAGTCCTCGATGACGCACTGACTTTCTTGGGTTATCCTGGGTGGCTAACCCTCCGGGGTTAAAAATCCGAACGAAATCTTATCTTATCTTATCTTATGTGTCATTGCTGTTGTGAAGTTATTAATGGCTGTCTTATTATGAAGTCTGAAGGTAACTTTAGTAGTGTCTTGGGGTAATTTACCTAGATTGGTTATGAGAAAGGGTAGTGATCTGTGGTGTTATCTGTGATTATGCCTGATTTTAAAGGGGATATGGTGTTGGTCTGGGTGTGGTCTAATAAGGAAACACTAGTCTCAGAGTTTCTTGTAGGTTTTGTTACTGTTGGTAGCAGCAAGCAGGTGCTCATTGTGTTTGTGAATTTAGTTACATGTGGGTCCTGGTCTTGCAGAAGATTTATATTGAGGTCTTCTGTGAGTAGTAAGTGGTCTTTGTTCATGTGTGCATCAGTTATCATGCTTACTAGTTTTTCACTAAATTGGTTAATATTTGATTGTGGTGCTCTGTAGATGTTTATCACTGTGAGAGGTTTTTGTAGGTATTTGAATTTGAATTTAGCTATTATATATTCCCCATGTTCATCCTTTGTGTAAGTATTATTCATACATTCAAGTTGGTCTGAGTAGTATATAGCTGCGCTACACCCCTTGCTGGTCTGGCCTACAGTTGTGTATGGCTGTGTAACCAGGAATGCCATAGACGTCTGTAGTATGGTGGACCCCCGCTTTACGATCACCTCCCAATGCGACCAATTATGTAAGTGTATTTATGTAAGTGCGTTTGTATGTGTATGTTTAGGGGTCTGAAATAAACTAATCTAATTCACAATATTCCTTATGGGAACAAATTCGGTCAGTACTGGCACCTGAACATACTTCTGGAATGAAAAAATATCGTAAACCGGGGGTCCACTGTATCTGTCTTTAGCCAGGTTTTGGTGAGAGTAATGATGGACATACTGGCATGCAGGGATTTTAGTAATGCTGTGAGGTCATTGTAATGTTTACTTAAAGATCTGACATTGTAGTTAACCCTTTGACTGTTGCAACCCCAAATCCTGAAGTGTGTCTTGGTGTCGAAAAATATTTGAAAAAAAAATTATTTTTTCTTATGTAAATGTTAAGATTAATTTTCTGATTGTTTTAAGCCCAAAAATTTTTTTTACGATCAGTACTTACTGAGATATAGAGGCGTAAAGTTGGCAGAAAATGAGCCGCGTATGGCAGCAGTGGAGAATGCCGCTCACCTGGTAAACTTTGGTTTACTTGCATTTGAAGGTTTCTTGGGGTGGTCATTGGTCTAATCCGGGGGGGGGGGACATGGACCTGCTCCGCATGGGTCAGTAGGCCTGTTGCGGTGTTCCTTCTTTCTTATGTTCTTATATACACTTGGAAAATCCTAGAAGGATTAGTACCCAACATGCACACGAAAATCACTCCCTATGAAAGCAAAAGACTCGGCAGGAGATGCAGGGACGCCACGAGTACACTGAGAGACAACACAATAAGTGTCAGGGGCCCAAGACTGTTCAACTGCCTCCCAGCATACATAAGGGGGATTACCAGTAGACCCATGGCTGTCTTCAAGAAGGAACTGGACAGGTAGCTAAAGTCAGTGCCTGACCAGCCAGGCTGTAGTTCGTACGTCAGTTTGCGTGCGGCCAGCAGTAACAGCCTGGTTGATCAGACCCTGATCCAATATGAGGCCTGGTCTCAGACCGGGCCGCGGGGGTGTTGACCCCCGAAACCCTCTCCACGTATATTCCAAATATACTCTAATAATAGGTTGGAGTTTAATATTCACAAACAAAATTTAAACCCTAAGGCTCATTGAGAGTATAAGAATAATTTAATTTTAGGTGGAAGTGTTTGCGGCGGTTTATGGGGAGAGGGGGGGGGGTGTCATCGTCAGGTGTTTCCCCCAAGTTCATGGTAATGACTCATCACAATACAAAGTTCCTCATCAACTTAGCTAAGCCATGTCAACTTTCATGTAAGTTTGCTAGTATTTCCTGCGAGGAGGATGCTTTAGTCGATCTAAACAAACAAATAACTAAATCTTTTAATTATAATAATGGTAAAGGGTAACAGCGTTGCAGTTAGAGGAACTCCATGTCAGGAGACCTTTGCTAAATGAGCTATTGTAAAACAAGTCTGGCAAGGTAAAAACAGCACATGGCAACTAGACTCCCATGAGCAGCCACACTTCTCTCTTCCTTGTCATCTGTTCATTCATTCTCCCCCTCTTTTCTGTCTTTATCCGAGAGACTTTAAATATCACTCACATGACATGGGCCACCAAATTATTTTGTTTATTTTTTATGTACGTGTTAAATTGATTTAATATAGCTGGAGAAGGCAATAGGCAGTTGTCATTATCGTGCATTTGGCAGAGCTGTCATGGGGGCGGACCCGTGATGGGTACCAGTGATATTGTCGTACTAACCATGTATATCTTTTATTACATGTTTTAATATCAGGTAATAAATTTCTCAGTTTTATTCAACATATTAATATACATGTGACGTAACATTACGTCGTTTCAAGTTATGGGATATAAAGAAAACAGATAATGTTATGATGGTGGAGCTGTTAGAGGGGGCACTGGGAGTCCTGGTCTTTGGGGAGGGGAGCACATGGGGTAAGACTCTGAGGATCTCTTGGCTGTCAGTTTACCTATGACCATGTTCTTGGTAACGTAAGGCTCTCTTCGTACACAACCTTGCTACACCAACGCGTTCTCATTAACTCTTGAAACATTTAAGAAAGGAATAGAGATTTTTGACATGTGGAGATATCTCGTGACAAAAGAGGGAAGCCAGTTTTAATTATGAAAGAAACTGAGTTGAATCGTTGCACAGCAAGTGGGTATTAACCCAGTGTTTGGCAGATGTGAAAACGTTGAGTAAGAACTTATATCTTATCCAGTGTATTCTTCGGACAAAATAATTGTGGTTGCTTGATTCCCAAGTATTGTGTACAAGTTTGTGCATGGTTGGTGCTGACGACACTAGTACCTGTGTACGCCTACTATTGTACGCCCACAGTGTTCCCAGGAATGTATACACCAGGGACCGGTCTGGCGTGGCCTGCATATTAAGCTAAGGAGGCCCAGGCTTGAATAACGATATTTGACACAGTGGAATTGACACTAGACTCCAAATTAAATAGTTGAAAATCTCGCCCAACACAACAGCTCCACCAGCAGTTATGCTACCGCACTTTACAGTAGCCTAACTCGAAAAACCCAGTGGTTAATTTTGTCATAACCTCACCGTAGAAAATTCTCACGTCATATTTGTCGCCCATGTCAAAATGTTTTATTAACTTGAATCACCTGTAGACCCAAGGGAAAGCTTCGTGTTTCTAAGTCGAGTGGAGGTATCATTAACCATGGAGGAAAATAAAAATGGCAGTAAAATCACTAAGACAGAGGAACCGCAACAGAATGAAGATGATCAACAAAAGCTCAAGAAAAACAAGGAAAGAGATAAAGATAAGAAAGAGAAAGAAGAGAAGAGTCGCACACCCACCTACCAGGTAAACACCCACGTGCATTCTTGCTAACTCCTGCAGCACAGGTCCTACTGGTCCATGCTAGGCAGGTCCTACTGGTCCGTGCTAGACAGGTCCTACTGGTTCATGTTAGATCCTACTGGTCCATGTTAGGCATGTTACTGGTTCATGTTAGGTCCTACTGGTTCATGCTACCTAGACAGGTCCTACTGGTCCATGTTAGACAGGCCCTACTGGTTCATGCTAGACAGGCCCTACTGGTTCATGCTAGACAGGTCCTACTGGTCCATGTTAGACAGGTCCTACTGGTTCATGCTAGGCAGGTCCTACTGGTTCATATTGAACAGATTCTACTGGTCCATGCTAGGGAGGTCCTACTGGTCCATGTTAGATGGATCCTACTGGTCCATGCTAGGCAGCTCTTACTGATCCATGCTAGGCAGATCCTACTGGCCCATGCTACGCAGGTCCTACTGGTCCATGCTAGACAGGTCCTACTGGTCCATGTTAGGCATGTTACTGGTTCATGTTAGACAGGTCCTACTGGCGCATGTTGAACAGATCCTACTGGTTCATGCTAGGCAGGTCCTACTGGTCCATGCTAGACAGGTCCTACTGGTTCATGCTAGACAGGTCCTACTGGTTCATGCTAGACAGGTCCTACTGGTCCATGCTAAACAGGTCCTACTGGTTCATGTTAGACAGGTCCTACTGGTCCATGTTAGACAGGCCCTACTGGTTCATGCTAGACAGGCCCTACTGGTTCATGCTAGACAGGTCCTACTGGTCCATGTTAGACAGGTCCTACTGGTTCATGCTAGGCAGGTCCTACTGGTTCATATTGAACAGATTCTACTGGTCCATGCTAGGGAGGTCCTACTGGTCCATGTTAGATGGATCCTACTGGTCCATGCTAGGCAGCTCTTACTGATCCATGCTAGGCAGATCCTACTGGCCCATGCTACGCAGGTCCTACTGGTCCATGCTAGACAGGTCCTACTGGTCCATGTTAGGCATGTTACTGGTTCATGTTAGACAGGTCCTACTGGCGCATGTTGAACAGATCCTACTGGTTCATGCTAGGCAGGTCCTACTGGTCCATGCTAGACAGGTCCTACTGGTTCATGCTAGACAGGTCCTACTGGTTCATGCTAGACAGGTCCTACTGGTCCATGCTAGACAGGTCCTACTGGTTCATGTTAGACAGGTCCTACTGGTCCATGTTAGACAGGTCCTACTGGTCCATACTGAACAGATCCTACTGGTCCATGCTAGGTAGATCCTACTGGTCCGTGCTAGGCAGGTCCTACTGGTTCATGCTAGACAGGTCCTACTGGTTCATGCTAGGCAGGTCCTACCGGTCCATGCTAGATAGATCATGCTAGTCCGTGTTAAACAGGTCCTACTGGTCCATGTTGAACAGATCTTACTGGTCCTTGCTAGGTAGGTCCTACTGGTTCATGCTAGGCAGGTCCTACAGGTTCATGCTAGGCAGGTCCTACAGGTTCATGCTAGGCAGGTCCTACCGGTCCATGCTAGATAGATCATGCTAGTCCGTGTTAAACAGGTCCTACTGACACATGATACCTGGTGATTGTTTCGGGGGTCAACACCCCCGCGGCCCGGTCCTCGATCAGGCCCCCCGGTGGATTAGGGCCTTACCATTCAGGCTGTTACTGCTGGCCGTACGCAATCCAGCGTAAGAACCACAACTCGGCTTGTCATGCACTGACTTTGGGTATCTGTCCAGTTCCTCTTGACTTAAGTATCCGGGGCCCAAGACTGTTCAACAGCCTTCCACCAACCATAGGGGGAATTACCAATAGGCCCCTGGTTGTCTTCAAGAGGGAGCTGGACAGATACCTAAAGTCAGTGCCGGATCAGCCGGGCTGTGGTGCGTACGTTGGACTACGTGCAGCCAGCAGTAACAACCTCATTGATCAGGCCTTGATCCACCAGGAGGCCTGGTCATAGACCAAGCCGCGGGGGCGTTGATCCCCAGAATGCCCTCCAGGTAAGTAGGGGTCCATTGGTAATATCTCATGTGTATGATGGGAGGCTGTTGAATAATCTTGGGCCTTGTAACACTGAGTGTTTTCTCGTACTGTACTCCTGGCGCCCCTGCGTTTCATTGGGGTATATTGCACTGTTTACCTAGTCATTTTTGTGTTCATAGGGAGTGATTTCTATGCGCAGACTTAGGACCAGGCCCTCTAAGGTTTTCCAGGTCTAGATTATGATGAATCTTTCTCGCCTGTGTTCCAGGGAGTACAGGTCAAGGGACTTTAAACGTTCCCAGTAGTTAAGGTTCGTGACCGAAATAATACGTGCATTGAAGGTTCTCTATTCATTTTCTAGATCTAGATAGTGCTACAGATCCATGCTACGTCGACTTAATTAATCCATGCTAGGCAGGTTATACACTGCCATTACCACTCTCTTATGTTTAATGTTAACCATAGTATTTGTTAAGTAGTGTCACTGACGCAAATACTGCGTTTAGTTTTATTTTTCGTGTCTTGTATTTGTCCGTGTCTTCTATTTAGGAGATTTCTACCCTTAATTTATCCGCAGACAATACAACGCTCTCATTTGTGTTTTGTCTGCCTACTAAGAGGATGAAGAATGATCCGGTTCCTCCTTTACTCTTTTGTTACTTTGCTAAAGCTGGAGTTTGTTTGATGTACTACAATTTTATGGATTGTTTGTCAGTGCTTTTCTATGACTCAAGAAATCGTAATGACACGATTGCAAACAAACCATACCCGCGGGTTCAATCCCGGCCGGGGGTATGGTTAGTGCTTTTCTATATTTCCTTCTATATATTTGCCTTTGAAAAACGTGATGTTCATTAGTGATAAGTTCCAGCTCCTTAGATATGAAAGGAATGAACTCAAAAGGAATACTAAATACAAAATCCGAGGATCAGCGAATAGAACGAAAGAAATGCGTGAAAGACCTGGGAGTAATTATATCAGCTGACAGTTGATTTCAGAGAGCACAAAGTAAATGTCACACCAGCCATGAAAATGACTGGGCGGATAATAAGAACATTCAAAACAAGGGAAATAGTGTCAGTGGTGACACCATTCGCTTGTGCTCTCTCATTGTTCAGTGTTGACGGCCCTATTCAGGGCAGAGGAGAAATCAGAGCTGGAATACAGAGCTCATTTACAGCTCGCATAGAGCCAATAAAGCATTTAAATTGCTGGGAACGCCTCAGAGTCTTTAATATGTATTTACTGGAGCTGAGATGCCATAACATTCTGGAGTAAGAGATGGGAGAAAGTGTAAAATAAACCCAGTGAAAAGCAGAGGCGTAGTGGGCGCAATAAGAAAGCATTGTAGTATCAGTATCCATGTCCTTGCCGGGACAGGTGGAGAAGTCTTTAATAGGAAACTAGGCAAGCATCTCCAGGCTGTAATGGATATGAGGGCCAGCGGGTCGCCAGCAACAGCCTGAGTGACTAGGGAAGCACCAGACAAGCCTGGCCCAGGCTTGTCTGGTGCTTGGGGGTTGAAAAACTCAAAACTCATCAGAAGTAACTTCACAGTTGCATTTATTAAATACCTTAGCAAAATCTGTGTACATAACGTCTGCAGTTTTATTTTCTAACATTGATTCTTTCATTGACTTGATATCGTCATTGCCCTACTGAAGTCTTCACAGCTCAGGTTGAAAGATTCCATCACTGAAATTCATCCCGTGTGATAAAATATAACCGGGAAATATAGCTAGCGTTTATTTCCACTGTGTAACTATTAAGACCCTAGACAAAGTCTAAAGATTTGCAACGAGACTAATCTTACAACCAAGAGGAGAGGCTAAAAGAACTTATCCTGACGACCTCGTTTAAAATGCTGCTCCGTCTTCACATTACCTTTCAAGGCAGGTGAGATATCCTAACTAGAAAATAAAAAGACCTTAAAATACTCACATGCACTCTTTAGAACGAAAAAGAGAAATCTTGTATACATGTATATGGAAAACAGTTGAAGGTCGGCACTTTATATTCATACAAAACTAAAAACTTAACTGGAGTTAGGGGTACTGGAGTAAGTGTAGAATCAACTCAGTGATAAGCACGGATACCCAAGGACTGTAAGTATCCGTGGGTCACGACTCTTTAGCCTTCTACCCTTAGGGGAGGTACCTCAACGCCAGTGAGGAGGTCTTCGTCCATAGGAATTAGAGCTCTTCTCTTCCTTGAATCAAAACCTGATTGTTAGGTAAGACACATATGCAACAGTTAGGTATCTTTATTTCGAAACGTTTCGCCTACACAGTAGGCTTCTTCAGTCG
This sequence comes from Cherax quadricarinatus, assembly GCF_038502225.1. Lineage (NCBI taxonomy): Eukaryota > Metazoa > Arthropoda > Malacostraca > Decapoda > Parastacidae > Cherax > Cherax quadricarinatus. The sequence goes on along the minus strand of NC_091312.1, from coordinate 5,997,665 downwards.
AGTACAGAAAAGTTGATAGAAGCAGAAGATACTTGAAGACAATGTAATCAGTCCATCACCCTTAATAAAGTTTTGAGGTGGTCAGTCCCTCAGTCTGGAGAAGAGTATTGTTCCATAATATGAAACATATTGTTTCATATTATGGAACAATGCTCTTCTCCAGACTGAGGGACTGACCACCTCAAAACTTTAAGGGTGATGGACTGATTACATTGTCTTCAAGTATCTTCTGCTTCTATCAACTTTTCTGTACTCGACTGAAGAAGCCTACTGTGTAGGCGAAACGTTTCGAAATAAAGATACCTAACTGTTGCATATGTGTCTTGCCTAACAACCTGTCGGTATTTTATACCATTTTAATGTTCAAAACCTGATTACTTGTAGTCTCCAGTCCCCTAGGCATTGTATGGCCCCCACGGATTTAGCACTTATCCATAAATACTACTACTACTACCACCATCACTGCTTCTGCTGCTGTTGTTGCTGTTATTATTCAGCCTTCTGCCAAGAGATGTAAGTATTGCCGAAACAAACATAGAAGTTATCAAAAAGAAACTTGACTAATTTAAAAAAAAAAAATAGCGCGTGATCAGTTTGGGTGTAAAAGTCGTGTGGGGCTGCAGGTGGCATTAGCCTAGCACTAGCTGATGGTTGTAGGCGGATGCAGAAGTCCCGGACCGTCACAGCTATACCATTGGGTGCATATAAGCAGTACAATTACAGTGATATTCATGCAAGGTCTGCAAATATATGAACATTATGATATATCAAGAGTGAAGACTTGCGTTGAATGACCCATGCAGGGATGTCGCCTTTTGAAGTCATATGTTACATTATCATCATCAACGATAATGTGAAGATCAGTTTTGGAGTATTCAGCGCCATCATGGCTCACCTTCACAAAGTTGGGTGTGCTTTGACTTTGTGCTTGAAATGATATTCATTCATTTCCAATTGTTTGCATTTGTCATGTCTTACCCGTGTTCAAATGTAAATACATTACCCATTAGTCAGTCTTGGTGATAAGCAAGGTAAAGCATTAATAATATTTGCAGTGGTAAGTAACTTGCGTAATGTAATTTAGGGTTTGACATTAGTTTATATGCAGTCATAATGGTAAACAATCTTGAAGGTAATTTATTTTTGTAACCTAAACTTTCTTCTAGCAGTTTTGGCATTAATAGTTTCCTCGTGTCTCGTCTACCCCACTTTTTACCCTATTTCACCCTTCAGGACTCGTGATACGTGGAGTTCTATCTCTCCTCCCTTTCAAAAAATCGGACCTGATTACCTCCCTTTCCCCAGGTGCTATATGACTTTTAACATTATTTATTACTCTGTCGTGGTTGATCACGTAAATTGAAGGGAAAATAAACAGCCAGGTTACGCTGGGTGTTTGATCACTCAGTTTTGAGGATCCGAATTTTGGTAGATGACGTGATACACAGCAGTGACTCATCTCCTAAACACTTGTGAAATATTAAGATGAGATGGGAGCTTTCACGCGATTTTAATTATAGTGATTATGCTAATTATATTCATTATTGGTAATTATGGATTATTACCAACAAAACCAACCAGTAAAAAACGAAAAGAATATTTTTTTTTACAAACTTACATGGATTTGTGCAAAAACAGTGGCCTCACGGCAACAAATATATACAAGGTATATATATATATGGTAACAGTACTAGGAATCAAAGTAGTGTACATAAACAAAAAACTTGTAAGAAGAAATTTAACACGTTTAAAAAATCGGTTACATATATGTGTGGGTCACCACCTCACTGAAGTGCAGGTCAGCTTTGCATGACCTTATGGGTAGCTCACATTTTTTTTACGTTGATACCCAGAGAGACATCAAACGTTAGGGGATGTTTAGTATATTTTATTTCCTGGGTAGACACTAGGACAGAATTAATTAAAAGTTTATCTACACTCCAAGTACTTTGCACTCTGACCCAACACCTGTATTTGCAAAGAGGTACTGAGTATATATCAAATATGTACACCTATGACAAATTTTAAGAGATGAACAGAAAGATCGTATAGACAACTGCAGAAAAAATAGTAGCTGAAATAATAAATATAGTTAACGGGAAATGAAATAAAAGGGTAAACATCTTTCAGGGAAATAACAGGAGTAGAGCGGAAACTAGAACACTCACGTCAGAAAGTGGCAGTATAAAAGAAACAAAGTTAATAAAGAAAAAAAAAACTCACGTGAGCAGAATGTAAAAAAAGTTTTCCAGGGATACCCACTGAGGTATACCCACTTGGGTACATACACTAAAATCTACCTACTTAGTCTAAGTGGATACTGTTGGGAACTGTGGATACTATGTGGATAATGGGCCTTCGCGGCCCAGTCCTAGCCAGGCTGTTGGTGCTAGTTGCACAAAGTCTTACGTAAACATCACAGCATGACTGATCAGGAAATGACTTAAACGTGTCCAGTTCTTTCTTGAAGACAGCAAGGGGTCTATTGGTAATCTCTCTTATGTATAAAGGGGGTATGTTGAAAAGTCTTGGTCCCTTTACATTTATTGACGTTTCCATTAGTGTACTCAGTGAATGGTAAATTCTTTGTTTGAATTTCTTCCTCAGAGGTTTAGTAGTTGGTCAAAGAAAACCACATTAACGTTGGGTTGACAGTTCACTGGTGATCCCTGCATACTTTATAGTCGCCTCTTCTTTTCATTTAACTGCAGCTTTTGCATTATTGTTTATAATTATTAGTTACATAAAATTGTTGATGAAATAAATTGGCAATGACTAGAATTTATTCAATAGGTAATAATTCGGATAATTTTCAAAGAATAATTCGACCTAGATATGAAAACTTTGGAATTATTTGTTTTTGTTTTCAAAGCAATAAGTCTTTCTGACTAAAAGTGTTTTTACTAATATATTTGTTTCTTGTTTATAATAACAATACTACTGCTACTACTACTAATAATAGGTAATAGTAATAATACCATCTAGCAACAGGTTACAGATAGTTATAATCCCATGATGTTCTAGTAAGTAGTACCTACTGAACTCTTCAGACACGTTAGGTATTTTCAATAATTTTAAAGACCAGTAAATTTTGTGATAATATTTTAAAACCGGGCTAGACTTTGGATAACGTCGGTTAACCTGTAAATTCAACTATGTAAAAAAAAAAAAAGACAAAGAGGTTTTGCAGTAATGTTGAAGTGGGAGTTCTAGTAAAATGTGTGTTTTCTTTGATCTTAATATGTTCGTAAAAATTTGTGCAGATATAAGGCTTGTGACTGTTTATAAGTGGTCTTATTTCATTGTAAGTTGCTTAAGTAATTTCAGAACACTGGCATTTTACTTACTCAAGAGAGTCGTATTACATATATGGTAAAGGAAGGGAAGGTGGGAAGTGCTGTAAGGTGAAGGCGGAGACTGAAGGTAAACAATAAGCATTTACCCTTGATGGGTTTCCAAAATTTCCGTACTCAGCAACCCAACCTTGGGCCAGGCTTGTCAGGTGCTTGCCCGGTCAACCGGTCTGTTGCTGCTGGCAGTCCGCTGGTTCACATATCCATCACAGCCGGTTGATCCGGCATTTCGCAGTGCTTTTCATATTTTCTGGCAGGACATGAAAATGTCTCGAACCACGGATGTTCATACAATTTGCTTATTCACTTTGCTTATTCTACGCCAATATTTTTCACTCCAGTATATTGAGGCTTAGTTTTATTTTGCAAATATTATTTGATAAGGCTATATTGAGATATACTAGGACAGGATACCAAGAATATTTCTCTCGATGGCCCTGTGATCAAACAATACCGTTACCTTAAAATTAAGGCTTTCTTGATATTACGTGTTTTTATACCAACGAAGGCTGTAGTTGGAGAGGGAACGTGTGGTGGAATATTTTCTATTTGATGACCAAGGCTCATGAAGTATTGTATGATGAGGCTAGGGCTACGGTGCTGTCAAAAGAACTAGCCGTTGTGGTGCTGTCACAAGAACTAGCTGCTGTGGTGCTGCCACAAGAACTAGCTGCTGTGGTGCTGCCACAAGAACTAACTGCTGTGGTGCTGTCACAAGAACTAGCCGTTGTGGTGCTGTCACAAGAACTAGCCGTTGTGGTGCTGTCACAAGAACTAGCCGTTGTGGTGCTGTCACAAGAACTAGCCGTTGTGGTGCTGTCACAGGAACTAACTGCTGTGGTGCTGTCACAAGAACTAACTGCTGTGGTGCTGTCACAAGAACTAGCCGTTGTGGTGCTGTCACAAGAACTAGCCGTTGTGGTGCTGTCACAAGAACTAGCCGTTGTGGTGCTGTCACAAGAACTAGCTGCTGTGGTGCTGTCACAAGAACTAGCTGCTGTGGTGCTGTCACAAGAACTAACTGCTGTGGTGCTGTCACAAGAACTAACTGCTGTGGTGCTGTCACAAGAACTAACTGCTGTGGTGCTGTCACAAGACCTAGGTGCTGTCACAAGAACTGCTGTGGTGCTGTCACAAGAAATAGCCGTTGTGGTGCTGTCACAAGAACTAACTGCTGTGGTGCTGTCACAAGAACTAGCTGCTGTGGTGCTGTCACAAGAACTAGCTGCTGTGGTGCTGTCACAAGAACTAGCTGCTGTGGTGCTGTCACAAGAACTAGCCGTTGTGGTGCTGTCACAAGAACTAGCCGTTGTGGTGCTGTCACAAGAACTAGCCGTTGTGGTGCTGTCACAAGAACTGCTGTGGTGCTGTCACAAGAACTAGCCGTTGTGGTGCTGTCACAAGAACTAACTGCTGTAGTGCTGTCACAAGAACTGCTGTGGTGCTGTCACAAGAACTAACTGCTGTGGTGCTGTCACAAGAACTAACTGATGTGGTGCTGTCACAAGAACTAGCCGTTGTGGTGCTGTCACAAGAACTAACTGATGTGGTGCTGTCACAAGAACTAGCTGTTGTGGTGCTGTCAAAAGAACTAACTGCTGTGGTGCTGTCACAAGAACTAACTGCTGTGGTGCTGTCACAAGAACTAACTGCTGTGGTGCTGTCACAAGAACTAACTGCTGTGGTGCTGTCACAAGAACTAGCTGTTGTGGTGCTGTCACAAGAACTAGCTGTTGTGGTGCTGTCACAAGAACTAACTGCTGTGGTGCTGTCACAAGAACTAGCTGTTGTGGTGCTGTCTCAAGAACTAGCTGTTGTGGTGCTGTCACAAGAACTGCTGTGGTGCTTTCACAAGAACTAACTGCTGTGGTGCTGTCACAAGAACTAACTGCTGTGGTGCTGTCACAAGAACTAGCTGTTGTGGTGCTGTCACAAGAACTAACTGCTGTGGTGCTGTCACAAGAACTAGCCGTTGTGGTGCTGTCACAAGAACTAACTGATGTGGTGCTGTCACAAGAACTAGCTGTTGTGGTGCTGTCAAAAGAACTAACTGCTGTGGTGCTGTCACAAGAACTAACTGCTGTGGTGCTGTCACAAGAACTAACTGCTGTGGTGCTGTCACAAGAACTAACTGCTGTGGTGCTGTCACAAGAACTAACTGCTGTGGTGCTGTCACAAGAACTAACTGCTGTGGTGCTGTCACAAGAACTAGCTGTTGTGGTGCTGTCACAAGAACTAACTGCTGTGGTGCTGTCACAAGAACTAGCTGTTGTGGTGCTGTCTCAAGAACTAGCTGTTGTGGTGCTGTCACAAGAACTGCTGTGGTGCTTTCACAAGAACTAACTGCTGTGGTGCTGTCACAAGAACTAACTGCTGTGGTGCTGTCACAAGAACTAGCTGTTGTGGTGCTGTCACAAGAACTAACTGCTGTGGTGCTGCCACAAGAACTAGCCGTTGTGGTGCTGCCATAAGAACTAGCTGCTGTGGTGCTGTCACAAGAACTAACTGCTGTGGTGCTGTCACAAGAACTAGCCGTTGTGGTGCTGTCACAAGAACTAGCTGCTGTGGTGCTGTCACAAGAACTAACTGCTGTGGTGCTGTCACAAGAACTAACCGTTGTGGTGCTGTCACAAGAACTAACTGCTGTGGTGCTGTCACAAGAACTAACTGCTGTGGTGCTGTCTCAAGAACTAGCTGTTGTGGTGCTGTCACAAGAACTAACTGCTGTGGTGCTGTCACAAGAACTAGCCGTTGTGGTGCTGTCACAAGAACTAACTGCTGTGGTGCTGTCACAAGAACTAACTGCTGTGGTGCTGTCTCAAGAACTAGCTGTTGTGCTGTCACAAGAACTAACTGCTGTGGTGCTGTCACAAGAACTAGCCGTTGTGGTGCTGTCACAAGAACTAACTGCTGTGGTGCTGTCTCAGGAACTAGCTGTTGTGGTGCTGTCACAAGAACTAACTGCTGTGGTGCTGCCACAAGAGCTAACTGCTGCGTTGCTGTCACAAGAACTGACTGCTGCGTTGCTGTCACAAGAACTAACTGCTGTAGTGCTGTCACAAGAACTAGCTGCTGTGGTGCTGTCACAAGAACTGACTGCTGCGTTGCTGTCACAAGAACTAACTGCTGCGTTGCGGTCGCAAGAACTAACTGCTGCGTTGCGGTCGCAAGAACTGACTGCTGCGGTGCTGTCACAAGAACTGACTGCTGTGGTGCTGTCACAAGAACTGACCTCAACTTGAGGAATATTACCTATGACACAGGAAATCTGGTAGTGCTTGTTACATCTACTTACATACATACACACACACCCGCTCATATACCATTCACAGTACTCTTGATGGCATGATAGTACTTCTCTAAGGAGTGTTCTGTGACTAACATGTCATGAGAAAATTTTCAATTCTTGTATAATGCGTAAACATTTCAGATTATGTATAAATTCGTTATTATTACCTGATCCCTACTGGTCAGGTAATAATGGTAACTGGGGATACTGTAGTGAATTAAAATTAATTAGGGCACATTACGAAATGTGAGGCTGGTAGTTGGTGGTGGTGACGCTAAGGCGTAGGTGGCGTGGAGGTGGTGCAGTGTGTGGAGCTGATCTCTTCCAGGCTCTCACCTCCCCATTGCCCACCATAGTCATAACTAGCGCATGTACGTCTGCAAGTGAATTAAGGTCTATAAATGTAGTTATTAACAAGGTACGCACTACACAGGAAAGCATAAGCGACAGTTGATAATGTATAATACCCGTAATCATCAGTTGTAACGTGTGTGTGTACTCACCTAGTTGAGGTTGCAGGGGTCGAGTCCTAACTCCTGGGCCCCGCCTCTTCACCGATCGCTACTAGGTCCTCTCTCCCTGCTCCATAAGCTTTATCAAACCTCGTCTTAAATTATGTATGGTTCCTGCCTCCACTACGTCACTTGCCAAACTATTCCACTTCCAGACAACTCTGTGACTAGAGAAATACTTCCGAACATCCCTTTGACTCATCTGAGTCTTCAACTTCCATTTGTGACCCCTTGTTTCTGTGTCCCATCTCTGGAATATCCTGTCTCTGTCCACCTTGTCTGTTCCTCGCAGTATTTTGTATGTTGTTATGTCTTCCCTAACCCTCCGGTCCTCCAGTGTCGTCAGGCCGATGTCCCTTAACCTTTCTTCGTAGGACATTCCCGTTAGCTCTGGGACTAGTCTTGTTGCAAACCTTTGCACTTTCTCTAATTTCTTGACGTGCTTGACCAGCTGTGGATTCCAAACTGGTACTGCATACTCCAGTATGGGCCTGACGTACATGGTGTACAGAGTCTTGAACGATTCCTCACGGAGGTATCGGAATGCTATTCTCAGGTTTGCCAGGCGCCCGTGTGCTTCAGGAGTTATCTGGTTGATGTGCGCCTCAGGAAATGTGCTCGGTATTATACTCACCCCAAGATCCTTTTCCTTAAGTGAGGGTTGCAGTCTTTGGCCACCTAGCCTATACTCTATCTGCGGTCTTCTTTGCCTTTCCCCGATCTTCACGACTTTGCATTTGGCGGGGTTAAATTTGAGGAGCCAGTTGCTGTACCAGGCTTCCAGTCTGTCCAAGTCTCTTTGTAATCCTGCCTGATCCTCATCCGATTTAATTCTCATTAACTTCACATCATCTACAAATAAGGGCACTTCTGAGTCTATCCCTTCCGTCATGTTATTCACATATTCCAGAAACAGCACTGGTCCTAGGTCTGACCCCCCTGTGGAACTCCGCTCATCACAGGCGCCCACTCTGACACCTCGTCACGTACCATGACTAGTTGTTGCCTCCCTGTCAGGTATTCTCTGAACCATTGCAGTGCCCTTCCTGTTATGTGTGCCTGTTCCTCTAGCGTTAGAACAAATCTGTTGTGAGGAACTGTGTTAAAGGCCTACTTGTAGTCCAAGAAAATGTAGTCTACCCGCCCCTCTCTTTCTTGTCTTACTTCCGTTACCATGTCATAAAATTTCAGTAGGTTTGTGACAGGATTTTTCTTCCCTGAATCTGTGCTGGTTGTCGTTTATAAGCTTGTTCCGTTCCAGGTGCTCCACCACTTTCCTCCTGATAATCTTCTCCATGTCTTTGCATACTGTACATGTCAGTGACACGGGTCTGTGGTTTGGTGCCTCGTGTCTGTCTCCTTTCTTAAAAATGGGAACTACATTAGCTGTCTTCCATACCTCAGGTAGTTGCCCAGATTCAGTGGATGTGTTGAAAATTGTTGTTAATGGCACATACAGCGTCTCTGCTCCCTGTGTAAGGACCCACGGAGAGATATTGTCCAGTCCCACCGCTTTTGAGGTATCAAGTTCACTTAGCATCTTCTTCGCTTCCTCCTCGGTTGTGTGTATTTCATCCAGCACTTGTTGGCATATCCCTTGTTAGTGTATCCCCCTATTCTGACTTCCCGGAGTCATTTCACTGTAAATACTTCCTTAAATCTCATGTTGAACTCTCACATACTTCTTGATCGTTTCTTGTAAGCTCCCCACCTGCTTTCCTCAGCCCTTGACTGTTATCTTCCTTCTGATGTGGCTATACAACAGCTTCAGGTCAGACTTGACTTTCGATGTTATGTCGTTTTTGTACTGTCGCTGGGCCTCCCTCCATATCTGTGCATACTCGTTTCTGGCTCTCCGACTAATCTGTTTTCCTGGGTAAACCAAGGGCTCGTTCTGGTCTTCCCATTATTTCTGTTGCCCTTGGGAACAAACTTTTCCTCTGCCTCCTTGCATTTTGTCATCGCAAATATAATATAATATATATATATATATATATATATATATATATATATATATATATATATATATATATATATATATATATATATATTGTGTGTGTGTGTCGTGCCTAATAGGTAAAACTGGTCAGTTAGTAAGAACTCATATTAAGTCCTTTCAAAAATTTTCTCTTATACATTTAAAGATATATGTTTTTTCATTTATGTTAATATAAAAATTAATTATTTTGTACCAAAAGAACCTTAGAAAACTTACCTAACCTTATTATAACAAGCGCAATTTAATTTAGCCTACTCAAACTAAATATATTCTATGTAATTTACAGTAATTTAATAATAAACAAACCCAATTAAATATATTTTTTTCGTTGGGTTCAGAATGATTTTTGCGGTATTATTGCACACACAAATTTTCGCTTGGCCTATTTGGCAAGAAGAGCGTTGCTATATATAACCCAGCAAACCACCCTGATGGGATCACCATTTATCCATTTAGCCTTGGAAGAATGGCAAGCTCTTAGCATGGGACTGTACCTGTGTGTCCACACTAGGTAACACCTGTATCCATCAGAGTGTCAGGCGACAGGGAGGAGCTGCTGACCACAGGGAGGGGTACAAGATCGGCAACTACAGGGACATAAAACAGTAGTATCAATTTGTCCCAGTAGGATCAGAGACCTTGGTATCCTGGGGAAAAATGCCACATTTCCTTAAAGAACTGGGTTCCAGACTCATCGACACCACCAATGGCCCAAGAGGAGCCACTTTAATGTTCCAGCGCCTCAGTGTGGCCATCCAGAGGGGAAATGCATGCTGCATACTGCGCTCACGTCCGGCTTCAGAGGAGTTGGGAGACTCATAACCTTAGATATATTGTACCAGTGTATTCATGTTTGTATTTTCTACATAAAAATATAGGGGGAGGTAGAAGAAAATTTTCAGACAGCTTCGGGGAAAACCTTGAGTTTTCCCTGAGGTACGTTTATTGTTTTCTCTGAGGATGAGAGTCCCCAGTAAAGTAGTTCTAGAGGTGGTACCTCCCTATATATATATATATATATATATATATATATATATATATATATATATATATATATATATATATATATATATATATATTATATAATGTGTGTGTCGTGCCGAATATGTAAAACTGGTCAATTAGCAAGAGCTCACTTAAAATTAAGTCCTTTCTAAAATTTTGTCTTATACGTTTAAAGATATATATTTTTCATTAATGTTGATGTAAAAATTTATAATTTTGCACCAAAAGGAACTTAGAAAACTTACCTAACCTTATTATAACAAGCTCAATTTATTTTAGCCTAACCCAACTAAATATATATAATATATATATATATATATATATATATATACATATATATATATATTATGTATATAAATATATATTCATATATACATACATTATATATATATATATATATATAATATATATATATGTAACATATATATAATATATATGTATAATATATATATATATATATATATATATATATATATATATATATATATATATATATATATATATATATATATATATATATATATATATATATTATATAATATATATATATATATATATATATATATATATATATATATATATATATATATATATATATATATATATATATTCCCAAAAGGTACCACCTCTAGAACTGTTATAGGGACCCTCATCCTCAGAGAAAAGAATAAACTTGCTTCAGGGAAAACTCAAGATTCTCCCTGAAGCTGTTTGAGAATTTTCTCCTACCACCCCCTATATTATATATATATGTGTGTGTGTGTGTGTGTGTGTGTGTGTGTGTGTGTGTGTGTGTGTGTGTGTGTGTGTGTGTGTGTGTGTGTGTGTGTGAGGGCATTCCTGGAAGTGTGCACTGAACACTGTCATAGCACACCACTGGCACACACTCTAACACAACACTCATGAGTATTTACCAGAGGATAACAAAAATATTTAAACATTGCGACTCTCATCTATTGAGCCTTCATGTATGATCATCAGTAAGACACTGACTGCATATTAAATCCTATAAAAACCATACACATGTGTATTCCGCCATTCGCATCAGTACAATTATGTCCCGAAGAACTGGTAAGATAAAAAGTTTCATATATACGCTCAGTTGTCCTATAAAGAAATTGCTCAGAAAGAGGAGATATTTTATATATATAATATCAGTTAAGGCTTTCATCGGTCAAGTCGTAAGACTCACCATTATAAAAAACCGCACTTCTCAGCAGGGCACACTGTAATAAGCGAATTACCAGATCGGCTGAACCAGTCTTTGTTGATCAAATCATTAAAATGTTAAGACTCAATAGACACTTGATGAACGTTTCCTCAACATTTATCTTCAGATTCCTGACAATGATGGATCGTTCTCCTTAAGCAGGATTCCTGGCTTGAGAAGAGCTCTTGTCGCCATGTGTACATCAGTAATGTGTGACTACTGTTGTATATATTATAGATACGCAGTGGGAAGAAAAGCTAGCTGTTTTTCTGTCATACTCTCACATCAGATACTTTTAATGAATTCTGTCTGGCTGAGTTAAGAGACTTTTGAAGGGCGAGGAGAATCTCAAGTAGCCATGGGTTCAGTAGCTATGGCAGCTTCAGAGGGGTTCGTTCCAGACTCCAGAGGAATTGGGGGTATTACCTATGAATTACCCTATCTAAGTACCCTCTCCTTAGTACAGGGGGGAGGGGCAGTAAAATTTATTATAATATTATTAGCATTGCAGAAAAGCTTTATTGCTCATACATTAAAAATACTAACACTGACCAAAAAATAAATACAGATACGCAGACACATATACACAATGGAGGTGTAGAGAGGAAAGGTCGCCAGGAAAGCATGTTATGCGTATTTAACACGAGCACTGAACACCGCCAAGGAAATTCTGCCATTCTACAATGAAAATATTTGACGATGTTTTGTGAATGGCAATGTAAAATGAAGTGGAAAAAGGTCTTTTCTATGCTACGAATCTAATATCTTAAGCAGTGACTGGGAACAACAAAAAGGAAAAGCCTTCAGTGTGGGTTCTTTCTGAGCGTAAATTAAAATGGTATGTTTAAGTCTATCGACTGCACATCGGTCATTACAAGTGCAACTCACTTGAACACTACTACAATACTTTAATCTCTAAAATATTATATTTTACACACACACACACATACACACACACACACACACACACATACACACATACACACACACACACACACACACACACACACACACACACACACACACACACACACACACACACACACACACACACACACATACACACTTGTTCTTGGTATACGTGAACGACATAACGGAAGGGATAGACTCAGAAGTGTCCTTGTTTGCAGATGATGTGAAGTTAATGAGAAGAATCAAATCGGACGAGGATCAGGCAGGACTACAAAGAGACCTGGACAGGCTACAAGCCTGGTCCAGCAACTGGCTCCTTGAATTTAACCCTGCCAAATGCAAAGTCATGAAGATTGGGGAAGGGCAAAGAAGACCGCAGACACAATATAGTTTAGATGGCCAAAGACTGCAAACCTCACTCAAGGAAAAAGATCTGGGGGTGAGTATAACACCAAGCATATCTCCTGAGGCGCACATCAATCAGATAACTGCTGCAGCATACGGGCGCCTGGCAAACCTACGGATAGCGTTCCGATACCTCAGTAAGGATTCGTTTAAGACTCTGTATACCATCTACGTCAGACCCATACTGGAGTATGCAGCACCAGTTTGGAATCCACACCTAGTCAAGCACGTCAAGAAATTAGAGAAAGTGCAAAGGTTTGCAACAAGACTAGTCCCAGAGCTACGGGGATTGTCCTATGAAGAAAGGTTGAGGGAAATCGGCCTGACGACACTGGAGGCCAGGAGGGTCAGGGGAGACATGATAACGACATATAAAATACTGCGCGGAATAGACGAGGTGGACAAAGACGGGATGTTCCAGAGATGGGACACAGACACAAGAGGTCACAATTGGAAGTTGAAGACTCAGATGAATCAAAGGGATGTTAGGAAGTATTTCTTCAGTCATAGAGTAGTCAGGCCATGGAATAGCCTAGAAAGTGATGTGGTGGAGGCAGGAACCATACATAGTTTTAAGGCGAGGTATGATAGAGCTCATGGGGCAGGGAGAGAGAGGACCTAGTAGCAATCAGCGAAGAGGCGGGGCCAGGAGCTGTGACTCGACCCCTTCAACCACAAATAGGTGAGTACACACACACACACACACACACACACACACACACACACACACACACACACACACACATACATACACACACACATACACACACACATACACACACACATACACACACATACATACACATACATACACACACATACATACACACACACATACACACACACACACATACACATACACACACACACATACACATACACACACACACATACACACACACACACACACACACACACACACACACACACATACACATACACACACATACACACACACACTACACACATACACACACACACACACACACACACATATACACACATACACACACATACACACATACACACATACACACACATATACACACATACACACACATCCACACACATACACACACATACACACACACACACACACACACACACACACACACACACACACACACACACATACACATACACACACACACACACACACACATACACGCACAGACACACACACACACACACACACACACACACACACACACACACACACACACACACACACACACACACACACACACACACACACACACACAAGAGATTGGTGCAAAAACTGGAGGACCAAGCAGGGATAACAGGGAAGGCACTACAATGGATCAGGGAATACTTGTCAGGAAGACAGCAGCGAGTCATGGTACGTGGCGAGGTGTCAGAGTGGGCGCCTGTGACCAGCGGGGTCCCGCAGGGGTCAATCCTAGGACCAGTGCTGTTTCTGGTATTTGTGAACGACATGACGGAAGGAATAGACTCTGAGGTGTCCCTGTTTGCAGATGACGTGAAGTTGATGAGAAGAATTCACTCGATCGAAGACCAGGCAGAACTACAAAGGGATCTGGACAGGCTGCAGACCTGGTCCAGCAATTGGCTCCTGGAGTTCAATCCCACCAAGTGCAAAGTCATGAAGATTGGGGAAGGGCAAAGAAGGCCGCAGACGGAGTACAGTCTAGGGGGTCAGAGACTACAAACCTCACTCAAGGAAAAAGATCTTGGGGTGAGTATAACACCAGGCACATCTCCTGAAGCGCACATCAACCAAATAACTGCTGCAGCATATGGGCGCCTAGCAAACCTCAGAACAGCATTCCGACATCTTAATAAGGAATCATTCAGGACCCTGTACACCGTGTATGTTAGGCCCATATTGGAGTATGCGGCACCAGTTTGGAACCCACACCTAGCCAAGCACGTGAAGAAACTAGAGAAAGTGCAAAGGTTTGCAACAAGACTAGTCCCAGAGCTAAGAGGTATGTCCTACGAGGAGAGGTTAAGGGAAATCAACCTGACGACACTGGAGGACAGGAGAGATAGGGGGGACATGATAACGACATACAAAATACTGAGAGGAATTGACAAGGTGGACAAAGACAGGATGTTCCAGAGATTGGACACAGTAACAAGGGGACACAGTTGGAAGCTGAAGACACAGATGAATCACAGGGATGTTAGGAAGTATTTCTTCAGCCACAGAGTAGTCAGTAAGTGGAATAGTTTGGGAAGCGATGTAGTGAAGGCAGGATCCATACATAGCTTTAAGCAGAGGTATGATAAAGCTCACGGCTCAGGGAGAGTGACCTAGTAGCGATCAGTGAAGAGGCGGGGCCAGGAGCTCGGACTCGACCCCCGCAACCTCAACTAGGTGAGTAGGTGAGTACACACACACACACACATACACGGTTCAGGGAGAGTGACCTAGTAGCGACCAGTGAAGAGGCGGGGCCAGGAGCTAGGACTCGACCTCTGCAACCTCAACTAGGTGAGTACACACACACACACACACACACACACACACACACACACACACACACACACACACACACACACACACACACACACACACATGCTGCAGTATATGGGCGCCTGGCAAACCTGAGAGTAGCGTTCCGGTACCTCAGTAAGGAATTGTTCAAGACTTTATACACTGTGTACGTCAGGCCCATACTGGAGTACGCAGCACCAGTTTGGAACCCACACCTGGTCAAGCACGTCAAGAAATTAGAGAAAGTGCAAAGGTTTGCAACAAGGCTAGTTCCAGAGCTAAGGGGAATGTCATATGAAGAAAGGTTAAGGGAAATTGGTCTGACAACACTGGAGGACAGGAGGGTCAGGGGAGACATGATAGCGACATACAAAATACTGCATGGAATAGGTAAGGTGGACAGAGACAGGATGTTCCAGAGATGGGACACAGAAACAAGGGGTCACAATTGGAAGCTGAAGACTCACATGAGTCAAAGGGATGTTAGGAGGTATTTCTTCAGCCACAGAGTTGTCAGGAAGTGGAATAGTCTGGCAAGCGGTGTAGTGGATGCAGGAACTATACATAGTTTAAAGACAAGGTATGATAAAGCTCATGGAGCAGGGAGAGGGAGGACCCAGTAGCGGTCAGTGAAGAGGCGGGGTCAGGAGCCGAGTCTCGACCCCTTCAACCACAATTCGCTGAATTAGGCGAGTACACACATTTATTCTGCGAGGTAAACACCACTATGTTTATTCTCTGTGCTTAATCGTAAGGATGACATCATCTGGATGGTAGCAGTAATTCCTCAGAGTTGCCCTAAATGTAACTAGAAAGACTTTAAACTTGTGGGTGAGGGCGGAGCATGACGCTGTCACCTTGCATTGTGGGTGATAAGCTGTAAGTGAGGTTCCTGAAGAGGACACAGGCAGGCATGAGAGTCGTTTTTGCAACTCCTTCACTAAGCTGCCTTGGCTCTTGTTGCTCAAGTTGGTACGGCACTACTCCCTGCCTCGCAACCACTTGTACCCGCGTCACTCCGTAAATGTTTAACGCTACTTATTCACTTGAGAGAGAGATATTGAATGGGGTCAGAGGGGGTAGCAAAGGTGGTCTTTGGTCTTGTAGGTTTTAATATTTCCGCTATGAAAGCAAAAGACTCGGCAGGAGCTGCAACATTCCCCCGATGAAAAGCAGGGATGCCACGAGTACTTTGAGAGACAACACAGTAAGCTTCCGGGGCCCAAGACTGTTCAACTGCCTCCCAGCATACATAAGGGGGATTACCAATAGACCCCTGGCTGTCTTCCAGAAGGCACCCCTCAAGGAAGGTTCCTTGATGTTGATGAGGGGCTCTTGATTTAGGGAATTGGATCTGTGCTCCAGTTCCCCGAATTAAGCCTGAATGCCTTCCACATCCCCCCCCTCAGGCGCTGTATAATCCTCCGGGTTTAGCGCTTCCCCCTTGATTATAATAATAATAATTCAAGAAGGCACTGGGCAGACACCTAAAGTCAGTGCCTGACCAACCGGGCTGTGGTTTGTATGTCAGTTTGCGTACAGCCGGCAGTAACAGCCTGGTTGATCGGACCCTGATCCAACATGAGGCCTGATCTCAGACCGAGCCGCCGGGGCGTTGACCTCCGAAACCCTCTCCAGGTAAACGCCTTTATAAATGTTGAATTTTTTATTCTGGTCATAGAGGAGTCGTTCAACCTTTGAGGTCATATAGTACCAGGATATTGTCGGGTAGCCAGATTTGATTCAAGAGGATAGTTCTGATTCCTTGGATCAAGAGTCTATTCAGGAGCATCAGCGCACTCCATCCCCTTGAAAGGGGGTGTCACGACCCATGATGAGTCGTGGCGGTGTCTGGCGTTTATTTCTCCGTGCCGGGTTAGTGCTGGTGTGTCAGCTGGTACTGGTCTCGCAGGTGAGCACTGATCTGGTCTCACAGCTAATGTTGGTCTTGTAGATGAATGGTTCAGAGAACCGACATGTTGATAAATTAGACACATATGCAACTCTTGGGTATCTTTATTGAGGAAACGTTTCCTCAATAAAGATACCCAAGAGTTGCATATGTGTCTAATTTATCAATGTTGGTCTTACAAGTGGGCACTGGTCTGGTCTTTCAGGTGGTACTGGTCTCATAGTTGGGCACTGGTCTGGTCTCAGGTGGTACTGGCCTCACAGTTGGACACTGGTCTGGTCTCAGGTGGTACTAGTCTCACAGGTGAGCACTAATCTGGTCACCGTGTACCAACAGTTATAGTCACCAACGAAGACACAGGTGGCATACCTGTGATACCATACAAAGAAGAAAAATAGAAAATACAAACATCAATTGAAAAAAAAAAGATTCAAACATTAAGATACTTATGAATTAGCTGGGCTTAAAGTCGTTATTGAGTAAGTTATCGTAAGACTGTTTTGACAGAATTACTGCAGTGTACGTCCTCTGTTTCTGGAGTACATCATGACAGTTGTACCTTCGATGAGTTTCCAGTCTTACTACTCTCGGAGCCCCACCATGGGCCAGTCAGTAGCTTGTGTGTGATGGTGATACCAGGTGTCAGTCTGTGTACAGTTTTTGATACCAAGTGTTATTGTGTAGCTACAGTGGTGAATATCAAAATGGTATACAATACCGAGAGGTTGGTAGGTAAGACACATAGGCAACAGTTAGGCAGCTTTATTCAGAAACGTTTCGCCTACACAGTTCAAGGGTGATGGACTGATTACATCGTCTTCACGTCTCTACTGCTCTTGCCTACTTTCTGTATTCGACTGAAGAAGCCTACTGTGTAGGCGAAACGTTTCGGAATAAAGTTGCCTAAATGTTGCCTATGTGTCTTACCTACCAACCTGTCGGTATTGTATACCATTTTGATATTCACTCTCAGACACTGCAACACAATGGCATCTTGGTACAGAAGAGAAAGCACCTTGGACAACTTTTTCAAGTGGGAATTGTTTGATTTGAGAGGGATGTGACCTCTCAGTGGCTACATTCACACTACTACTACTCTGCACCTCTCCTTCAGGCAGTATTTAAGTCTCCGCACTGTCGCTTGATCTTCAGTTAGTTCCAGACTTTGGAACAGAACTTCTCCAGGCTGAGGGACTGACAACCTCAAATCTACGACTTCAAGGGTGATGGACTGATTACATCGTCTTCACGTCTCTACGGCTCCTGCCTACTTTCTGTATTCGACTGAAGAAGCCTACTGTGTAAGCGAAACGGTTTGGAATAAAGTTGCCTAACTGTTGCCTATGTGTCTTACCTACCAGCTACAGTGGTGATACCAGGTGTCATTGTGTAGCTACAGTTGGTGATACCAGGTGTCATTGTGTGTACAGTTAATATCAGGGGGTCATTGTGTGTACAGTTGGTGATACCAGGTGTCGTGTGCACAGTTGGTGATACCAGGTGTCATTGTGTGTACAGTTGGTGATATCAGGTGTCATTGTGTATCTACAGTTGGTGATACCAGGTGTCATTGTGTGTACAGTTGGTGATAACAGGTATCATTGTGTGTACAGTCGGTGATACATACCAGGTGTCGTCCCGTGTACACTGTAACTCAAAGACCCCGAGGTCTTTGAGTTACAGCCCCTCGCTCTTGATCCATTTCCTTGGATCAAAAGCGAGGGGCTCTTGATCCATTCTCCATGCGCTGTATGACCAATACGAGAAGAGTGCTGCTTTCCTGTCTTAATTATAATAGTGGATTTTCTTGTGCACTATATTATGGTGTTGTCGGAGACCTGTATGGTGTGCTTAGGAACAGGAAGGCAAGTACACCATTTGCCCAGAGGGCACGGGAAGGAGGGAGGGGGACGGAAAGGGAGTGGGGAGGTTGTGCACCTATCTGGAGGGTGAGGGGTGAAAAGGGAGGGAGGCCGTACAGTTACCTAGGGAATTGAGCAGGGATTGAGGGAGATTATATGGATCTGGATGTTGAGGGAGAGTGGCATTGCAATTATTTTATGAATGGGAGGGACAGAGGAAGGGACGCAGTATTTTTACCTTAAGGGTCAGTAATCTAGAGTACTTAATTACGTAAGGAAATCGAATTGGGGGAGATGGCGACCAACGGTACGGTCTGGAGTTTTGAGACTCTCTGATCGCGGGTTCTATCCCGCCCGTGGTATGGTTTGTACAGTACAGTATGTGAGGGAACAGATTTCTCAATCCCTGAGTGGTGTTGAAGAGAAGAGAGACACAGGTGACAGGCTGAAGGACGCTGAATGTAGAACAAGTGTCTGTTACCTTAAGAAAACTGTCGGGCTGGAACTACAGTTTATCTCACTCGTTCAGCGTCTTGGAGTAAATGGGTGGAGAGAGGTCATTCAGTGCGTGAGAGGCGTCTCCCTAGGATTGTTACATTTATATACAGATGGAGGACTTATCAAGGAGGGATCATGTTGTACTAATAACATATTTGTGTAGGTGTGGAGTTACGTGGATGCTTTCTCTCTGATGACTGTCCTTCCCCACGCCACAGCTGGAGAGGCTGTGGGTATGGCGATGGGATGAAGATGTAAGGGTTTTGAAAAGAAGGTGGGAAGAAAGAGTGGGGGTCAGACAGGTTATGAGGGTACATATTCCACCTGCCCGCGCTGGGGGGAGGGGCAAGATGTTTTGCTGATAACTCCCTCAACTTTTTTTTTTTTTTAAATTTTTTGTAATGGTAGTAGTGGTGGGTGAGGGTGGCAAGTAGCAGACGGCGATGCGTGGGAAGAGGTAAGGTTGGAGAAAAAATAGAGATGAAACGAGAGTTGTGGTGAAGTGGGAGACTGGACACGGACCTCTCTGTGATTGTCCTGTTGGGTAAAGCATGCAGGCACACGAACACATGAAAAGTATAGTGCTCTAGAAATCAAATTGTGAAGAGCAATGGAAGATAGTGATTTCATTTCCCATATCTTGTGTTAGGAAGACGGGGAATCGAGCACGCAGGTGTTGTGTTGGATGATATTCGATGTGAGGCAGTTTGTTAGGTCTGTTGTAGTCACTTGGTGGCAAGAAAATAAGACGAGGTTTACTGAAGGAGACCTGTATGTTAGGCAAGTCCTCTGTATGCCCAAATATTTTCGGTGGTGTATCTGTCAAACGTGTTTTTATAACGCTTTGGAAAGCGTTTTTTTTTTTAAACATTATTAAACAGTAAAAGAAATTAACATGAAGGGGGGAAAACACTAGAGATTATTTATAATTCTAACACGGTTAGTGTTAAATAGCTTACACTGACTAATAAAGCTACCAAAGTTATTTAATATTTAATTGCAATATGGTGGAAGTTACAATGAAAAAAATTAGGGTGGCACTAGGTTATTGTTAAGAAAAGATAAATAATAGCATCCCTGTGTAATATATAGTTTTTCTTATTTACTTCTTTGTTGGTGCGTGAGAGATGTAATGACAGCCTGACCGATCGGTCTATTAACCAGGCCAGGTCAGAAACAAGGCCATGGGGGTGGCAGTTCGCTGAGCCACGATAAGTGCATTAACCACGGGGTGACAGTGTGTTGACCAGGTGACGCTTTTAAGTGTTTAATCAGATGGCGTTGATAGTGTTAATCAGGTGATGCTGATAGAGGCGTAAACAGACATCATGCAGCTCTTAAAGTTACGCTGTTACACTAGCACTGGCCGTAGTTTACCAGGTGAGTATTGACCTCACTTATTGCTGTAATGGTTGGTGAAGCAGCGCCCCATTATTAACAGTTTCCTGAGCAAAACAAAAATCGATTTGGTAATACTAATAGAAATATTGTTGAATGTCACTGTTGAAAGAGCAAAAACTTAATCTTTCTTTCTGTGTGTGTGTGTGTGTGTGTGAGAGAGAGAGAGAGAGAGAGAGAGAACGAACTAACGAAATAACTAACTTACTTGATTTCATGTACTACAGTGAGAAAAAAGAAACATCTGCTGTTGCCAACAAAGTGTTACTACTCTGGTGTTCAGGTAGGCTACAAACATCTGTGGGGATTTGCACCACTTTGAAGTTACCCTTAAGCATATGTTCACTTTCTAATCAGCATTTTTCTCAAGAATTGCAGGATAATATACTTGAATGTTAAATAATCAAGAGGAATTAGGAACAGTTAGTGTACAGGTGATTAAGAATTTTGCTTGTATTTAACCCAAAATATTCGTGCCAAAATTCCTTGCTAAGTATCCTAACTATTCATCTTGTAAATATATCACTACTTATTGAGTTTGATTAACTTAGATAACGATGGGACACAGTTGATGAACCCATAACGTTTTTCTGTGTATTGATCTTGATATTATGGCCTACAAAATGGTATTGGAGGGTGCATAATAAAGGTCCTGTCCGAAGGTACAACGTTGGATGTTCTAGATTAAGTTTAACTGCAACATAACATTTTAAATTTTGTCCCTGGCAGCGAGTTTATTCGGAAGCATCTCTCATCTTACGTCTTGAAAGCATTACGTTAGCGGAAAAAGCTGTGGGCGACATCGTTTTTGCTTCAATATTTAGGCACAACTACCTTCACACAGTGCCGTGCTTTTATAAAATGCTACCAACCTTAGCTAGGCAAAAAATGCCTGACCAGGGATTCTTTATGTTCTGTCAATTTAACGGTAAGATATAGTGAAAACGTGGATTTTTAAACGGTCTTAAATAGCAGTATAAAACCAACGATTTCTTGAAAGGATGAGTTGAATAAGTCTGGAAGGTATCTAAAATTGTTGAGAATAATTAATAAAAGTAGTTTATGTGGCGTCTACGTAATTTGGATACCTTGGCACAGTTAAAAAGCTCTTTGGAGTCTGGAAAAGTTCTTAAGTTCATTGTAACGTGAGGGAGGAGGAAATGAGTTTTGGGAATCAAGGAATGAACAGGAAGTATGGTGGAAACGTGACGTAGAAACTGACGCTTCACATGACTCATTGATGTTCAAGATTCTGCAGTTGTACCCAGCTCAGCATCGGTAGTGCTCGCGTTGATGTTAGGATACATCTTGCTGTTGTCTTGCATAGTGACGTTGGGGATTGTTGATGTTCTTGACCCGGAGTACATATTTGATGTGAATGTTAAACCCTTCTCCAGGGGTTTCTTGACGCTTGTGAAGGGCTTGTGATTTAAGGAATTGGAGCTACCGTTCCCTTGGTAGGCGTATGCCTTCCAGGCGACAAGTGGTAGGAAAAGACAAGTATGGTAAGAGGATGCCTAGATGAAATGTAGTAGCAGTGAAAGGTCTCCTTTTGTTATACGTATAGTTTTTTTTTATTTCCACTTCTCTCTCTCTTCCTTGATTCACACCAAATTCCACCCCTTTCAACAGGTGTTGTATTAGAGCTTCTCGGTGAATATGATACTGGTAATATAGATAGTGAAGTTACGAATCATGACTCATTTAAAGGTGACGTGGATATAAGCAGAATAAACGTAAGATATATTGTATATTCCCCTGAAGAATAATAAAACGTCACAATACCGTTGCTGGAACATTTCACAAATCACCCGCACTTGGGAGGGAAAAATAAGACGACGTTTCGGTCCGTCCTGGACCATTGTCAAGTCACAACTGAGGGAGAAAAACACAAAGCCAGAAAACAGGACGGGAGGAAGGAGGGGAAAGAAGTTAGTATTAACAGTGGTAGTAGTAGTAAATTGGCAATGACCAATAACTGATATCCGCCAAATTATATTTGTTGTGGGAAGAAGTTAACAGACTCCAAGTGTGTTGATGGACGTTGTGGGTGTCGTGTAAGGCTGCGGCGGTGACGGGAAATCTGTTGGAAAGACGAACAGCGGGAAGAGGGGGCGAGTGGTGGTCACCTGACCTCAATGAGGAGTAACTAGTGGCTCGGTTGTCTGACAGGCATGACGGTGCTTGTTACAGCCCACACTTACTGTCTTGTGTTAGCACGTGTGCACGTTCATGTGTTCACAGCACATTAGAGCATACACACAGGAACACTGCAGCAGTTCCACTCAGCGTTTTCCTGTATTTTTTTGTTTGAATCTAAATTTATCTAACTTGAATTCATTATTTCAAGTTATTTCTTGGTTAGATATTCTCAGTATCCTGGTTATATCTTTGTATACATTTTTCATATCTCCCCACCATTTCTTTCAAGGGAGTGTAGGTTCTTTCGTAAGAAAACTGTCTTCATGTGAAAGGTTCCTTACGTAGTGATTAATTTTGTAATTGTTCTCTGTATATTTTCCATTGCATATATATCCAGTCTGTAGCATGGAGACCTGAACTTTGCTATATAATCCAACTGAGACATTACTAATGATGTGAAGAGCTGTAGAAAAACCTTTCAACATTTGTTTCTTATACTTGCTATAAATCCAAGCAGTCCTGCATGTTCATATTGCACGTTCTTGTGTTCACACAGTGCGTTTGTGTTCACACCACACGTTCTTATGTGTTCATGGCGCGTTCTTGTGTGTTCACACAGCAAGCTTGTACTTCACTGTTTTAAAAAGAGGGAAGGATCCATACCTGAAAAAATAGGTTTGAAGGACCACTGCAGTGATATTCGTAGGGAAACTATGTCTTCGTTACCAAAACACCTGTCCTTAAATATTTGCTGATATCTTCGTTACCAAAACAGCTATCTTTAGTTGTTGATATCGTTACCAAAACAGCTATTTTTGGTTATCGTTTCTAAA
This sequence comes from Cherax quadricarinatus, assembly GCF_038502225.1. Lineage (NCBI taxonomy): Eukaryota > Metazoa > Arthropoda > Malacostraca > Decapoda > Parastacidae > Cherax > Cherax quadricarinatus. Next base: position 5,973,853 of record NC_091312.1, on the reverse strand, counting down.
GCAGCTATCTTTATGTAAAGTAAAAGGATACAAGTGCAACTGATGTGACATTTTATTGTGGCAACGTTTCGCTCTCCAGGAGCTTTGTCAAGCCGTTACAAACAATACATGGACATAAAGGGTATATATAGGCTCAGAAGAGGTGTAATACTAGTGGTAGTAGTAATATAAGTTGTAGTATTAGTAGTAATATAATACGGTAGAAGTCAACTTGCACATGAGTAAAAGGTTATAAAAACTATTACTTGGATAACATAAAAATAGGTTAGACAGATATTTATGTTGGTGGTTGGATCTGAGAAGGTCTGTTTCAGTGTTCCTTCTCTGTTGTGTTCCGTGTAGCAGAGACTGTGATGGCAGAGTTCACTGTTTTGAGAAGGATTTTTGCTAATACATTGGAGATGATGAAGCCGCCTTTATTTTGCTTGATTGTGTTAGAAACAGCTATTAATGATGATTCAAGGCATTTACGTCTGCGGAAATTTGGCTCTCTGATTACTAGTCGGACGTCGTTGAATTTCATGAGGTGATTGGTGGAATTCCGGTGTTGTACGCAGGCGTTTTTCAAGTTGTCATTCCTACATGCGTTAATGTCTTCATTGAAGCGTGTTTCGACGTTCCTATTTAAGTGAAACAGCTATCGACAGTAGTGAAGAAGGGTCCAAAATGCATTGACTTCAGGACACAATGGAATATTTTTGTCCAGGCACCCTAGTCACTCCAAGTGTGACTTTGGAGTGACCAGTATACCAGGGTCGAAACGTTTCCATTAAATATGCTCTAAAGTGATTGCATTTTTGCTAATATCTTTGTCAGAAAAAACAACAGCTGCCTATATTGCTAATATCTTTATGACCGAAACGACTACAGTATCGTTAATTGCTAAAATTTGCTTCCCCAACAGAGCTATCTTCAGTTTCCAAAACGAGAAATTCTTATCACATGTGAATGTTTCATCGTTGTTAGAGTAGCAAATTGTCACTCGTACTCGTTCCTCGTTTTAATTATCATCATAGAATCGTGCACTACACATGTCGTACCTAAACATGGTTTGATTATGTACAGTGGTGGAGTTGAAGGTTGAGCAGAGGTGAAGGTAACCATAATGTAGATGGGTGAATGTGTATGTAACTGGGACAGGTGAAGGTGGGATATAAGGGTGCGTCGCGTGTAGGAGGAAGGGTCAAGGGAGTCATGCCTCACTGGCGTAAGTGTCTTGTGCCTTGCTAGGTTTAACCTCGTCTCGAGATGCTCGAAACTGACATTGAGATACAGCAGGTAGTACCTAATCTATGTGTTCTTAAAGAGTATTTTGCACAAGTAGAAATTTCAGTGACCCTTTTCATCTTATTGGGAAACGGGAAAAAGTATTTATTGTGGTTAGCTAGGAGTGATAGCTACTAGGAGAGTTTAGCTATTGCGACGGCATGTGTGGCGGCGGATGGGGGTCTATGGAGGTACGTCAACGCTATATCCAGGACTCCATCTGCTAGGTCAGGTGAGGTGGAAGCTGGTGTCCCCGCCCTCTTTTCACATGTGGTAGGCGACAAGTTTACTGACCCAGCATCCATTGACGGCGTATACTCGCCTAGGTGTATCGGTCTAGCCTTTAGAGCACGCTCATACCTGCATCTGAAACTGTGTACGATACTTGCCTCCACAACTTTTTTTTTTTGTTAAGTCGTTTCACTTGCTCACTACACTGAGACTGAGAAAGCACTACCTAATGTCCTTGTGGATCGCCAGCAACACACACACAAACTGCCTTTCCCTATCCACTCTAGACTCATACCGTTACAAAGAGAAGTCAGAACAACGCTCCTACAGGTGAAGACGATGACTCATTGAACATTTTAAAGGTTTCAGCTCTCTTAGGAATTGAAATCTCTTAAAATGCCTGCACGTGTGTGTGTGTAAATATATATATATATATATATATATATATATATATATATATATATATATATATATATATATATATATATATAGGATGGAGGTCCACCTCTAGTGCAGATTGTGGGGCCCCATATCCTCGGAGAAGTAGATAAAAAATCTCCGAGGGAAAAATATTTCGATTTCTTCCTGAGGCCATTTTTTTAATCAGTAAGTATATTTTATTATATAATATGGCACACAAGACTTGAAAGATACATTGCTGTTACAGAAACGGCACGTACAGTACATGAGGTTTGAGGGATATATTTCAAGTACATATTGCTATGTGTTTATTGCAGATTACAATGCGAAAATCTCATCCAGCTCCTCAGAGCTGGGGCCCGTACCCAGGATACGCCAGGCATTAATTACCCCCTCTGAACTGCAGTTCTGAGTCACTGGCATAGAAAACTAGTTGCCCTAGGATTCCTAGTTATCCTGATGAGTATTTTGCCTGACTGCTTAAGGAACTTAGATGCACTCTTTCTCCATGGACCAAGTGTCTCTGAGCCTATGGAAACAAATATATAATGATGGACAAGTTGCGAGGCTCCTCTTGATGTTATTAACCTCTTCATGCCTTGCAGTCTTTCCCTCCGATCTATGGCACTGAGGACCATGGTACCCGAATTAGTTTGCCGATTCACTTCTGCACATACATCTGTGTTCGGCGAGGATAGGGGCGGCAAGGATAATGGGAAACACCATTACGGATTGTAGGGGGTCGAGACATGTTCCAGGGGAGGAGTTGGGAACAGCCAATAGGAAGTCCCCTGCATGAGGAGCTCTCACTGGTACATTATCCCAGATCGTGGCTCTGTCAACGAACTTTTGGTTATGAACTCCAACATTGTCCCTAAGGTGTTCAGAGAGAATCGCTACTACAATTCTACTGAATGCAACTCATGAGAACAGGAAAGCAGGTAGTGCAATCTTTGCTACCTTGCGGGTACCAATACCTCCTAGTCTGAATGGAAGTTTAGCTTGATCCTACTGTCCGTCTTCTAGAGTAAGCTTGAGTACTTTCGTAAGGATTTGGCTCAGGATACTGTTGTATTCACGGAGTATAGGATTATCATAGGGGGTGCGCATCTTAGGAAATAAGTTAACCTGGGCAGACTCGAGCACTTTGTGGGAATATAAGAGGATGTTTAACTCGCTGGTCAGCTTGACAGTGATTTCCCTAATTGCTGTGCAAAAGAGAAATTGGGTGACACGTTCCTCCTTGCTGGACATCCTCTGATGAAGGGAGTTCATGCTCTCCTAACAGGAGCATTGGGTTTTATTCCACTGTAGCTCCCAGCAGAGCCAGATGGGAAAATAATTGTTTTGTAAACATCTGAGTCTTGCACAAGCAGTGGTTACACAGTGAGGACAATTTTTTTTTTAATGGACTGGCCATATCCTACTGAGGTAGGGTGACCTAAAAAGAAGAAAAAAAACAGTCTCTTTTTAAATTTAGTAATTTACACAGGAGAAGGGGTTACTATCCCTTTGCTCCCGGCATTGTAGTCGCCTCTTATGACACACATGGTTTACTTTGGAAGAAGTCTTTTCCACTCCCTCATGGAGATAAGAGGAAATAAAGAACAAGAACTATTAAGAAAATAGAAGAAAACCCAGATGGGCATGTAAATATATATATGCGTGTACATGCATGTTGTGTGACCTAAGTGGAAGTAGCAGGTGTGTGTGTGTATATATATATATATATATATATATATATATATATATATATATATATATATATATATATATATATATATATATATATATATATATATGTGTGTGTGTGTGGTGTGTGTGTAAGGCATTGTATGTGCACTTTTACTAATGACTTGCTTCTCTTTATCTTTTTCAGGTGAGTTAATATGGGTTGCGGAGGAGTCAGGTGAGCAGAACCTCAGGGGAAGGTGTAAAGTGCCCAATTATGGTCGTTCCTAAGGAGAGCTTAGTGAATTACATATTAGTCCACCTTTTTTTTCACTTTTTTATGCTGCCATATTATCTTTCTCACAATCCATGCACTGGTGTATTGCTGAGCATGACGTCAACAAGCAGGTGAGTGAGTCAGCTTTGTGCAGGCGGACTGACATTGGATAATGGACGAACGTTTCGACTAGCGGACGACTTGGTCACGTAATTTAAGAGGGCGGACGCTTCAGACAGGTTTGAATGTTAGTTAAGTTAGATTACGATAAGTCAAGTTAAGAACGGATGCTGGTCAGATGAGGTTAATTTAAGTATCGTTGCTGGTCGTTAGGTTAGGTATGGTTGCTGGTTTTGTTAAGTATGGATGCTGTGTAGATCAGGTAAGGATGCTGAGTAGGTTAGTTTAGGTATGGATGCTGAGTAGGTTAGTTTAGGTATGGATGCTGAGTAGGTTAGTTTAGGTATGGATGCTGAGTAGGTTAGTTTAGGTATGGATGCTGAGTAGGTTAGTTTAGGTATGGATGCTGAGTAGGTTAGTTTAGGTATGGATGCTGAGTAGGTTAGTTTAGGTATGGATGCTGAGTAGGTTAGTTTAGGTATGGATGCTGAGTAGGTTAGTTTAGGTATGGATGCTGAGTAGATTATTTTAGGTATGAATGCTAAGTAGGTTAGGTAGGGATTCTGAGTAGGTTAGGTATGGATACTGGGTATGTGCGGTTAGGTATGGATGCTGGGAAGGTTAGGTATATGCGCTAGTACGCGCACATTCGCTAAAACCACTACGACGGAATTACGGAGAGGTTCGAAGAATGTCAAAATGCAGTTGTGATATGCACGGATTTTGCAGAGGCGTTTCATAGATGAGATCATGGAATGATTGCATTTAAAATGAGGGCCATGGACATAAAGGGGGAAGGTAATCAAATGGATTTTCAAGTTTCTAACACGCACAACGCAATCAGTAGTAGAAAAAGCACAATGTTAAAATATCAGTACACGAAGACACTGCCCTGCTACCTTGGCTCTTTCTTATCCTTATAGCAGAGGTTGATAAGAACACCAGCTGCACTTCTGTATTTTCATTTGAATAAAATAAGCAAGAAAGTTTCCTTGGAAGAAGACACTGAAAAAATGCAGGAAAATATAAGCTGCTTTCCCCCCCCCCCCCGGGGCAGTGGAGAACAACACGACAGTTATTGTTGATAAGTTTCAGCTGCTTAGATGTGGAAAGACTGAAGAATTTAAGTGGTACATTGTATACAAAATTCAAAAGGATTGTCAAATAAAACTCGCGAAAGACCTGGGAGTAATTATGTCAGCTGACCTTTCATAGAACACAAGGCAGATGTCACAGCAGCCAGGAAGGTGTCGGGGTGGATAGTGAGAGCTTTCAAAACAAGGGAAATAGTGCCAATGGTGACACTTTTCAAATTGCTTGTGCTCTCACATTTGATGTATTGTTCAGTGTTGACTACCCTGTACAGAGCAGGAGAGATAGCAGAGCTGGAACGGCAACAGAGATCATTAACGGCGTGTATAAAGCCAATACAGAATTTAAATTACTGGGAACAACTTAAAATTCTAAATTTGTATTCACTGGAGTGGAGGAGAGAGAAAATGATAATATATACCTGGAAAGTACTTGAGGGCCTTGACCCAAATCTGCACACTACCATAACAGTATATTGGAGTGAGAGATATGGGACGAAGGGCAAAATATACCCAGTGAAAAGCAGGGCACAATAAGAGAGCATTGTATCAATTTCCGTGGTCACAGACTATTCATCATCTTAGCAGAAGATATTAGAAACACTGCTGAGACAAGTGTATGTCTTTCTAGAGGAAACTGGAAAAATATTTTCATCAGGTGCCAGATCAACCAAGCTCTGATGGAAATTTGGGTCAGTGGGCCTCCATCATCAACAGCCTGGTTCACCAAGCAAGTATCAGACGAGCCTGGCCCAAGTAGAAAAAGTTTTTCCAAGTAGAAAAACTCGAAACTCATCAAAGGTGTCAATGATGTGTGTGTAAATCAAAGGTATCATAGATGTGTGTGGATCAAAGGTATGAAAGATGTGTATGGATCAAAGGTATGAAAGATGTGTGTGGATCATAGGTATCATAGATGTGTGTGGATCAAAGGTATCATAGATGTGTGTGGATCAAAGGTATCATAGATGTGTGTGGATCAAAGGTATCAAAGATGTGTGTGAATCAAAGGTATCATAGATGTGTGTGGATCAAAGGTATCAAATATGTTTGTGGATCAAAGGTATCATAGATGTGTGTGGATCAAAGGTATCAAAGATGTGTGTGGATCAAAGGTATCAAATATGTATGTGGATCAAAGGTATCATAGATGTGTGTGGATCAAAGGTATCAAAGATGTGTGTGGATCAAAGGTATCAAATATGTATGTGGATCAAAGGTATCATAGATGTGTGTGGATCAAAGGTATCGAAGATGTGTGTGGATCAAAGGTATCAAATATGTATGTGGATCAAAGGTATCATAGATGTGTGTGGATCAAAGGTATCGAAATGTGTGTGGATCAAAGGTATCGAAGATGTGTGTGGATCAAAGGTATCGAATATGTGTGTGGATCAAAGGTATCGAAGATGTGTGTGGATCAAAGGTATCGAAGATGTGTGTGGATCAAAGGTATCATAGATGTGTGTGGATCAAATGTATCGAAGATGTGTGTGGATCAAAGGTATCGAAGATGTGTGTGGATCAAAGGTATAGATGTGTGTGGATCAAAGGTATCGATGATGTGTGTGGATCAAAGGTATCGAAGATGTGTGTGGATCAAAGGTATCGAAGATGTGTGTGGATCAAAGGTATCGAAGATGTGTGTGGATCAAAGGTATCAAAGATGTGTGTGGATCAAAGGTATCAAAGATGTGTGTGGATCAAAGGTATCAAAGATGTGTGTGGATCAAAGGTATCAAAGATGTGTGTGGATCAAAGGTATCGAAGATGTGTGTGGATCAAAGGCATCATAGATGTGTGTGGATCAAAGGTATCGAAGATGTGTGTGGATCAAAGGTATCGAAGATGTGTGTGGATCAAAGGTATCGAAGATGTGTGTGGATCAAAGTATCGAAGATGTGTGTGGATCAAAGGTATCGAAGATGTGTGTGGATCAAAGGTATCGAAGATGTGTGTGGATCAAAGTATCGAAGATGTGTGTGGATCAAAGGTATCGAAGATGTGTGTGGATCAAAGGTATCGAAGATGTGTGTGGATCAAAGTATCGAAGATGTGTGTGGATCAAAGTATCGAAGATGTGTGTGGATCAAAGGCATCATAGATGTGTGTGGATCAAAGTATCGAAGATGTGTGTGGATCAAAGGTATCGAAGATGTGTGTGGATCAAAGTATCGAAGATGTGTGTGGATCAAAGGTATCATAGATGTGTGTGGATCAAAGTATCGAAGATGTGTGTGGATCAAAGGTATCATAGATGTGTGTGGATCAATGGTATCAAATGTGTATATGGGTTTGGTTGGTAGAGTAAAATATGTGTGTTGTGAATATTAGGAATAAGATCAGGGAACTTTATAATATACATAACTCATAAATTATGCACAATTTTTCTGTCATATTCAAGAGATAGCAGATGTATGCAAGGAATATATACAAAGAATAGTCATATACATTTCCAGGGTGGTGGTCAAGACGGTAACAGCATACATAGAGAGTAATTAGACTCCTATTAATAGTTACTTTTTATTAAATATATATATAGAGTCATAGCGACCGTAGTAGATATGCTCTCAGCTTACGTGACGGTCTCCTGTATACACACACATGATTCGAAATCACATACTGCAACACTACAGTAAAACATAGATAAGTTTGTTAACTTTTGCAAGTGTAATGTTTATTTAGTATGGCGCGTGCACACATGGTGATAATGTGTGTGTGTGTGTGCGCGCGCGCGCGCACGCACGCGCGCGCACACACACACACACACACACACACACACACACACACACACACACACACACACACACACACACACACACACACACACACACACATACACACACACACATACACATACACACACACATACACACACATACACACACACACACACACACACACACACACACACACACACACACACACACATACACACGTACGTATAATGTGTACGTATATTTTTTAGTTCACACTAATATTGACAAAAAAACCACTAATTTATAAGTGAACAAAAGGCTTGTACTCACCTAATTGTGGTTGCAGGGGTCGATTCATAGCTCCTGGCCCCGCCTCTTCACTGGTTGCTACTAGGCCCACTCTCTCCCTGCTCCATGAGCTTTATTATACCTCTTCTTAAAGCTGTGTATGGATCCTGCCTCCAATGCGTCACTCTCCAGACTATTCCACTTCTTGACAACTCTGTGACTGAAGAAATACTTCCTAACATCTGTGATTCATCTGAGTCTTCAACTTTCAGTTGTGACCCCTGTGTCCCATCTCTTAAACATCCTATCCCTATCCACCTTGTCAATACCTCTCAGTATTTTATGTCTTTATCATGTCTGCCCTATCCCTACTGTCCTCCAGTGTCGTCAGGTCGATTTCCCTTAACCTCTCGTCGTAGGACATACCCCTTAGCTCTTGTTGCAAACCTTTGTACTTTCTCTAATTGCTTGACCAGGTGTGGGTTCCAAACTGTTGCTGTGTGCTGGTGTTGTGTGTGTCTGCTCGTCTAATTGTGGCTGCAGGGGTCGAGTCTTATCTCCTGACCCAGTGTGTGTGTGTGTGTGTGTGTGTGTGTGTGTGTGTGTGTGTGTGTGTGTGTGTGTGTGTGTGTGTGTGTGTGTGTGTGTGTGTGTACTCACCTAGTTGGTTACAGGGGTCAATTCATAGCTCCTGGCCCTGCCTCTTCACCGGCCGCTACTGGGTCACTCTCCCTGCACCAAGAGCTTTATCATACCTCTGCTTAAAGCTATGAATGGATCCTGCCTCCACTACATCGCTTCCCAAACTGTTCCACTTCCTGACTACTCTGTGAGTGAAGAAATACTTCCTAACATCCCTGTGATTCATTTGTGTCCCCTTGTTGCTGTGTCCCATCTCTGGAACATTCTGTCTCCACCTTGTCAATTCCTCTCAGTATTTTGTATGTCGTTATCATGTCCCCCCTTTCTCTCCTGTCCTCCAGTATCATCAGGTCGATTTCCCTTAACCTCTCCTCGTTGGACATACCCGTTAGCTCTGGGACTAGTTTTATTGCAAACCTTTGCACTTTCTCTAGTTTACGTGCTTGGCTAGATATGGGTTCCAAACTGGTGCCGCATACTCCAATATGGGCCTAACGTATACAGTGTACAGGGTCCTGAACGATTCCTTATTAAGATGGCGGAATGCTGTTCTTAGGTTTGCTAGGCGCCCAAATGCTGCAGCAGTTATTTAGTTGATGTGCGCCTCAGATGTGCCTGGGGTTACACTCGCCAAGATCTTTTTCCTTGAGTGAGGTTTGTAGTCTGGCCCTCCTAGCCTGTACTCCATATGCAGTCTTCTTTGCCCTTCCCCAGTCTTCATGACGTTGCACGTGGTGGGGTTGAACTCCAGGAGCCAATTGCTGGACCAGGCCTGCAGCCTGTCCAGATCCCTTTGTAATTCTTCCTGGTCCTCGTCCGATTGAATTCTTCTCATCAACTTCACATCATCTGCGAACAGGGACGCTTCGGAGTTTATTCCTTCCGTCATGTTCACAAATACCAGAAACAGCACCGGTCCTAGGACTGACCCCTGAGGAACCCCACTCGTCACATGTGCCCACTCTGACATTTCGACGCGTACCATGACTCGCTGCTGTCTTCCTGACAGGTATTCCCTGATCCATTGTAGTGCCTTCCCTGTTATCCCTGCCTGGTCCTCCAGTTTTTGCACTAATCTGTGTGGAACTGTGTCAAACGCCTCTTACAGTCCACCTCTCTCTCTCTCTCTCTCTCTCTCTCTCTCTCTCTCTCTCTCTCTCTCTCTCTCTCTCTCTCTCTCTCTCTCTCTCTCTCTCTCTCTCTCTCGTCTTACTGCTGTCACCTTGTCATAGAACTCCAGTAGGTTTGTGACATAGGATTTCCTGTTCCTGAAACCGTGTTGGCTGCTGTTGATAAGCTCATTTCTTTCTAGGTGTTCCACCATTCTTCTGATAATCTTCTCCATGACTTTGCATACTATACATGTCAGTGACACTGGTCTATAGTTTAGTGCTTCTTGTCTGTCTCCTTTTTTAAAAACTGGGACTACATTTGCTGTCTTCCATACCTCAGGTAATCTCCCTGTTTCGATAGACGTGTTGAATATTGTTATTAGGGGTACACATAGCGCCTGTGTGTATGTGAGAGAGAGAGAGAGAACAAGCAAACAGGCAAGCAAGCAGCAGCTAGTAATAGCACAGTACACCACAAACAGTATACTGGTCATCAGATAGTAGGGGTAAGGGAACGAGGTGTCTGTGGTGAATGACAGGATGAGCGGAAAGCAGCAGTAACTAGGACATCCGCACTTGAATGTAGTGGCCATAGACTGATACCTCATTGAAAGTAATTCTGCTTATGCTCATTCTACAAGTACCTATACAGATATTTACAGTATACACATTTGTTTTGTGTAGGCATACAAAGAAAGCATTAGGATAACCCAAAGCTTGTTGATCGAGTTGGATTGGCTTGATTTGAAGCCTATCGGCTACACGAGCGTTATTAAGGATTTCATGTCACTTGTACATCACCAGTTAAAGTTACTTTACACTCTAAGGATTTGGGTAGGCTTTATATTCTAATAACGAGGGAAACACGCATGTACGATTCTGTTTTAAGTGCATACACCTCCAAACACATTCAAAGTGACTCTTCAGATTGGAGTGTTGTCTGTTTTACAGGTACTGTGATGCACGACTCGCAAAATCGTAATAACGCAGTTGGAGACAAGTTACAGAACGGGTGGAATTCGAACCCATGGCAAGCGAGTTCTAAAACGCACATTATTAGTTATGATGCATCTTTCCTCATGACCTGAACACGGTGTTATGCAACATAAGGCTATAAATTATTCCACACTGATAGGGTCAACAAGAAAGGTGGTGGAGTAGTGGTGTATGTCGGAGACAATTTAAAATGCTGTGTTGGACAAGATATAAAATTAGAAGCGTCAGCCATTGAAAAACTAATCTTGGGTGTGATTTACAGGCTCCCCAAACCTCGATAGGGTGCAGTAAACTTCTCTGGGACGAAATTCGTAAGGCATCTACGTACGAAAATATTGTGCTAATGGGAGATTTTAACTAGACAAATTGACTGGAGCAGTTTGACAGGAGATTTAGTCAAGTGGCTTTCTTGATACGATTCAGGATTGTTTTTTAAAACAGTTTGTGACAGAACCAACTAGAGGAAATAAACTGCTTGACTTGGTTCTTGCCAGCAGGGAATCGCTAATTAATAATCTTGAGGTTAATGATGAGCTTGCAGAAAGTGATCACAAATCACTCAGTTTTAATATATCATGGAATTACCCTAATAATAGCAATCAAGTCTCTGTCCCTGACTTCCGCTTGACTGATTTAATAGGACTGAGAAATTACCTGGGTGGGCTGAACTGGAATGACCTGACTATGGGTCAGGTAGGTGGTGATGGTTGCCGATATGACGTTTTCCAGAGCATAGTTCTAACAGCACAGACAACTTACGTTCCAAATACGGAAATCAGATCAAACAAAAATGTTCCTAAATGGATAAACAATAGATTAAAACTTCTCATTGGTCAAAGGAGAGGCATATATAGGCGAATCAAAAGAGGAGAGGGGCAGTTAAGAAATCAGAATATTCAGTTAGAAATAAAAAAGGGAATGAGAAAAGCAAAAAGAGATTATGAGGTTAAAGTTACAAGAGAATCGAAGACTAACTCAAAAGGATTCTTTCAGGTATACAGAAGATTAGGGACAAGATTGGGCCACTCAAAAGTTACTCGGGTCAGCTCACCGACAGTGATAAGGAAATGTGTAGAATTTTTAACACTTCCTCTCAGTTTTTACACAAGAAGTTACTAGCGATATTCCAGAAATAATAAATTATGTAGGACAGGAAGATAAACTTTGTTTATCCTTAGACAAATACATAAATTAAAACCTAACAAATCCCCAGGCCCTGATGAACTGTATGCAAGGGCTCTAAAGGAATGTAAAGAGGAGCTTAGCAAACCTTTGGCTAATCTTTTCAACATATCACTACGAACTGGCATAGTGCCAGATAAGTGGAAAATGGCAAATGTGATACCTATTTTCAAAGCAGGTGACAGGTCCTTAGCTTTGAACTATAGACCAATAAGCCTAACCTCCATAGTGGGAAAATTTATGGAGTCATTAATTGCCGAGGCAGTTCGTAGCCATCTTGAAAAGCATAAATTGATCAACGAATCTCAACATGGTTTTACAAAAGGGCGTTTCTGCCCTTACGAATTTATTGACCTGTTTCACTAAGGTATTTGAGGAGGTTGACCATGGTAATGAATATATTGTGTACATGGACTTCGGTAAGACTTATGATAGTCCCCCATCAGAGACTATTGAGGAAAATTAAGGCACGCTGAATAGTAGGAGAATTTTTTTTTCGTGGATAGAGGCATGGTTGACAGAAAGGCAGCAGAGAGTTTGCATAAATTGGGAGAAATCGGAGTGGGGAACCGTTACGACCGGTGTTCCACAGGGGTCAGTGTTGGGCCCCTTGTTCACAAAATACATAAATGACATAGGTGAGGGAATAAATAGCGATATAAGCAAGTTTACCGATGACACCAAAATAGGCTGACGAATTCATTCTGACGAGGACATTAGAGCACTCCAGGAAGATTTAAATAGACCGATGCAGTGGTCCGAGAAGTGGCAGATGCAGTTTAATATAGACAAACGCAAAGTTCTAAACACTGGACAGAACATAAGAAGATAACCATGCCACATATAAACTAAATGTAGATCTTAATATTACTGTTTGCAAAAAGGATTTGGGAGTTTTAGTTAGCAGTAATCTAAGACCAAGACAGCAGTGCATAAGTGTTCGCAATAAAGCGAACAGAATCCTTGGGTTCATATCAAGAAGCATAAATAATAGGAGTCCTCAGGTTGTTCAACTCTATATATCCTTGGTTAGGCTTCATTTAGATTTTGTTGCACAGCTTAGGTCACCGTATTACAAAATGGATATAAATGCTCTGGAAAACGTACAAAGGAGAATGACAATGTTGATCCCATTCATCAGAAATCTTTCCTATGAGGATAGACTGAGGGACCTGAATCTGCACTCTCTAGAAAGGCATAAAATTAGAGAGAGATATGATTGAGGTGTATAAATGGAAAACAGGAATAAATGTAAATAGCGTGCTAAAAATATCTAGCCAAGACAGGACTCGCAGCAATGGTTTCAAGTTGGAAAAATTCAGATTCAGGAAGGATGTAGGAAAGCACTGGTTTGGTAATAGAGTTGTGGGTGAGTGAAACAAACTCCCGAGTACCGTCATAGAAGCTAAAACGTTGTGTAGTTTTAAAAATAGGTTAGATAAATACATGAGTGGGTGTTGATGGGTGAGAGTTGGACCTGACTCGCTTGTCCTACTAGGTCAGATGTGCTCCTTCCTTAAGTGAATGTGAACTGACCTGACTAGGTTGGGGCAGTGGCTTAGGCCGGTGGAGGACTTGGACCTGCCTCACATGGGTCAGTAGGCCTGTTGCAGTGTTCCTTCTTTCTTATAACATATTACTGCATTATATATTAAAACAAATATGGCAAGCCGTCGAAATCTTTATATTGGTAAATTGAAAATATAAATTTTTGTTGACTCATAATACCAGCTTTTACTTGTATTTACAAATCATTTTTTTTTTTTTACATTTTCGTTTATAAAAACAGATGGTAAAATGAAAGAAAACGTGGCAACTTCCCGGAGATACCTGTACGTATAACAGAAGTATTTGGTGTGAAGTGAAGCATTGTTGAGTAGTTACGCATCACAGTAGAATGACAGTTGTGCTTTTAGTGTAACGAGAGGGAGCAAGCACCTCACCCGGAAGTAGTGGCGGGGTGAGGTGCTTGCTCCCTCTCATTCGTGGGAGATAGAGCGTCTTGTGACCACTCACTGAAAATGTTACTTGTTTGACGAGTTGTTTATTGTTTAAATATACTACCAATGCTCTGTGATGCTGCTTATTGGAAAGATTAAAATTCTGTCATTGAACACTACAAAATATCTTTTTACTCACGGCTGCAGTAGGCGATTGGCGAAGCGTAGAAGTGAACTGCCTTCTGCACTTGTTAGGAAGTGAACTGCCTTCTGCACTTGTTAGGAAGTGAACTGCCTTCTGCACTTGTTAGGAAGTGAACTGCCTTCTGCACTTGTTAGGGAGTGAACTGCCTCCTGCACTTGTTAGGGAGTGAACTGCCTCCTGCACTTGTTAGGGAGTGAACTGCCTTCTGCACTTGTTAGGGAGTGAACTGCCTTCTGCACTTGTTAGGAAGTGAACTGCCTTCTGCACTTGTTAGGGAGTGAACTGCCTTCTGCACTTGTTAGGGAGTGAACTGCCTTCTGCACTTGTTAGGAAGTGAACTGCCTCCTGCACTTGTTAGGAAGTGAACTGCCTCCTGCACTTGTTAGGAAGTGAACTGCCTTCTGCACTTGTTAGGAAGTGAACTGCCTTCTGCACTTGTTAGGAAGTGAACTGCCTTCTGCACTTGTTAGGAAGTGAACTGCCTTCTGCACTTGTTAGGAAGTGAACTGCCTCCTGCACTTGTTAGGAAGTGAACTACCTCCTGCACTTGTTAGGAAGTGAACTGCCTTCTGCACTTGTTAGGAAGTGAACTGCCTCCTGCACTTGTTAGGAAGTGAACTGCCTCCTGCACTTGTTAGGAAGTGAACTGCCTCCTGCACTTGTTAGGAAGTGAACTGCCTCCTGCACTTGTTAGGAAGTGAACTGCCTTCTGCACTTGTTAGGAAGTGAACTGCCTTCTGCACTTGTTAGGAAGTGAACTGCCTTCTGCACTTGTTAGGAAGTGAACTGCCTTCTGCACTTGTTAGGAAGTGAACTGCCTCCTGCACTTGTTAGGAAGTGAACTGCCTTCTGCACTTGTTAGGAAGTGAACTGCCTTCTGCACTTGTTAGGAAGTGAACTGCCTTCTGCACTTGTGAAGAAGTGAACTACTATTATGCACTTCAGGGGTGAGGTGCCTCTTGCACTTGTGACAGTGGTTGATCAGGTTTCTCATGGTTGCTGCTGGATAGAGGGAGGTGGTGGATAGTGTGAGGGAGCGTCCGTGTCAGTTACACAGAGGGAGGTGGTGGATAGTGTGAGGGAGCGTCCGTGTCAGTTACACGAGAGGGAGGTGGTGGATAGTGTGAGGGAGCGTCCGTGTCAGTTACACGAGAGAATATTGCTATGGCATTGGGTTCTCTGCTCATGGCTTTGTGCACCATTATAGTATTGACTCACTTGTGTTACTGGAGGAGCCTCAGGGTGGGCACCACTGGAGGAGCCTCAGGGTGGGCACCACTGGAGGAGCCTCAGGGTGGGCACCACTGGAGGAGCCTCAGGGTGGGCACCACTGGAGGAGCCTCAGGGTGGGTACCACTGGAGGAGCCTCAGGGTGAGTACAACTGGAAGAGCCTCAGAGTGGGTACCACAGGAGGAGCCTCAGGGTGGGTACCACAGGAGGAGCCTCAGGGTGGGTACCACTGGAGGAGCCTCAGGGTGGGTACAACTGGAAGAGCCTCAGGGTGGGTACCACAGGAGGAGCCTCAGGGTGGGTACCACTGGAGGAGCCTCAGGGTGGGCACCACTGGAGGAGCCTCAGGGTGGGCACCACTGGAGGAGCCTCAGGGTGAGTACCACTGGAGGAGCCTCAGCGTGAGTACAACTGGAAGAGCCTCAGGGTGGGTACCACAGGAGGAGCCTCAGGGTGGGTACCACTGGAGGAGCCTCAGGGTGGGCACCACTGGAGGAGCCTCAGGGTGGGTACCACTGGAGGAGCCTCAGGGTGGGTACCACTGGAGGAGCCTCAGGGTGGGTACAACTGGAAGAGCCTCAGGGTGGGTACAACTGGAAGAGCCTCAGGGTGGGTACCACAGGAGGAGCCTCAGGGTGGGTACCACTGGAGGAGCCTCAGGGTGGGCACCACTGGAGGAGCCTCAGGGTGGGCACCACTGGAGGAGCCTCAGGGTGAGTACCACTGGAGGAGCCTCAGGGTGAGTACAACTGGAAGAGCCTCAGGGTGGGTACCACAGGAGGAGCCTCAGGGTGGGTACCACTGGAGGAGCCTCAGGGTGGGTACCACTGGAGGAGCCTCAGGGTGGGCACCACTGGAGGAGCCTCAGGGTGGGTACCACTGGAGGAGCCTCAGGGTGGGTACCACTGGAGAAGCCTCAGGGTGGGTACAACTGGAAGAGCCTCAGGGTGGGTACCACAGGAGGAGCCTCAGGGTGGATACCACTGGAGGAGTCTCAGGGTGGGTACCACTGGAGGAGTCTCAGGGTGGGTACCACTGGAGGAGCCTCAGGGTGGGTACCACAGGAGGAGCCTCAGGGTGGATACCACTGGAGGAGCCTCAGGGTGGGTACCACTGGAGCCTCAGGGTGGGTACCACTGGAGGAGCCTCAGGGTGGATACCACTGGAGGAGCCTCAGGGTGGGTACAAGTGGAGGAGCCTCAGGGTGGGTACCACAGGAGCCTCAGGATGGGTACCACTGGAGGAGCCTCAGGGTGGGTACCACTGGAGGAGCCTCAGGGTGGGTACCACAGGAGGAGCCTCTGGGTGGGTACCACTGGAGGAGCCTCAGGGTGGGTACCACTGGAGGAGCCTTAGGGTGGATACCACTAGAGGAGCCTCAGGGTGGGTACAACTGGGGGAGCCTCAGGGTGGGTACCACTGGAGGAGCCTCAGAGTGAGTACTACTGGAGGAGCCTCAGAGTGAGTACTACTGGAGGAGCCTCAGGGAGGGTGTTCTGAGGAGCCCCAAGGAAGATGTTACTGTACTGGAGGAGCCTGGGGGGTGTTCTTTATATTTTTTATAAATACTGGTATTTCATTAAGAATAAGTGGTATTAATTCCTGGTATCCATAAAGATTATTGTTACTATTATTATTATTATTATTATTATTATTATTATTATTATTTTTATTATTATGATTATTATAAGTAGTGGTAGTAGGATTTTATTATTTCACAGGGAAGTGTCAAACCCGTCTGGGTTACATAGCGTTTGGGAAATGTGAGGTCATCAAGTTTGAGCCGAGGAAAGAGAAGGTAGTCTTAGTTTCTAGGATTAAGAACTCTAACAGGCATCACGGTTTGGCACCGCGAGTGTCTGTTTCTGGGCTAGCAGGCTGCCTACACCACCAGCCTGGTTGGTCAGGTAATGAAATCGTGGACATAACCCGGGTAGCCGCAGTGTGTCATGGTGTGGGCCCCTGAGTTATTTTGTGTCCCTCCGAGTGTTACGCTGTGACGCCAGTGTCAAGGGTGAGAGGTTTACCGTGAGAGGCAAGGGTGGCTTGGAAGAGACTCGAGGTAATAATGCAACCCATCATCCTTCAACTCCTAACCCTCCTTTTAGCCTTCACCAGAAAATACATTTACAACGTCCCTTCCATGCTCCGATACGGGATCATTTAACGTGGTGGTGGAGCTTGAGTTCTTTGTTACTAAGTGGTAGGGACCTCTTCTCTGGGATGCTAGACTCGAACCACTTGCTCTTTTATAATTGTCTGGCATTTATACGTAAATATAATGTTTATATAGGTTAATCTAATCTAACATAACCTAGAATAACAAATATTCAAATGTCTGAAGCATTTTGAGCGCGCGTCAATGGACAAATATCAGTTCTGCAGATAATGTATGCTTGAATTCGAGACCAGGTTGGGTGATGCTTAACTCATCCTTTTCACCACTTCCTTTTTCAGCTATACGCTACTCCAGCCCTACTCTTTCCCAGGCCCAACTCTGTTTTCCATTCAACACCTCAGTCATACCCTTCACTATTTTAAGCTTCGACGGTGGAAGAGGCGATACTGGTCACATGTTATAGTTTGGCACTTGTGTGGCGGTCTACTGCCTCGTGCCTTCCTCTTTATAATTGCACATGACTGATATAACAATTATTAAATTGCTGATGAAAATTTGCTCGAAACATAAAACTAATCAGTGAATTATACTCGCCATTGTATAACAAAAACATTCACTTGAAACATATACAAAGAAGTTAAGTCACTTTTCTTGACCCATCGCTTCCTGTCAACCCACAACTCTTGTCACTGCTGTCTTACACCCGTCCTTTCCTTCCATTTCTTGCCATCTTTACGGTCTGAAAGATAGAATCATGAAGTACAGTGCGTAGAGCTAACATGATTTAAATGAAGTTGGTAAAAAAAAGCTGCAGGAGTTTATGGCTTTTCCTTGTTTTTGTTTTTAAGGTATAACTATCGTCATTAGGGCCCGCGTTAGCACACGCCCATAGTGTGTGTGTGTGTGTGTGTGTGTGTGTGTGTGTGTGTGTGTGTGTGTGTGTGTGTGTGTGTGTCTGTGTGTCTGTGTGTGTGTGTCTGTGTATGTGTGTGTGTGTGTGTTAGTTACCATTTTGTCCTAGGCACATGTCGATTAGACACTAGGCCTGTTGTGTGTGTGTGTGTGTAGGTGTGTAGGTGTGTGTGTGTGTGTGGGTGTGTGTGTGGTGTGTGTGTGTGTGTGTGTGTGTGTGTGTGTGTGTGTGTACTCACCTAGTTGAGGTTTCAGGGGTCGAGTCCAAGCTCCTGGCCCCGCCTCTTCACTGGTCGCTACTAGGTCACTCTCCCTGAACCATGAGCTTTATCGTACCTCTGCTTAAAGCTATGTATGGATCCTGCCTCCACTACATCGCTTCCCAAACTATTCCACTTCCTGACTACTCTGTGGCTGAAGAAATACTTCCTAACATCCCTTTGATTCATCTGTGTCTTTAGCTTCCAACTGTGTCCCCGTGTTGCTGTGTCCAGTCTCTGGAACATCCTGTCTTTGTCCACTTTGTCAATTCCTCTCAGTATTTTGTAAGTCGTTATCATATCCCCCCTATCTCTCCTGTCCTCCAGTGTCGTCAGGTTGATTTCCCTTAACCTCTCCTCATAGGACATACCTCTTAACTCTGGGACTAGTCTTGTTGCAAACCTTTGCACTTTCTCTAGTTTCTTTACATGCTTGGCTAGGTGTGTGTGTGTGTGTGTGTGTGTGTGTGTGTGTGTGTGTGTAGTGTGTGTGTGTGTGTGTCTGTGTGTGTGTCTGTGTGTGTCTGTGTGTGTCTGTGTGTGTGTCTGTGTGTGTGTGTCTGTGTGTGTGTCTGTGTGTGTGTCTGTGTGTGTGTGTCTGTGTCTGTGTGTGTGTGTCTGTGTGTGTGTGTCTGTGTGTGTGTGTGTGTGTGTGTGTGTGTCTGTGTGTGTGTCTGTGTGTGTGTGTGTCTGTGTGTGTGTGTGTGTGTGTGTGTGTGTGTGTGTGTGTCTGTGTGTGTGTGCGTGTGTGTCTGTGTGTGTGTGTCTGTGTGTGTGTACTCACCTATTTGTACTCACCTATTTGTGGTTGCAGGGGTCGAGTCCTAGCTCCTGGCCCCGCCTTACCTGGAGGGTATTCCGGGGATCAACGCCTCCGCGGCCCGGTCCACGACCAGGCCTCCCGGTGGATCATGGCCTGATCAACGAGGTTGTTACTGCTGGCCGCACGTATTCCAACGTATGAACCACAGCCCGGCTGATCTGGCACGGACTTTAGGTATCTGCCCAGCTCCCTCTTGACAACCAGGGGTCTATTGGTAATTTCCCTTATGGCTGGTGGGAGGCTGTTGAGCAGTCTTGGGCCCCGGACACTTATTGCGTTTTTTCTAAGTGTACCAGTGGCGCCCCGACTTTTCACTGGGGGTATGATGTATCGCCTGCCAAGTCTTTTGCTTTCGTTGGGAGTGATTTCTGTGTGCAGATTAGGAACCAGTCTCTCCAGAATCTTCCAGGTGTAGATTATGATATATATATCTCGCCTGCGCTCCAGTGAGTACAAGTCGAGTGCTTCCAGGCGTTCCCAGTAGTTAAGGTTTTTGGTAGAACTTATACGTGCAGTAAAGGTTCTCTATATATTCTCTAGATCTGCAATTTCACCTGCCTTGAATGGGATGTTAATGTACAGCAGTATTCCAGCCTAAAGAGAACAAGCGATTCAAAAAGGATCATTATTAGCTTAGCATCTTTTGTCTTGAATGTTCTTATTATCCATCCTATCAATTTCTTCACAGATGTGATAGTGACATTATTGTGATCCTTGAAGGTGAGATCTTCGGACATTACCACACCCAGGTCCTTCACATTACTTTTCTCCTCTATTGTGTGATTGGAGTTTGTAGTATACTCAGTCCTGGTTATTATTTCCAACACTTTTCCATAACGGAGTAGTTGGGATTTGTATTCATTGAACATCATATAGTTCTCCGTTGCCCATTGGAAAAGTTGGCTTATATCTTCTTGGAGATTTGCCGTGTCCTCAATGGATGACACTCTCAAGCAGATCCTAGTATCGTCTGCAAAGGATGATACAGTGCTATGGTTTACATCTCTGTCAATGTTTGATATAAGAATGAGGAACAGGATAGGGGCGAGTACTGTGCCTTGTGGAACAGAGCTCTTCACTATGGCAGCTTCCGATTTAACTCTGTGTTCGATTGGTTAAAAAGTTGAAGATCCATCTGCCTACTTTGCCAGTTATCCCTTTAGCACGCATTTTGTGTGCTATTACACCATGATCACACTTGTCAAAGGCTTTTGGAAAAATCTGTGTACTACATCTGCATTCTGTTTGTTTTCCAGTGCATCTAACTCCATATTATAGTGGTCCAATAGTTGCGAGAGACAGGAGCGACCTGCTCTGAAACCATGTTGCCCTGGATTGTGCAATTTTTGGAAGTCCAGGTGGTTTACTATCCTGCTGCTTAGAACTCAAAGATTTTTATGATGTGGGACGTTAAAGCTATTGGTCTATAGTTCTTAGCTACTGCTTTGATGTCACCTTTATGAAGTGGGGCTATATCCGTTGTTTTTTAGCGAGTGTGGAATCTCGCCTGTGTCTAAGCTCCTTCTCCACAGCATACTTAGGGTCCGTGGGAGGGGTTTCTTGCAGTTCTTAATAACACAGAGTTCCACGAGTCTGGGCCCGTTGCTGAGTGCACGGGCATGTCGTCGATGGCGTTCCCAGAGTCTAGTGGAGTTAGGGTTATGTTAGAAATTTGGCATACATTGGCAGGGTTTTGAGGCTCATTCATGAAAAAATTGTTTGGATTGTCTATCTTGAGACTGATTAGTGGCTCGCTGAGCACAGTGTCATACTGAGATTTCAGTATCTCGCTCATTTCTTTGTTGTCATCTGTGTAGGATCCATCTTGTCTGAGCAGGGGCCCTATACTAGAAGTGGTTTTTGCCTTGTTTTTGGCATATGAAAGGAAATATTTCGAATTTCTTTCAATTTCACTAATCGCTTTTAGCTTCTTGTCTCTCCTGGATCCTGTACGAGTCCTTTAACTTTAGCCCAATATTTTCCACTTTCCTGGTTAGCGCTTCCTTCCATGTTTCAGATAATCTGACATTCTTTAGGAACTCAGTGATTCTTCGCCTTCTCCTGTAAAGGGAGCGTCTCTCTCCAGTTTACTTTTCTTTTTTCTTAGGGGAATATGCCTTAAACATACTTCAGCTACCAGGAGGTTGATGTTTTCAAGGCACTGACTCATCTGAGTCTTCAACTTCTAATTGTTTCTGCATCTCTGTCCACCTTGTTAATTGCTCTCAGTATTTTGTATGTCGTTATCATGTCTCCCCTATCCCTCCTGTCCTCCAGTGTCGTCAGGCCGATTTCCCTTAACCTTTCTTCTTAGCTCTGAAACTAGTCTTCTTGCAAACCTTTGCACTTTCTTTAATTTCTTGCTGTGCTTGACCAGGTGTGGGTTCCAAACTGGTGCTGCATACTCCAGTATGGGCCTGATGTACACGGTGTACAGAGTCTTGAACGATTCTTTAACGAGGTATCGGAACGCTATTCCCAGAGTTGCCAGACGCCCATATGCTGCATCAGTTATCTGGTTGATGTGCGCCTCAGGATAAGTGCTCGGTATTATACTCACCCTAAGAGCCTTTTCCTTGAGTGAGGTTTGCAGTCTTTGGCCACTTAGCTTATACTCTGTCTGCGGTCTTCTTTGCCCTTCCCCGAGCTTCATGACTTTGAATTTGGCGGGGTTGAATTTAAGGAGCCAGTTGCTGGACCAGGCTTCCAGCCTGTTCAGGTCTCCAGCCTGTCCAGGCCTCTTTGTAGTCCCGTGTGTGTGTCTGTTTATGTTGTGGAGGGTGAGTGGGGAGTAAATCAGGTGAGAGTATTGCCCACCTTCTCTTTCCTTCCACCAATAAGTGGGCAATGAGTGCCATATTTGGTGGCGCTGGTGAAGGTTGCTCTGACCTGTGCCCTGGTGCAGGGCACACCATGGACATGACTCACACTAGTATAAAACACTGGTACTTGTGAGTCTTCATAATGTGTCCCAGTCACACCACAGACTTAACACCAGGTACTGGGCTGGTGTTTAGCCGGGTCACTTCACTTAGATTAACTACCACGTACATTCACCTTACACCAGTTGTTACTATACTAAAGAATTTGTTATGAGCCTCATTACCTAACTTATCAGTGTGTTAACAGTTACGTTTGTCATCAAAATTGGAGCTACTCTCCTTTTCCTTGGATCATACCTGATTACCTCCCATTCTCCAATAATAATATAAAGTGAAGCGGTAAACCCGAAAGGGTCATGCAGCCTGCAGGGAGGAATGTGCGAGAGGAGTATCATGCGAAAGGTAGGAAGGAGTGAGGAGCAGTGGTGCGCCATGGGTCCATACTTACTATGAATAAAATGGTAATAGTAATAATAATGCATCAAAATATAAAGTTGATTACAGTTTTACGAGTCTGAATCATCAGTTATTTCCACCGTAAAGATTTCGGTCATGCTAATATTTCAGCGTAAGGTCGAACTAATAAAATTACCTTCACTTATATTCACATAAGTCTGGTCAGAGTATAGTTTAATGGTGTATGTGGCTCTTGCATGTTGACTCCTTAGACAGTGTAGCCGCAGTTGGCCCATCAAAATTACTGGGTAATCACGGCGGCCTTGTAATATGTAGTGCCAGAGGGGGTTGTTCACCTGCCAGATAACTGCACCTTAATTACAAGGGTAGAATATCTGACACCGCCCATATCAGTTATGTTGGCACCAGTGTTCTCGTGACAGCGGCGGAGGAGGCTGCGCATGTGGGGCACAGGGTTACCTGGAGGTTATTCCGGGGATCAACGCCCCCGCGGCCCGGTCCATGACCAGGCCTCCCAATGGATCAGGGCCTGATCAACTAGGCTGTTACTGCTGGTCGCACGCAATCCAACGTACGAGCCACAGCCCGGCTGATCCGGCATTGACTTTAGGTATCTGTCCAGCTCTCTCTTGAAGGCAGCCACTGGTTTATTGGCAATTCCCCTAATGCTTGATGGGAGGCTGTTGAACAGTCTTGGGCCCCGGACACTTATGGTGTTTTCTCTTAGTGTACCAATGGCGCCCCTACTTTTTATTGGGGGCATTTTGCATCGCCTGCCCAGTCTTTTACTTTCGTAGGGAGTGATTTCTGTGTGCAGATTTGGGACCATTCATTCCAAGATTTTCCAAATGTAGATTATGATATCTCTCTCCCTCCTGCGTTCCAACGAGTACAAGTCAAGTGCTTTCAAGCGTTCCCAGTAGTTAAGGTGCTTGACAGAACTTACACGTGCAGTAAAGGATCTCTGTACACTCTAGATCTGCGATTTCACCTGCTTTGTATGGAGATGTTAATGTACAGCAGTATTCCAGCCTAGAGAGAACAAGTGATTTGAAAAGGATCATCATTGGCTTGGCATCTCTCGTTTTGAACGTTCTCATTATCCATCCTATCATTTTCTTTGCACGTGCGATCGTGGCACTGTTGTGATCCTTGAAAGTGAGATCCTCAGACATTACTACTCCCAGGTCCCTTACATTATTTTTCCGCTCTATTGTATGGCCGGAGTCAGTAGTATACTCTGTTCTAGTTATTATCTCCTCCAGTTTTCCATAACGGAGTAGTTTTAATTTGTCCTCATTGAACATCATATTGTTTACCGTTGCCCACTGGAAAACTTTGTTTATATCTTCTTGGAGGTTAACCGCGTCCTCAGCAGATGACAGCCTCATGCAGATCCTAGTATCATCCGCAAAGGATGATACGGTGCTGTGATGTATATCTCTGTCTATGTCTGATATGAGGATAAGGAATAAGTGGGAAAGACTGGGTGAGAAAGACTGCGTATGTATGTGGCACAGGGGTGTGAAAGACGGCGTATGTGTGTGCCACAGGGGTGGGAAAGACTGCATATGTGTTTGGCACAGGAGTGGAAAAGACTGTGTGTGCCACAGGGGTGGAAAAGACTGCATATGTGTTTGGCACAGGGGTGGAAAAGACTGTGTATGTGTGTGACACAGGGGTGGGAAAGACTTGGTATATGTGTGACACAGGGGTGGAAAAGACTGCATATGTGTGTGACACAGGGGTGGGAAGGACTGCATATATGTGACACAGGGGTGGGAAAGACTGCGTATATGTGTGACACGGGTGGGAAAGACTTCGTATGTGTGTGACACAGGGGTGGGAAAGACTTGGTATGTGTGTGACACAGGGGTGGGAAAGACTTGGTATATGTGTGACACGGGTGGGAAAGACTTGGTATATGTGTGACACAGGGGTGGGAAAGACTTGGTATATGTGTGACACAGGGGTGGGAAAGACTTGGTATATGTGTGACACGGGTGGGAAAGACTGCGTATATGTGACACAGGGGTGGGGAGTGATTGTTGCTACAAATGAAATAACTTTTTTCAGTAATAATCAATTTTATTGCTTGTATCATATATGCTTTACACAGCTGCAGTCTCGACCTCCCACTACCAAGTGTTATCGTCTCAGGTTATGTATCATCAGGTTACTCATGAGTGTAATGTCTTTTCACAAAGAGAAACTTGTCTAAAAATGGTCACTCGCTGTTTATATTGGCTTTAGCGCTTCATGAAATACAATTTTCTGTTTCTGGTGAGATCCCTGGCACTGTTAATAAGAAGCAGCGAGTTTTTAACAACTGTTGTGATACCTGGTCATCTGTTTGTAATCGACCTGCCTGTTATAATCCTCAGTCATTTTTTTTTAATAATACTGAGGTTCTATCGTCCATCAGTGAACGTAGATTATCATGAAAAGTGACTATGCAGATTACTGCATCAGACTAGGGTTCGGCAGAGTAGTGTGCGGTGATCCAGAGCTTGGCGCAGAGCACTGGGTGCGTGAGTGAGCAGGAGTCGACGACCCACACCCCTCGCTGACCCACATCTTCCTTCGTTTCTTCCGTCTCCTCTTTTCACTTCTCCCTCAACCTTGTGCACATACTCGATGTAAGTAATAAAACTGGGAGAGTTATAAGTCCGAGAGCTTGGTGAGATTTGGAAGGTGGGGAAACTCGTGGGAAGCGGGAGGGTGGTAACACTTGGAGTGTGGCAGTGCTTGGAAGTTGTTGGGGTAGAGGCAGTGAATGGGAGGATGTTTGGCCAAGCTGGGGAATGTTAGAACTGGTAATAATGCAAGATTGAGAGACTGCCAAGGTCAAGAGGAAGAGCTGATGGAACATGAGATAATGCTTGTTGAGTCTTCCTGGCTTTGTCTGCTTTCTCTTGATTCTCAGAGGTACGGTTTATATTTAGCAAGGTTCTTATAGCCAGGTGTGCGCACTTGACCTTGGTAAAGGATTTGCTGAGCGGCTTGACGATTAACTTGTATATTTGAGACAGTAGGCTGGGTCAACTTGTCATATTGTCGTCCTGGGGGTTCACCGTGTTCACACTATAACAGTGATCCGTCTGTCATTCTCGTGTCAGAATGACACACACTCTCATTTTGACAATAAAGTTTTATTTTTTATTCGTCAGCTGTTTTACTGTACATAAAAATGTTTTATAATTTGTCATTGTATTTCCTTAGGTACGAACACCATACTGCAACCTCACGGTATTTGTGAGCCGGTGCGTGCTGGTGAACCTTACCTGCACTGTGCTGGACATATACAGCATTTTATGATACCCTAGCAGCATTAATGTTCAATTTATTTAGACATATATTGATTCTGGCATAAATTCTCTCTTGAATGCCCCCTAGTATACGTCAAGTACGTTAATTTTCAAGAAATGGGAGCTCATTGAATGTTGTTGCGAGCGGAAGAACGTCAAACATTAAATTATCCACAAGATAAGAGGCTGCAACCGGAGCTTAAAACTGTCACCAACCACAGAGTAACTCTCCTCTCTTCACATTTATTGTTAAGTTACTTCTTACAGCCTCTCCAGGCTCCAACGGAATTGATATGTAACGTTGCTGCAGATAAACTGCTGCATTATGTCATAGCGAAAGGTGTTATAGCACAATTTAATGTGTATGTTTTGAGAGTTTACATAATAAGCATTTTAATAGTAAGAGCATTATTATGCATGTATGCCACTTAGTGACTCGGCCTTTACGCAAGACTTTTCTGCCGTCATGCTGTGCTAGGCGTGGAGTGCTATATATTCATCTAGTTGAGTTAACAGAGCTCCATTCATACTTCCTGTTAAACATTCTTAACTCTTATCGACCGTTTTCATAGATTTCTGTCCTCCAGGACTCGATCTTCCGATTGTGAGTTTTTGTGGATATTTAAACATGTATACCATAAAAAAGAGCTGATCCTTATTCTGTGAATGAACATACCTCCATAAAGACTATATTTCAACCTAAATAGTTGACACTATTTATTTGGCATCATTAGACAATTAATTGCTTGATGCATGAACCGGAACTATATTCATGAGCCTGGCCTTCACCCTGGGGGACCTAGCGCTGGCTTATTCTGGCAAATCTATTTTTAATGAAATACCTAATTTTGTCATTATTTGTGCTAGCGAGTGTCCTGTATCGCTTAATATAAAGGTAGGTGTAGAGTACTGGTGGTGTTGGATGAAGCGTCCTTATTTAGTTGTGGGAGTGTAGTTAGGAATTAGTTGCGCTCGTATATTGTTGTGATAGTGTATGAAGAGAGACAAAAATTGCAGAACAAGAAATATTTCGTACTGTGTATATGTTTCATACAATGGCTTATCTCATGAGATATACTGGAATAAGAGACCGGGAACCTCCTATGATCACGTCGCGAAAAGAACCATTCCTAGTTATACTTTGTAATTACTTTTGCAAGTTGTAGTCGTATCATAATCAAGATTCTTTTGTAGTTTCTGGTCGGGTAAAGTGTTACACGCATGTTACGTGTGTGTGTGTGTACTCACCTAGTTGAGGTTGCGGGGGTCGAGTCCGAGCTCTTGGCCCCGCCTCTTCACTGATCGCTACTAGGTCACTCTCCCTGAGCCGTGAGCCTTATCATACCTCTGCTTAAAGCTATGTATGGATCCTGCCTCCACTACATCGCTTCCCAAACTATTCCACTTACTGACTACTCTGTGGCTGAAGAAATACTTCCTAACATCCCTGTGATTCATCTGTGTCTTCAGCTTCCAACTGTGTCCCCTTGTTACTGTGTCCAATCTCTGGAACATCCTGTCTTTGTCCACCTTGTCAATTCCTCTCAGTATTTTGTATGTCGTTATCATGTCCCCCCTATCTCTCCTGTCCTCCAGTGTCGTCAGGTTGATTTCCCTTAACCTCTCCTCGTAGGACATACCTCTTAGCTCTGGGACTAGTCTTGTTGCAAACCTTTGCATTTTCTCTAGTTTCTTCACGTGCTTGGCTAGGTGTGGGTTCCAAACTGGTGCCGCATACTCCAATATGGGCCTAACGTACACGGTGTACAGGGTCCTGAATGATTCCTTATTAAGATGTCGGAATGCTGTTCTGAGGTTTGCTAGGCGCCCATATGCTGCAGCAGTTATTTGGTTGATGTGCGCTTCAGGAGATGTGCCTGGTGTTATACTCACCCCAAGATCTTTTTCCTTGAGTGAGGTTTGTAGTCTCTGACCCCCTAGACTGTACTCCGTCTGCGGCCTTCTTTGCCCTTCCCCAATCTTCATGACTTTGCACTTGGTGGGATTGAACTCCAGGAGCCAATTGCTGGACCAGGTCTGCAGCCTGTCCAGATCCCTTTGTAGTTCTGCCTGGTCTTCGATCGAGTGAATTCTTCTCATCAACTTCACGTCATCTGCAAACAGGGACACCTCAGAGTCTATTCCTTCCGTCATGTCGTTCACAAATACCAGAAACAGCACTGGTCCTAGGACTGACCCCTGCGGGACCCCGCTGGTAACAGGTGCCCACTCTGACACCTCGCCACGTACCA
Source organism: Cherax quadricarinatus (assembly GCF_038502225.1). Classification (NCBI taxonomy): domain Eukaryota; kingdom Metazoa; phylum Arthropoda; class Malacostraca; order Decapoda; family Parastacidae; genus Cherax; species Cherax quadricarinatus. Next base: position 5,945,509 of record NC_091312.1, on the reverse strand, counting down.
TGACTCGCTGCTGTCTTCCTGACAAGTATTCCCTGATCCATTGTAGTGCCTTCCCTGTTATCCCTGCTTGGTCCTCCAGTTTTTGCACCAATCTCTTGTGTGGAACTGTGTCAAACGCCTTCTTGCAGTCCAAGAAAATGCAATCCACCCACCCCTCTCTCTGTCTTACTGCTGTCACCATGTCATAGAACTCCAGTAGGTTTGTGACACAGGATTTCCCGTCCCTGAGACCATGTTGGCTGCTGTTGTGTGTGTGTGTGTGTGTGTGTGTGTGTGTGTGTGTGTGTGTGTGTGTGTGTGTGTGTGTGTATGTGTGTGCGTGTGTATGTGTGTATGTGTGTGCGCGCGCGTGTGTGTGTGTGTGTGTGTGTGTGTGTGTGCACTCACCTAGTTGTACTCACCTAGTTGAGGTTGCGGGGGTCGAGTCCGAGCTCCTGGCCCCGCCTCTTCACTGATCGCTACTAGGTCACTCTCCCTGAGCCGTGAGCTTTATCATACCTCTGCTTAAAGCTATGTATGGATCCTGCCTCCACTACATCGCTTCCCAAACTATTCCACTTACTGACTACTCTGTGGCTGAAGAAATACTTCCTAACATCCCTGTGATTCATCTGTGTCTTCAGCTTCCAACTGTGTCCCCTTGTTACTGTGTCCAATCTCTGGAACATCCTGTCTTTGTCCACCTTGTCAATTCCTCTCAGTATTTTGTATGTCGTTATCATGTCCCCCCTATCTCTCCTGTCCTCCAGTGTCGTCAGGTTGATTTCCCTTAACCTCTCCTCGTAGGACATACCTCTTAGCTCTGGGACTAGTCTTGTTGCAAACCTTTGCACTTTCTCTAGTTTCTTCACGTGCTTGGCTAGGTGTGGGTTCCAAACTGGTGCCGCATACTCCAATATGGGCCTAACGTACACGGTGTACAGGGTCCTGTGTGTATGTGTGTGTGTGTATGTGTGTGTGTGTGTATGTATGTGCGTGTGTGTGTGTATGTGTGTGTATGTGTGTGTATGTGTGTGTGTGTGTGTGTGTGTGTGTGTGTGTGTGTGTGTGTGTGTGTGTGTGTGTGTGTGTGTGTGTGCGCGTGTGTGCGCGCGCGTGCGCGTGCGTGTGTGTGTGTGTGTGTGTGTGTGTGTGTGTGTGTGTGTGTGTGTGTGTGTGTGCGTGTGTGTGTGCGTGTGCGCGTGCGTGTGCGTGCGTGCAGGAGGTGAGTTGTAGTTACGAGGGATCAGACGTGGTGTACTCAGACTTCTGAACATGGGGCGCGTCACCTTGAGCACATCTGCTTTACACAAGGTTTTATGGCCAGGATTGTGTGCATGTAAATTTCACGAGCAGAGTGGCTGTGATATTTATTACGGTGGACAGTACGTGGTGTTGGTGTGGCGTGTTGCGCCGCGACCTGTGCGAAGGTGACTCCAGTCTTGGCCAAGTTGCTTGGCAGGTACCATCATCTTGCTTTATCTTTATCAACACACTGATACTGTCACTCTCCATATTAGTTTTATTAACCTTGTGAGGTTAAAGAAATTTTATGAACAGAGTATGCAAGTCACAATAATCCTAAAAATTATAAATTAGAAGTGGAAAACGTTAGGGTTCATCCAGGAGTATTAAGTAGTGAATAAGTGAGAGATGTGAACTCTAAATGTGAGGGTCAAGGTAATCCTAAAAATTATAAATTAGAAGTGGAAAACGTTAGGGTTCATCCAGGAGTATTAAGTAGTGAATAAGTGAGAGATGTTAACTCTAAATGTGAGGGTCAAGGTAGTGGAAGATGAGAAGACTTATGGTTAGGTCAAGTCACGTGTGTTATAAAGCTTGAAGATTTAGTTATCTACGGCAGGAGTCTGCAAAAACGAATCTGGAGCTAAGATTTGTGTTAGAAGTATTTCTGGTCTTATCACCCGTATTACTTCCATATCCCTTTCATTCTGCCTCGTTCTAACAAGATACTGGGTAAATAATTTCTAAAGCGCTTGTAACTAATCTATTTTTAAGTTCCATGTTTCCTGATCTTCGCATTTCAAACAGTTTGCCACAATCTGTGGTGTCAGGTCCTCTGATTATCTTATACTCGTATGTCCTCTCCTCCAGAGTCTTCAGTTTCATCATTAGATCAAAGGTATACAATACCAACAGATAGATAAGATCTATGTGGAATGTTTCGGCTGCGCAGCAGGCTTTAACAATCTCTTAACCTATATGTAGTGAAATATTTATTTCGCGATGTTGAGACTGATTTTCGCGAATTTAATGCCACAGTGAATTAACACTACTGTTGCAAAACGATCATTACTTTTTAAGTCAAAATCGCAGCTGTGTTAAAAAAAAAAAAAACGAATGTACCCACAGAGCGTGGACGTGGGAGCGAGCGGTGGCGGTGGCGGCGTTGGCGTCAAAGTTGTGTTGTGCAAGATGTTGAAGGCCGTTACGCAGTCCACGACTCGCCTGGCCAATGCCTCCAGCATCTGTTTCAGCACCTGCCCGTATGCCCATTCTCTATCTGTACTGAATACATCTGTATAGAGCTTAATAGGTAATCTGACCATAATGGTCAACGAAGTCGGCCTGGAACGCCTTGTATTCCCGGGCTGGAGGAGTTATGAGGTGTAACACCTGGGTGATGCGTGCCTCAGGCTAAGGCGGCCAGGTGAAGGCCACTTACATTCGTTTTCTAGATAATTCCACTTTTTTTTTGGAGGTACATTCCCTGTAGGGGTCGGGGCGTGCACCGCCTGACTACATGTTTATTGGGTTCAGTAACTTTTTTTGTTTTTAATATTTCGTGGTTTTGATTCTGATATTAACTCTTGAGTTCTCTGAAGTAACTTATATTATTGGTATGTTTTATGATTAAAACATAAACTATAGCTTTCAGAACTTTTATGTGTGCCAAGGATTTTGTTGTGTTCAGTAGTGTCTGTTTAACTGATGCTTGCTGACTTCAGACATTGTCCTCGCGATGTATCCCACAATTTTTTAAATTAAATTCGGCATATTTCCATGTTTTAAAATTTACTACAAGAGTTATTAGTTGCAATATTTAAGTCTGGTTTGTTTTTGGGCGCTGGAAACTTCTTATTCTGTTTGTGAAGAGTTTTCATCCTTAACCTTGAGTGAGGGATGAACCAAGAACACGGGTGATAGCAGCAGCAGTTGTAGGGTTGGGCTGTGGTGCCACGCTCTTGTCACATGGTGCCTGGCAGGTGTTGTACCTTCCCACGTGTTGTCTCCTCCCTGCTGGACCATGTCCCTGTCCCAGCCCATGATCCCCACCTGAGCTTTCACTAGGGCATCGTAGCTCCTCCAAGGTGAATAGTCTGCTGTCTCCTTGCCACAATCGTGAATTATATTTTCTTGTTTGCAGTATGTATAAATATGTTATTGTTTTAGCAAACACATTTACATTATGGGAATGTTTCTTGGAAAATCAGTATTAGTGTAGTATACATTCTCTGTGGTGACTAGTAAGAGTCTATTTGTGATTTGGTTCGTGTTGGAGAAGAATTAAGGGTTGTGGAACACATGATCACGACGTACGGGGTACTTCTCTATCATTGTCAGGTGGGTGGGGACAAGAGCATGTTGTTTGACTTAATAAAAAACTAATAAATATCACAATTGCAAGAGGGTTTCGAAGCAAGTGTTGATCATTTCAACACTTGTACTTTGTAGTGAAGACTAGAATAATGTTATAATATACCAGCCTAATCTACGGCTGCCTTCATTTTTGGTCTAAAAAAATTGTAGAGCCGAGAGAGGGCGAGAACGATATATCATAATCTTTACATGATGGAGGTGGAAGGGGTGGTTCTGGCTCCAAATCTTCACACTGAAAGTACTTAAGAGAGGAAAGGTTTGTAAATATTTTAGTGTGCGGCTGTAAGCATAAGGGGACCAAGGGCTTTCAAACCCCTTCCGTCATACAGTATATATTATATACATGGACTACGGTTTTAGTTTCTGCCCATTAAACAAGCTTCTAGGACTACCTGATTAGCCAGGTTATGATGGTGTGTGGGCGTGCAGGTTGTACCCGAGATGCTCAAGCTACCTGAGTTTTGGGTTACTGTGGGAACCTTAATTAAATAAGGCATCCTGAAGGCAGCAATGTTTCTGCAGATGGTCCTCCTTCATGATCACTTGGACGTGTTTCCACCTTATCAAGTGCCCTTGTGAATTCCTGTATATTACGAAAGTGTTATTCAAATTGTCTATTTTTATATCGAATTCATGGAAGTGTTGATGAACTTGTTTCTTGAGGCGAGGTTGTGTATACACGTGGCTGTGTTAATATCCATTTCGTAACCTAGTCACAACCCCTCCCCCCCCCTTTCTCTCTCGGCTTCAAACTTGTCACCAACTTGGTAAAACTAGGCACGTCGTTAGAGCTGACTTGGTCTAGCTCGGCTTCCTATATTAGTATTGGTAGGGCTTGCCTGGTGGCTAGGATGTGTAGCCCGTTGGTGTCAACAAGCTTATGAGTGGCCCTGGCCCACTACTCTAGTCCTTGGCCTCCTCTCTACCCACACACAAGTGTGTTTACCTTTCCTTCTACCCTAGCCTCTGTCATCATATTTATAGTTGATTATTTTGTATTGAATATTATTTTTTTTAATCATTGTCAGTGTAATTAGTTTTTTCTGAATTTGTTTTTTACTGTGAATAAGGCACATTTGTAACACTTAAGTACCATTGTGTTTAATGTTAAGAATCACAAATCATCTCTCACTGAAGACAGTCATAAAGAGTAGAATAAACAATTTTACGATATTGCTCTGCTTAACAGTTGTTCAGGACTGAATTATTGTTTTCAGTGTTTATGTAAGATTTTATTATCCTGACAGTGTTATTTTGTGCTTGTGTATGTGGTGCGTAATTGATTATTCAAGTAGTGTGCTGTCATTTGTAGTTTCTACTTGATTATTCAGGCAGTGTGCTGACGTTTGTAGTGTGTACTTGATTATTCAGGCAGTGTGCTGACGTATGCGGTGTGTACTTGATTATCCAGACAGTGAGCTCATACATTTGGTGTGTACTTGATTATCCAGACAGTGAGCTCATACATTTGGTGTGTACTTGATTATCCAGACAGTGAGCTCATACATTTGGTGTGTACTTGATTATCCAGACAGTGAGCTCATATATGTGGTGTGTACTTGATCATCCAGACAGCTCATGTATGTGGTGTGTACTTGATTATCCAGACTGTGAGCTCATATATGTGATGTGTACTTGATCATCCAGACAGCTCATGTATGTGGTGTGTACTTGATTATCCAGACAGTGAGCTCGTATATGTGGTGTGTAATTCATTATCCAGACAGTGAACTCGTATATGCGGTGTGTACTTGATTATCCAGACAGTGAGCTCATACATTTGGTGTGTACTTGATTATCCAGACAGTGAGCTCATGCATTTGGTGTGTACTTGATTATCCAGACAGTGAGCTCATATATGTGATGTGTACTTGATTATCCAGGCAGTGAGCTCATATATGTGGTGTGTACTTGATTATCCAGACAGTGAGCTCATACATTTGGTGTGTACTTGATTATCCAGACCGTGAGCTCATACATTTGGTGTGTACTTGATTATCCAGACAGTGAGCTCATACATTTTGGTGTGTACTTGATTATCCAGACAGTGAGCCCATATATGTGGTGTGTACTTGATTATCCAGACAGTGAGCTCATATATGTGATGTGTACTTTATTATCCAGACAGTGAGCTCATATATATATGGTGTGTACTTGATTATCCAGACAGTGAGCTCATATATGTGGTGTGTACTTGATTATCCAGACAGTGAGCTCATATATGTGGTGTGTACTTGATTATCCAGACAGCTCATATATGTGGTGTGTACTTGATTATCCAGACAGTGAGCTCATATATGTAGTGTGTACTTCATTATCAAGACAGTGAGCTAATATATGTGATGTGTACTTGATTATCCAGACAGTGAGCTCATATATGTGGTGTGTACTTGATTATCCAGACAGTGAGCTCATATATGTGGTGTGTACTTGATTATCCAGACAGTGAGCTCACACATTTGGTGTGTACTTGATTATCCAGACAGTGAACTCATACATTTGGTGTGTACTTGATTACCCAGACAGTGAGCTCATATATGTCGTGTGTACTTGATTATCCAGACAGCTCACACATTTGGTGTGTACTTGATTATCCAGACAGTGAGCTCATATATGTGGTGTGTACTTGATTATCCAGACAGTGAGCTCACACATTTGGTGTGTACTTGATTATCCAGACAGTGAGCTCATATATGTGGTGTGTACTTGATTATCCAGACAGCGAGCTCACACATTTGGTGTGTACTTGATTATCCAGACAGTGAACTCATACATTTGGTGTGTACTTGATTATCCAGACAGTGAGCTCATATATGTGGTGTGTAATTGATTACCCAGACAGTGAGCTCATATATGTGGTGTGTACTTGATTATCCAGACAGTGAGCTCACACATTTGGTGTGTACTTGATTATCCAGACACTGAGCTCATATATGTGGTGTGTACTTGATTATCCAGACAGTGAGCTCACACATTTGGTGTGTACTTGATTATCCAGACAGTGAGCTCATATATGTGGTGTGTACTTGATTATCCAGACAGTGAGCTCATATATGTGGTGTGTACTTGATTATCCAGACAGTGAACTCATATATGTGGTGTGTACTTGATTATCCAGACAGTGAGCTCATATATGTGGTGTGTACTTGATTATCCAGAGAGTGAGCTCATATATGTGGTGTGTACTTGATTATCCAGACAGTGAGCTCATATATGTGATGTGTACTTGATTATCCAGAGAGTGAGCTCATATATGTGATGTGTACTTGATTATCCAGACAGTGAGCTCATATATGTGATGTGTACTTAATTATCCAGACAGTGAGCTCATATATGTGGTGTGTACTTGATTATCCAGACCGTGAGCTCATACATTTGGTGTGTGCTTGATTATCCAGACAGTGAGCTCATATATGTGGTGTGTACTTAATTATCCAGACAGTGAGCTCATATATGTGGTGTGTACTTAATTATCCAGACAGTGAGCTCATATATGTGGTGTGTACTTGATTATCCAGACAGTGAGCTCATACATTTGGTGTTTGCTTGACTATCCAGTGAGCTCATATATGTGGTGTGTACTTGATTATCCAGACAGTGAGCTCATATATGTGGTGTGTACTTGTCTTCCAGCACATGGAGGATGGGTTTCATTACCATTGTCAAGTGGTATTTACCTCACGCGCGGCGCAGCTCGTCCTCTCGTAGTCGATTATGGCTCTCTCATTTAGCTTCATGGCCTCCCTATGTAAACTGGCTTTTTGAATATACATATTCCAGAAGTAGTGTGATGGAACATGTTGTATAATGTCCGCATCGTTAGGAGTTGTTGAGGTGAGAGGGAAGTTAGGCAGGTTTTGGGCATACTGATAATTTGGTGGGGTTTGTGGAAGGGTTGGGGGAAATAGTTAGTGAGGGAAATTTGCCTTCACATATTGAACGAGGATCGCTGTTCCTGTGAACTGGACTGATCACGCCTCCTGGTTCATGGTCTGATCACTCAGACTCTTGGTGCTTACAGCTTGTAATTCAACTTGGGGACCACAAACAAGTTAATCGATTAGAGAGCTGTTAGTAATTCCCATTATATGTGAAGGGATCCAGGTTGTGTATTGATGAAGTTAGTATAGAGAATACGCAAGCTTTCGTTTTGACAACTTTTCGCTCTGTATAGAGTTATATCAAGCTCTACACAGAGCGAAACGTAGTCCAAATAAAAGGGTGTTCTACAAGTGAAGCATATTTGATCTTTATTATTTTGACCTGTCACTTGATGCTCTTACTGCATTTTTTTTTTAATTTGGGTTGTTTTACAGTGTACTATCAGCTTTACATGTTAACGGTTCTGGTGCTTATCGCCTCCGCACCAAAGTCTTGCACCAGACTACATAAATCCGGATATAATACAGAAATAGGAACAGTTAAGAGACAGTGAAGTAAACAGTGCCAGAGTGGAAAACTTGTATACAGGCCTCCGTTTCAGGTTCGTATGACAGATGGGTAGTATCTTCTGAATAATGGCTATTTTAGAGCTCAAGTCCAGTTGTAACTTATGATATAGAACAGGGATTAACATATGCTTGGCTACGGGTTCGACTCTCGTCCATTTGTTGTTTTTTTTTTTTTTAAATAATTTATTGCTATAATTTAGGACTGAATAATGTGTGGTTGAGTAGAGAAACTCTGGGGTAACGACCCTGAACTCGTACGAAACTGATTATGTTCTTGCAGGTTTGATGATGTGTACTCACCTAATTGTACTCGCCTATTTGTGGTTGCAGGGGTCGAAACATAGCTCCTGGCCCCGCCTCTTCACTGATCGCTACTAGGTCTTCCCTCCCTCTGCTTGATGAGTTTTATCATCCCTCGTCTTAAGGCTATGTATGGATCCTGCCTCCACTAAATCACTTGCCAGACTATTCCACTTCCTGACAACTCCATGGCTGAAGAAATAATACTTCCTAACATCCCTTTGATTCATCTGAGTCTTCAACTTCCAGTTGTGACCCCTTGTTTCTGTGTCTCATCTCTGGAACATCCAGTCTCTGTCAACCTTGTCAATTCCTCGCAGTATTTTGTATGTCGTTATCATGTCTTCCCTAACCCTCCTGTCCTCTAGTGTCGTCAAGCCGATTTCCCTTAACCTTTCTTCATAGGACATTCCCCTTAGCTCTGGAACTATCCTTGTTGCAAACCTTTGTACTTTCTCTAATTTCTTGACGTGCTTGACCAGGTGTGGGTTCCAAACTGGTGCTGCATACTCCAGTATGGGCTTGACGTACACGGTGTAGAGAATCTTGAACGATTCCTTACTGAGGTATCGGAACGCTATTCTCAGGTTTGCCAGGCGCCCGTATGCTGCAGTAGTTATCTGGTTGATGTGCACCTCAGGAGATGTGCTCGATATTATTCTTACCCCAAGATCCTTTTCCTTGAGTGAGGCTTCCAGTCTTTGGTCACTTAGCTTATACTCTGTCTGCGGTCTTCTTTGCCCTTCCCCGATCTTCATGACTTCGCATTTGGCGGGGTTAAATTCGATGAGCCAGTTGTTGGACCAGGCTTCCAGCCTGTCCAGGTCTCTCTCTAATCCTGCCTGATCCTCATCCGATTTAATTCTCCTCATTAGCTTCACATCATCTGCAAACATGGAGACTTCTGAGTCGATCCATTCCGTCATGTCATTCACATATACCAAAAATAGCACTGATCCTAGGACTGACCCCTGTGGAATTCAGCTTGTCACAGGCGCCCACTCTGATACCTCGTCACGTACCTGTCAGGTATTCTCTGATCCATTGCTGTGCCCTTCCTGTTATATGTGCCTGATTCTCTAGCTTTTGCACTAATCTCTTGTGAGGAACTGTGTCGAAGGCCTTCTTGCAGTCCAAGAAAATACAATCTACCCGCCCCTCTCTTTCGTATCTTACTTCCATTACCTTGTCATAAAACTCCAGTAGGTTTGTGACACAGGATTTGCCTTCCATGAATCCGTGCTGATTGTCGTGTGTGTGTGTGTGTGTGTGTGTGTGTGTGTGTGTGTGTGTGTGTGTGTGTGTGTGTGTGTGTGTGTGTGCGCGTGTGTGTGCGCGTGTGTGTGTATGTGCGCGCGTGTGTGCGCCCCTGCTTTCGTGTTTGTAATCCGAGACAAAACTGCTGCTTATATGTACACAAACAGTTGTGAGACTCGTGAGTCTGTAACTTCTAAATACTTCAGTTTGTTAGTGTACAGGTAAATCAGTGCAAGTTTATGTTCGTAAAAATCAAAATCTATTCTCAGTATCTTCATGTACCTTTGCCTTTGATATACCTTTGATAAGTTTCGAGAGAGTTTCTACTCTCGGAGTCTGATCATGGGCCAGGCTCGTCTAGTGCTTGCCTGGTCAACCAGGCTGTTGCTGCTGGAGGCCCGCTGCCCCACCTATCCAGTCACAGCGTGACTAATCGGGCACTTGAAGACAGTTGTCCAGTCTCTTCTTGAAGACTTCTACATTTGTACTAGCCGTGTTTCTGATATCTTCTGGTAAGATGTTGAAAAGTCTGGAGCCACAAATGTTGAAAATACAATCTACCCGCCCCTCTCTCTCGTATCTTACTTCCATTACCTTGTCATAAAACTCCAGTAGGTTTGTGACACAGGATTTGCCTTCCATGAATCCGTGCTGATTGTCGTGTGTGTGTGTGTGTGTGTGTGTGTGTGTGTGTGTGTGTGTGTGTGTGTGTGTGTGTGTGTGTGTGTGTGCGCGTGTGTGTGCGCGTGTGTGTGTATGTGCGCGCGTGTGTGCGCCCCTGCTTTCGTGTTTGTAATCCGAGACAAAACTGCTGCTTATATGTACACAAACAGTTGTGAGACTCGTGAGTCTGTAACTTCTAAATACTTCAGTTTGTTAGTGTACAGGTAAATCAGTGCAAGTTTATGTTCGTAAAAATCAAAATCTATTCTCAGTATCTTCATGTACCTTTGCCTTTGATATACCTTTGATAAGTTTCGAGAGAGTTTCTACTCTCGGAGTCTGATCATGGGCCAGGCTCGTCTAGTGCTTGCCTGGTCAACCAGGCTGTTGCTGCTGGAGGCCCGCTGCCCCACCTATCCAGTCACAGCGTGACTAATCGGGCACTTGAAGACAGTTGTCCAGTCTCTTCTTGAAGACTTCTACATTTGTACTAGCCGTGTTTCTGATATCTTCTGGTAAGATGTTGAAAAGTCTGGAGCCACAAATGTTGACACAGTGTTCCCTTATTGTGCCCACACCACCCCTACTCCTTACTGGGTTTATTTTACATTTCCTCCAATATCTCTTACTTCAGTATGCTGTTATGGCAGTGTGCAGATTTGGGACCAGGCCCTCGAGTACTTTCCAGGTATATATTATCATGTATCTCTCTCTCTCTCTCTCTCTCTCCTCCTTTCCAGTAAGTACATGTTCAAGACTTTAAAGCGTTCCCAGTAATTTAAGTGCTTTACTGATTCTATGCGTGCTGTAAACTATCTCTGTATTTGTTCCAGCTCTGATATTTCTCCTGCTTTGATCGGGGCCGTCAGTACTGAACAATATTTCAAATGAGGGAGCTCTATCGATTTGAAAAGTGTCACCACTGGCATTATTTCCCTAGTTTTGAAGGTTCTTGATACTTGGAGTCTACCTGGATCACCGCCCCTGCGGCCCGGTTCACGACCAGGCCTCCGGGGGGATCACGGCCTGATCAACCAGGCTGTTACTGCTGGTGGGAGGCTGTTGAACAGTCTTGGGCCCCGAACACTTACGATGTTTTCTCTTAGTGTACCAATGGCGCCCCTACTTTTCACTGGGAGTATTTGCACCGCCTGCCCAGTCTTTTACTTTTGTAGGGATTTTCCAAGGGTAGATTATATATATCTCTCGCCTGCATTCCAGCGAGTACAAGTCAAGTGCTTCCAAGTGTTCCCAGCAGTTGAGATGTTTGATAGAACTTACGTATACTACAAATTCTAATCACACAATAGAGCAGAAAAGTAATGTGAAGGACCTGGGAGTGGTAATGTCTGAGCATCTCACCGTCAAGGATCACAACACTGCCACTATCACATCTGTGAGGAAACTGATGGGATGGATAATGAGACCATTCAAGACAATCCAATGATGATCCTTTTTAAATCACTTGTTCTCTCTAGGCTGGAATACTGCTGTACATTGACATCTCCATTCTAGGCAGGTGAAATTGCAGATCTAGAGAATGTACTGAGAACCTTTACTGCACATATAAGTTCTACCTAACACCTTAACTACTGAGAACGCTTGGAAGCACTTGACTTGTACTCACTGCAGCGCAGGCGAGAGAGACATCATAATCTACACCTGGAAGATCCCGGCGGGACTGGTCCCTAATCTGCACACACAAATCAATCCCTACGAAAGCAAAAGACTTGTCAGGCGATGCAACATAACCACATTTAAAAGTAGGGACGCAGTTAGTGCACTTAAGAGAAAGTGCAATAAGTGTCCGGGGCCCAAGACTGTTCAACAGCCTCCCACTAGCTATAAGGGGAATTATCAATAGACCCCTGGTTGTCTTCAAGAGGGAGCTGGACAGATACCTAAAGTCAGTGCCGAATCAACCGGGCTCTGGCTCGTACGTTGGACTACGTGCGGCCAGCAGTAAGAGCCTCGTTGATCAGGCCCTGATCCACCAGGAGGCCTGGTCATGGACCGGGCCGCGGGGGCGTTGATTCCCGGAATACCCTCCAGGTAGACTCCAAGTATATGTGCAGTGAAGGTTTCGTACTCTGTCTAGATCTGCATACCCACCCCGTCATCTTGGCTGTCGTGATCTTTGTCTTATTATGTTTGAAATAAAGGTCATCTGACATATTTCCAAGTCTTTTACATGTTCCTTTCGTTCTATTTGGTGATCCTCTTTGAGTTTTGTATACAGTGTTTCTTGTGAGTTCTTCATTCTTTCCATACCTAAGCAGCTGGAACTTATCACCATTGAACATCATGTTGTTCTCCGCTGCCCACTGGAAAACCCTGCTTTCGTCTAACTGTAATTTTTCCGGTCTTCTACCGTAGTGACTTTCATGCTTATTTTAGTGTCATCTGCAAATGATGACACAAAACTGTGAGAGGTGTTTTTATCTATGCTATGAGGATGAGAAACAGCAGAGGTGCCAAGACGGTGCCTTGGGGAACTGAGCTTTTTATCTCGCTGATGCTTGATTTCGCTCTGTTTACTACTACTATTTGTGCTGTGTGTGTTAGGAACTCTAAAATCCCTCTGCCTACCGTAATCTTTATAGATTATCATTTGATTAGGTATGTAATTATTTTAGCTTTTATCAAGAGGGTTGAATTTACTGGGCAGTGCCATTGTTTTGATGAACACTCCGCCGTCTAGACATGCCTTCCTGAATCTGTTTTGATGGGATTGTCCCCGCGGCCCTGACCCCAGCCAGGCTGTTGATGCCAGTAGCACGCGGACGATAGTAGGTGTTCCACCCAGGTGATCAGTAACTATTTTGAGGAACTTCTTAAAGCTATGTAACCCAGCTAGTTGATTCCCAATTCCCGCTATTATTATTTTGCTTGGCAGTTACATTACTAGGGCATTATTTTCTTGATGCAGTACCACCACCGTATACCTGGAGGTTATTCCGGGGATCAACGCCCCCGCGGCACGGTCATGACCAGGCCTCCCGATAGATCAGCTGGGCCTGATCAACTAGGCTGTTACTGCTGGCCGCACGCAGTCCAACGTACGAGCCACAGCCCGGCTGATCCGGCACTGACTTTAGGTATCTGTCCAGCTCTCTCTTGAAGGCAGCCAGGGGTTTATTGGCAATTCCCCTAATGCTTGATGGGAGGCTGTTGAACAGTCTTGGGGCCCCGGACACTTATGGTGTTTTCTCTTAGTGTACCAATGGCGCCCCTACTTTTTATTGGGGGCATTTTGCATCGCCTGCCCAGTCTTTTACTTTCGTAGGGAGTGATTTCTGCGTGCAGATTTGGGACCATTCCTTCGAAGATTTTCCGAGGGTAGATTATGATATATCTCTCCCTCCTGCGTTCCAACGAGTACAAGTCAAGTGCTTCCAAGCGTCCCCAGTAGTTAAGGTGCTTGACAGAACTTATACGTGCAGTAAAGGATCTCTGTACACTCTAGATCTGCGATTTCACTTGCTTTGAATGGATATGTTAATGTACAGCAGTATTCCAGCCTAGAGAGAGCAAGTGATTTGAAAAGGATCATCATTGGCTTGGCATCTCTCGTTTTGAACGTTCTCATTATCCATCCTATCATTTTCTTTGCACGTGCGATCGTGGCACTGTTGTGATTCTTGAAAGTGAGATCCTCGGACATTACTACTCCCAGGTCCCTTACATTATTTTTCCGCTCTATTGTATGGCCAGAGTCTGTAGTATACTCTGTTCTAGTTATTATCTCCTCCAGTTTTCCATAACGGAGTAGTTGGAATTTGTCCTCATTGAACATCATATTGTTTACCGTTGCCCACTGGAAAACTTTGTTTATATGTTCTTGGAGGTTAACCGCGTCCTCAGCAGATGACAGCCTCATGCAGATCCTAGTATCATCCGCAAAGGATGATACGGTGCTGTGATGTATATCTCTGTCTATGTCTGATATGAGGGTAAGGAATAAGATGGGGGCGAGTACTGTGCCTTGTGGAACAGAGCTCTTCACTATGGCAGCTTCCGATTTAACTCTGTTGACCACTACTCTTTGTGTTCGATTTGTTAGGAAGTTGAAGATCCATCTCCCCTCTTTCCCAGTTATTCCTTTAGCACGTATTTTATGGGCTATTACACCATGATCGCATTTGTCAAATGCTTTTGCAAAGTCTGTGTATATTACATCTGCATTTTGATTTTCTCTTTGTGTTCGATTTGTTAGGAAGTTGAAGATCCATCTCCCCTCTTTCCCAGTTATTCCTTTAGCACGTATTTTATGGGCTATTACACCATGATCGCATTTGTCAAATGCTTTTGCAAAGTCTGTGTATATTACATCTGCATTCTGATTTTCTTCCAGTGCATAAAAGGCCATGTCATAGTGATCCAGTAGTTGTGAGAGGCAGGAGCGACCTGCCCTGAACCCATGTTGCCCTGGATTGTGCAGATTTTGGGAATCCAGGTGATCTGCAATCCTGCTTCTTAGCACTCTTTCAAAGATTTTTATGATGTGGGACGTCAGAGCTATTGGTCTATAGTTCTTAGCTAATGCTTTGCTGCCACCTTTATGGAGTGGGGCTATATCCGTTGTTTTAAGTGACTGTGGAATTTCACCCATGTCCAAGCTCCTCCTCCATAGTGTACTTAGGGCACGCGAGAGGGGTTTCTTGCAGTTCTTAATGAAAACAGAGTTCCACGAGTCTGGGCCTGGGGCTGAGTGCATGGGCATGTTGTCAATGTTTTTTTCGAAATCTATCGGAGTTAGGCTAATGTCGGAAATCTGGCATACATTTATGGAGTTTTGAGGCTCATTCATGAAGAAATCGTTTGGGTCGTCGATCCTCAGACCAATTAGTGATTCACTAAACACAGAGTCGTACTGGGATTTCAATATTTCACTCATTTCCTTGTTGTCATCTGTGTAAGTCCCATCCTGTCTGAGTAAGGGCCCGATACTACATGTGGTATTTGCCTTGTTTTTGGCATATGAAAAGAAATATTTTGAATTTCTTTCAACTTCACTAACAGCTTTAAGCTCCTCCTGTCTCTCCTGGTTCCTGTAAGAGTCATTTAACTTAAGTTCGATAGTTTCCACTTCCCTGGTCAGTGCCTCCTTTCATGTATCAGATATTCTAGCACTCCTGAGGAGCTCAGTGACTCTTCGTCGTCTTCTGTAGAGGGAGCGTCTTTCTCCAGTTTACTCCTGCTCTTCTTTCTTAGGGGAATATGCCTAGAACATGCTTCGGCTGCCAGGAAGTTGATCCTTTCAAGGCACTGGTTTGGATCCATGTCATTTAAGACATCTTCCCAACATGTTTCGTTTAGGACATGGTTTACCTGGTCCCAGTTGATGTTCTTGTTGTTGAAGTTGTATTTTGTGAAGACACCTTCACAGGTACATGCATTCTGCTGATCAGGACCCCTATGCATGTACGTCTGGACTTCGATTAGGTTGTGATCGGAATTTGTTGTTTTTGATATTCTTATGTCTCTTATCAGATCCTCATTATTTGTGAAGATAAGGTCAAGTGTGTTTTCTAGTCTTGTTGGCTCCACTATCTGCTGGCTTAAGATGTGATTTTCGCAGAGACTTAGTAGCTCATGTGTGTGTGACCTTTCATCTGCGCTACCTCCGGGGATTGTTTCAGCTATAACATTATTTGCTACATTCTTCCATTTTGTATACCTTAGGTTGAAATCACCAAGCAGTAAGATGTTTGGGGATGGAGCTGGAAGGTTTTCCAAACAGTAATCAGTTTTCAGTAGCTGTTCCTTGAACTGTTGTGAGGTTGCATCTGGTGGCTTATATACAACCACAATGACCAGGTTTTGGTTCTCGATCTTTATTGATAGAACTTCAAATACCTCATTTGTGGTGTTCAGCAACTCCGTGCAGATGAGGGACTCTTTGACATACAGACCAACCCCACCTTGTTGCCTGTTCTTTCTGTCGCATCTAAAAAGGTTGTAACCACTTATCCATATTTCACTGTCAAAGTGATCTTTTGTGTGATTCTCTGTGAAGGCTGCAAACATTGCATTAGACTCCCCTAGAAGTCCACTGATAAAAGGTATTTTGTTGTTGGTGGATGGCTTAAGGCCCTGTATATTAGCAAATATGAACGAGGTTGTATTCTGTTTGTTGGGGGGATTTTGTTATTGGCATCAGTAGTTGTAATTCTGGAGGGCCATGGGTGGCCACTGGCTGCGCCTCCAGTCCAACAAGGCTCCAAGGTGGTGGACTATTTTTGTTATTTCCTTCCATTTTCTTTTTTCGTTTATGTGAAACAAATCCTACATTATTTTCTTAATAACACCGTCCTTATTTTTGTTATTTTTAATGTTACGGAAGACCAAATGATGGGATTTATTGTGAAAGGAAAGTTAAAGATTGGAATTGGTTGTTTGGAGATCAAAGGGCGGGATTAGTTGTGCAAAGTTTATAAAGCAGGATTTGATTGTGTAGGGATAGTTATAAGTGAGAGGCCACGACTACAGCAAGCCTCCTTGTGCTCTTCTCCCTCCAGGATGGTCCCTTTGTTCCTTCCCTTCCCCCTCCTAGTTATCTGATCATCTTGGGCTCTCCTCTTCCTAATCCAAGAATGGATCCTTTCACTGTCTGAAGAGTATTGAAGACCGTTACCACGCAGTTCATTGTCGCGTCTTCACTGGTTTCTGGCCCTCACAATTTTCTTCGATATTTGTTCAGCTTGATAAGGCTGGTCTGGGACCGGGGGGGGGGGGACAATGGCCCCTCGGAATCAACTTAATTCTCACTATGAAAATCATAGATATCTTTTTTTTTTGCGCGCATTTTTATTTTCGCTCGTGTAGTATTACTAATTTACCTGGAGAGAGTTCCGGGGGGCCAACGCCCCTGCAGCCCGGTCTGTGACCAAGCCATTTTTTTTTTTTTTTTTTTTTTTTTTTTTTTTTTTTACATTTTTTTTTGTATAGCTGACATATTTTAAACGATGTAATACTGACTAGTGTTTGTAAAGCTTGAAATGGGTTGTAAATATTTTAATGCAAAATTTGTATAAAGTTTTAACTCTATGTTGCCCCTAACATATATTCACTGGTACTATGTTACTTTTACTCCTAAATGTAGCAGTAAAAATCACAGATGCTTCCTATTATTGAAACTTGGGCAATGTATGAGGGAAAGATGCTTCTTAACGTACACCAAAAATGAAAGACCTCGGACGATAAATAATAGAATTCACTTCTCAGCCATTAGACCTCCCTTAAAACTCTTAAAAAAAAAAAAACTGTTTACAGCGAACGGTTCGTAGGGGTCTAGAATGGACTTGTACAATGTTAGTTTTCTCTGTTCAAGGTTTTCTCAGTGTTATATCAGGTTTTTACATTTAGTTTACTATTACACTGTGCATTCTGTGGTATAATTAACTATTTTTGTGCTTAAAAATCTTAAAAAAACAATATTTGCATACAGTTTGCAGGGGTCTGGAAGGATTAATCGTATTTGCATACAATGCAGTGGGGAAATTAGGTTCGTGTCACGAGAATATAAATGCGAGGGGGGACAGGTACGGGACCAAGAGAGGTAGAAAAGTAGTGGTGGTGGTCGGGCTGGTAGTGGAAGCAGCAGCAGCAGTAGTAGTAGTAGAAGTGGGGTCAGTCTATGGACAAGAAAAAAGAGCACTGCAGGAGAGCTATGGGCCCACAAAGGATATGACCCAAAAAACACGGGGGGGGGGGGGAAGACAGAACACATTTAGGCAGAAGAGGAAAAAGAGAGAGAGAGAGAGAAAAGCATAATAGGAAAGAAGAAGAGGTAGGGAAAGGAGGAGAAGAAAGGATCACTTCAGGTCACGAGTGTTCTGAAGTTTGGCTCATTTAAAAACGTAATGAGAAAGAAAGGCATCAACAAAGTCTGGACTAAGATTCATATAAGGAAAGTGTATATAAGGGATGCTTCAACAAGACGGCGACTGTGAAGGTTAGAAGTAGAGCAGACAGGATAATTACCTGTTAATGGGGGTCATCGCCTCCTACGGTCCGATCCCTGGCTAGGCCTCCTGGTTGATGGCTTGATCAGTCAGGCTAGTGGTGGTAGCTGCACGCATTTCAACGTAAGCATTACAACCCGGCCGGACAGAAACTGTTCGGAAGAACTTGTTCATTTCCCTAACGAAGATCGGTGTCAGGTAACCCTTTACATGGTAGTTACCTCTTGCTGCAACCTTACTTTTCATTTGGAATATCTTGCTCTGTCGATCAAGCTTCCGCTTTGTAAGGAGTAATTTCAGTGAGCACATGTGGAAGCAGTCTTCCTGGCATCTTGCTGGCGTGCGTTACAGGGAGAGAACACTGAGGGATTTTTAGCGCTCTCACTAAAACAGTCAAATATAGAAAGTGAGGGTAGAAGACTGTACAGAAGAAAAACCTGAATGTCACATCGAAGGAAAGATAATCTTAGGTGAGAGATTACCGAGCTAAAACAAAACTTAAAGCTATCGTATCAGACGGAAGAAGCACAAAGGAAACAAAAAAATCCATGATACTGCACAAATAATCATATATATTTTTATACGTATGCAAAAAAATCAAGTTAAAAACTACCTGTAGAATTGGACAATTAATTAAAGATTCATACACTGACGATGAAAAAGAAAATAAACTAAATTCTGAAACACCAATATGATTCTATGTTCAGTAAACCCACTAAACAAAAGCAGGGTAGAGAACGCAGAAAAAAAAAGAAAACATTTCATTTGAAGGTAATACAGACCATATAACTGACATAAACACGGATCCCATAGAATTCGAAAAAAGTGGAAAGCATGGCCACTCATGCAGCACTTGAGCAGGATTCTTGGAATTTTTCATTTATGAAATGTGTAAAATACTACTCGAACGAGCACTCAAGTGAAATACCAAAAGCCTTAAAGAGTGCAGACATGCATAATGGAGGCAATAGAACACTAGCCAAAAATTCCTTATCAGTAGTCCCAACATCACACACAAAAGTATTCGGAAAAATGATGAGACTTACAAATTACAAATTTTATGGAACAGTACGATCTTCACAACCCAGACCAGCTTGGATTAGAACTGGGAGTTCATGCTCGTCACAACTACTATACCACTATGACAAATACGGAGGTTTTGGAAGAAAGCAAAAACGCAGATGTTGTATACATGGATTTCGCAAAGCATTTGAGAAACGCGATCATGGGGTGATTTTAAACAAAATAAGGGCGATAGGCATAACGAATGGGAGTAGAAAAACTCTCGAAACTCATCAAAGGTAGATTTAGGTGCTTTGGCTGTGCCCCACTGAAGCATCTCGGCAACTCATCGCGTGTAATGGATGGTGACACGAAAACATAGCTAGCTCTTATTCTTACAGTGTAAGACATAAAGGATAAGGTAGCCACACACTGCAATTGTACTCAAGTTTATTAAAGAAATATGTGTTGTGGTATGGAAGAATCACTTGATCCATGACGACACTCCGCTCATACAGGTTTGTAATGCGTGTTGCATGTACAGCTTACCTCACGCATTCCGGATAAACACACTGGTAAGAAATGTTTTCACTCAAATCCCTTTAGGGTTGAAATGGAGTTTATTTAATTCTTGTAGAACGTAGCTGTGTTTTATTAGCTTCTTTTGTGGTTCTCTTGCATTAGTTTTACTCTATATTAGTGTTGAAAGTTTTGCCTCTAGTGTGAGAGACTTGTTTGTTTTACTTGTTTATTTATGTAGGTCTGACTTTAATTGAAAGAGCCGAGCTATGGTGTTCCCTTTCAATGTGTAGTGCTACTGGTTATGTTCTTCGTAGATTTGATGGTAAATATGGCGATGATTATGCGAGTGGATGTGAAGTAGGGTTGGCAATTGAAATGGTGGTGGTTGATTATTTTTTTGTAATTAAAGGGTTAATTGTAGTGGAGTGATTGTTGGTAGTAGAAATCGCATTGGTTCTAACACTGCTGGTGGCTTTGGAAGTGGTAATAAGAGGTGGTGCAAGAAGTGGTGGTAGTGAGAGAAGTGGTTTAAAGTAGATAAGCCAAGGATACCAGCCATGCTGTTTGTGTCAAGATAGTCATGCTCAAGTATGTATGTGATAAGGTGAAGAGAGACGTAGGCGAGAGTGAAACTTAAAAGTATTATTTGATCATAAGTGATAGGAATAGATTGCTGCAGGTGGTGGTCCCTGGGCTGGCCTGGGTCACGTGGGGGAGAGGGGGGTGACCTTGTGAGCCTCAGCTTAGGTCATCGGTATTGTTGCTTAACCTTGCAGTGTACGTGTTATTACCTCATAGTCCACACCTATTGGCACGTTAAGGTGTGTGCGTGTTGTGCTCGTGATCCACACCTAGGTGCAAGTCAAGGTGTGTGTACAGTGTTTTTTATCACCTCATGACTCACACCTAGGTGCAAGCTAATGTTTCTTTTTGTGATAACATTGAAAGGGAAAATCACAATTATACATCTGATGCTGTTATTTACTTGCCTCCCTTTTAATAAATCGAATCAATATATCTCCTATATAACTGCAAGGTAAAGTATTTTTGAACGATTTTAACATATTGCATTGTTTTCTGTGTACGGATAGTTACTGATTAAATTGGTAACCTTATTATGCAGTTCATATCCATTCAGACGGCAATAAAAAAGTTTCAGAAGTACATATTGGATTGGGGAAATGGTCCTCAAAATTTCGTGAGCTACAGTAAGCAAGTTAGGTTCGTAATAATAGGTACTGAAGATTCATACGCACAAGTAGACTTTCCTCGAGTTTACGTCAGACTACACAGTGAGTAGAAAAGTTCTCATGTAATATACACACATGTAGCTTGAAGCTAAAAGAACACTCGCGATCTTTGTTTACCTGCCATGGCTAGCTAAACACGAAGGAATTAATTTACAAACTTGGCTTAACAGGCGCTTGCTAACCACATTGTGGTGAAGATATTAGGTCGAGCGTTGCTACACCCTGTTACGCCAGCAGCTATGAGGCTCCTGCAGCATAGTGCTTGAGCTTTATATCTATGCCTTGGGTACTTGCCTTATATGACAAGATCGTTTGGCTGTACATGTCGAGCGTAAATTAATGTTCATCATCATAATTTGTTAAAATCAGTTGACACATTACGGACTTCATTTCTTTGTTGTAAATTAATGGTGAATATCAAAATGGTATACAAATTAATGGTAAATAGATAATGCATTAAAGCCATTATTAATACAACTTAAAACTCACGAGAAGGTTTTATCAAATACATGATAAACATGTTGAGGTTCACTCGTGGGAAAAAAAAGTTGTATCAATAAAGACTTCATTGTAGCATGTCTCTTTACCACCTATCGACGTTACGTAATTTTTAGTAAAAGGGAATTGATGCTGACTAGAGTTGGGTTGACATTAGGTGGCACTATGCTCAATTTCATTAATTGTAGCGAAGTTACAAAACGTTCCTAAGGTTTGTTGCAAAATAAAAAAAAAGAATGAGTATATCCAAAAATATATTAATATTTTATTTTATTTTGGCTTGTTTGCCCCAGGAGTGGTGTGTCCCCAGGAACATTATATACCCAGGAGTGGTGTGTCCCCAGGAACATTATATACCCAGGAGTGGTGTGTCACCAGGAACATTATATACCCAGGAGTGGTGTGTCACCAGGAACATACACCCAGCAGTGGTGTGTCTCCAGGAACATTATATACCCAGGAGTGGTGTGTCACCAGGAACATTATGTACCCAGGAGTAGTGTGTCACCAGGAACATTATATACCCAGGAGTGGTGTGTCACCAGGAACATTATATACCCAGGAGTGGTGTGTCACCAGAAACATTATATACCCAGGAGTGGTGTGTCACCAGGAACATTATATACCCAGGAGTGGTGTGTCTCCAGGAACATTATATACCCAGGAGTGGTGTGTCCCCAGGAACATTATATACCCAGGAGTGGTGTGTCACCAGGAACATTATATACCCAGGAGTGGTGTGTCACCAGGAACATTATATACCCAGGAGTGGTGTGTCTCCAGGAACATTATATACCCAGGAGTGGTGTGTCACCAGGAACATTATATACCCAGGAGTAGTGTGTCACCAGGAACATTATATACCCAGGAGTGGTGTGTCACCAGGAACATTATATACCCAGGAGTGGTGTGTCACCAGGAACATTATATACCCAGGAGTGGTGTGTCCCCAGGAACATTATATACCAAGTAGTGGTGTGTCCCCAGGAACATTATATACCCAGGAGTGGTGTGTCCCCAGGAACATTATGTACCCAGGAGAGTTGTGTCCCCAGGAGCATTGTGTACTCAGGAGTGGTGTGTCCCCAGGAACATTGTATCTCCAGGAGTGGTGTGTCCCCAGGAACATTGTATACCCAGGAGTGGTGTGTCCCCAGGAACATTATATACCCAGGAGTGGTGTGTCCCCAGGAACATTATATACCCAGGAGTGGTGTGTCCCCAGGAACATTGTATACACAGGAGTGGTGTGTCCCCAGGAACATTATATACCCAGGAGTGGTGTGTCCCCAGGAACATTGTATACCCAGGAGTGGTGTGTCCCCAGGAACATTGTATACCCAGGAGTAGTGTGTCCCCAGGAACATTATATACCCAGGAGTGGTGTGTCCCCAGGAACATTGTATACCCAGGAGTAGTGTGTCCCCAGGAACATTATATACCCAGGAGTGGTGTGTCCCCAGGAACATTATAT
Source organism: Cherax quadricarinatus (assembly GCF_038502225.1). Taxonomy (NCBI): domain Eukaryota; kingdom Metazoa; phylum Arthropoda; class Malacostraca; order Decapoda; family Parastacidae; genus Cherax; species Cherax quadricarinatus. The sequence goes on along the minus strand of NC_091312.1, from coordinate 5,922,525 downwards.
ACCCAGGAGTGGTGTGTCACCAGGAACATTATATACCCAGGAGTGGTGTGTCACCAGGAACATTATATACCCAGGAGTGGTGTGTCCCCAGGAACATTGTATACCCAGGAGTGGTGTGTCCCCAGGAACATTATATATCCAGGAGTGGTGTGTCCCCAGGAACATTATATACCCAGGAGTGGTGTGTCCCCAGGAACATTGTATACACAGGAGTGGTGTGTCCCCAGGAACATTATATACCCAGGAGTGGTGTGTCCCCAGGAACATTGTATACACAGGAGTGGTGTGTCCCCAGGAACATTATATACCCAGGAGTGGTGTGTCCCCAGGAACATTATATACCCAGGAGTGGTGTGTCACAAGGAACTTTATATACCCAGGAGTGGTGTGTCCCCAGGAACATTATATACCCAGGAGTGGTGTGTCACCAGGAACATTATATACCCAGGAGTGGTGTGTCACCAGGAACATTATATACCCAGGAGTGGTGTGTCCCCAGGAACATTATATACCCAGGAGTGGTGTGTCACCAGGAACATTATATACCCAGGAGTGGTGTCACCAGGAACATTATATACCCAGGTGTGGTGTGTCCCCAGGAACATTATATACCCAGGACTGGTGTGTCCCCAGGAACATTATATACCCAGGAGTGGTGTGTCCCCAGGAACATTATATACCCAGTAGTGGTGTGTCCCCAGGAACATTATATACCCAGGAGTGGTGTGTCCCCAGGAACATTATGTACCCAGGAGAGTTGTGTCCCCAGGAACATTGTGTACCCAGGAGTGGTGTGTCCCCAGGAACATTATATACCCAGGAGTGGTGTGTCCCCAGGAACATTGTATACCCAGGAGTGGTGTGTCCCCTGGAACATTATATACCCAGGAGTGGTGTGTCCCCAGGAACATTATATACCCAGGAGTGGTGTTTCCCCAGGAACATTATATACCCAGGAGTGGTGTGTCCCCAGGAACATTATATACCCAGGAGTGGTGTGTCCCCAGGAACATTGTATCTCCAGGAGTGGTGTGTCCCCAGGAACATTATATACCCAGGAGTGGTGTGTCCCCAGGAACATTATATACCCAGGAGTGGTGTGTCCCCAGGAACTTTATATACCCAGGAGTGGTGTGTCCCCAGGAACATTATATACCCAGGAGTGGTGTGTCCCCATGAACATTATATACCCAGGAGTGGTGTGTCCCCAGGAACATTATATACCCAGGAGTGGTGTGTCCCCAGGAACATTATATATCCAGGAGTGGTGTGTCCCCAGGAACATTATATCCCCAGGAGTGGTGTGTCCCCAGGAACATTGTATCTGCAGGAGTGGTGTGTCCCCAGGAACATTGTATCTCCAGGAGTGGTGTGTCCCCAGGAACATTATATACCCAGGAGTGGTGTGTCCCCAGGAACATTATATACCCAGGAGTGGTGTGTCCCCAGGAACATTATATACCCAGGAGCGGTGTGTCCCCAGGAACATTGTATCTCCAGGAGTGGTGTGTCCCCAGGAACATTGTATCTCCAGGAGTGGTGTGTCCCCAGGAACATTATATACCCAGGAGTGGTGTGTCCCCAGGAACATTATATACCCAGGAGTGGTGTGTCCCCAGGAACATTATATACCCAGGAGTGGTGTGTCCCCAGGAACATTATATACCCAGGAGTGGTGTGTCCCCAGGAACATTATATACCCAGGAGTGGTGTGTCCCCTGGAACATTATATACCCAGGAGTGGTGTGTCCCAAGGAACATTATATACCCAAGAGTGGTGTGTCCCCAGGAACATTATATACCCAGGAGTGGTGTGTCCCCAGGAACATTGTATCTCCAGGAGTGGTGTGTCCCCAGGAACATTGTATCTCCAGGAGTGGTGTGTCCCCAGGAACATTATATACCCAGGAGTGGTGTGTCCCCAGGAACATTATATACCCAGGAGTGGTGTGTCCCCAGGAACATTATATACCCAGGAGTGGTGTGTCCCCAGGAACATTATATGCCCAGGAGTGGTGTGTCCCCAGGAACATTATATACCCAGGAGTGGTGTGTCCCCAGGAACATTATATACCCAGGAGTGGTGTGTTCCCAGGAACATTATATCCCCAGGAGTGGTGTGTCCCCAGGAACATTGTATCTCCAGGAGTGGTGTGTCCCCAGGATCATTATATACCCAGGAGTGGTGTGTCCCCAGGAACATTATATACCCAGGAGTGGTGTGTCCCCAGGAACATTGTATCTCCAGGAGTGGTGTGTCCCCAGGAACATTATATACCCAGGAGTGGTGTGTCCCCAGGAACATTATATACCCAGGAGTGGTGTGTCCCCAGAAACATTATATACCCAGGAGTGGTGTGTCCCCAGGAACATTGTATCTCCAGGAGTGGTGTGTCCCCAGGAACATTATATACCCAGGAGTGGTGTGTCCCCAGGAACATTATATACCCAGGAGTGGTGTGTCCCCAGGAACATTGTATACCCAGGAGTGGTGTGTCCCCAGGAACATTATATACCCAGGAGTGGTGTGTCCCCAGGAACATTATATACCCAGGAGTGGTGTGTCCCCAGAAACATTATATACCCAGGAGTGGTGTGTCCCCAGGAACATTGTATCTCCAGGAGTGGTGTGTCCCCAGGAACATTATATACCCAGGAGTGGTGTGTCCCCAGGAACATTATATACCCAGGAGTGGTGTGTCCCCAGGAACATTGTATACCCAGGAGTGGTGTGTCCCCAGGAACATTATATACCCAGGAGTGGTGTGTCCCCAGGAACATTATATACCCAGGAGTGGTGTGTCCCCAGGAACATTGTATATCCAGGAGTGGTGTGTCACCAGGAACATTGTATATCCAGGAGTGGTGTGTCCCCAGGAACATTGTATCTCTGTATTCAATTGCTCATTACTCTATATTTGTTCATGATTGTAGCCATGTATGAACGTAAGTAACCATTCTTACAGGATTCATTACCTTTGTACCTAGTTCAGCTATCAAAACTTTGGGGGCCCAGTCCCCGGACCCATACGTACCTCTGTAATCTGTAAATACCTTTGTAACTTGTCATGATTGTGACCAGACCTACCTGGAGTTCATTACCTTTGTAAATTGTGAGTTCATTACCTCTGTAGCTTGCTCAGCTATCAAAACTTTGGAGTCCAGTCCCTTGTCCAATTATGTACCTTTGTAATCTTTTGACTACCGCCCACAGGATGGGTATGGGGTACATAATAAACATATTAAACTAAACACAGACGACGAAATAATTATCCTGTTTGTGTGGTGCATTAAGGTATGTTAATTATGTTATGTTGATTCAATCTTCGTGCTGTGACAAGAGGAAGTTTGTAAAGTGTATTGAAGTCTGGTTTGTATTACATTAATGTAAATGACAGCGTTTCCGTATATTAAAATGAATAAAGATAAATATTAAATGGCATGGCAAGGCAGTGATTGCGTACTTTACGATATTCAACCTGCTTGCTTGGACTTCCTATCTCGTAATTCCTGTGGATGAGAGCGAACCTTTTGACCTTTATCAAGTTAATCTAAGACTCATGTTTCATATGCATACGCTTCCTTCCGGGGTTTCAACCTTGAAAATAGGTAAGATAGTGTGTAGTTGTTGCCAGTATAAGATAACAAACCTGGCCAAGACAAGGCCGTCTCTGGTTCGTTAAACAGGACTGTGGTAGAAGAAATTACGCATGCCAACCTTATACTGCAGCTCATATTTTTGTCTTCATATAACTGATAGTGATAGAGGCGTCCCCAACACCTACTGCTGTGTGGAGAGATACAAGGATGATACACAACTCGACGCGGTTGTGTACTCTGTAAAAGTATTACTCTCTAAATCACGTGCGTATTCCTCGAGTGTAGAGTCTTACATACACACGAGCATGTGCGTTTTAAAGTGTAGTGTAATGGACTGTAACCACAACCCACTTTGCACCCATCTCTTGCTTTTGTTTTGTCCCTTCTTCCGTTTTCACCTTCACCACCTTCGTTGCCACTTTCACCACCTCCATTGCCACCCTCCCCTCTTCCATTGTCATCTTCAAATCTTTCATTGCTATCTTTGTTGCCACCTTCACCTCCTCATTTGCCACCTTCACCTCCGCTGCCACTTTCACCACCTTCGTTGCTACCTTCGCCTCCGTTTATTCCTTCCATCCCTTCAAGGGAGGTGCCTAGATGGCAGTGAAAGACTCGATCTATTGAAGTGGAGCTGCCCTCCCTTTGATAAAATCTGATTGCATCCCATTCCCCAGGTGCTGTATGACCCTTATAGGTCTAGCACTCCCTTTTGAATATAATTAGTAAAAATATTCCCATCACCGCACTACATCTTGCTTGTGCTTCCACGAAAATCCTTAGCAGAAACTTGGGTGGTTAAAGTTCATGATTGCGGCAGACGCCAAACCATGTAGCAATCTGTTATGTCGTTTAACTTGCATGGCTTCTTATTCCAGCTTTACGGTGAGCGCCTCAGCGGGCTTAACGGGTAAATAAATACATTCTTTCAAGCCCCCTCTGGTTACCAAGATGGTAGAATAATGCGATGTAGCTGGGGTATTGAGAGAGAAGTAATGGTATGTAGTTGGGGTATTGAGAGAGAAGTAATGGTATGTAGCTTGGGTATTGAGAGAGAAGTAATGGTATGTAGCTGGGGTATTGAGAGAGAAGTAATGGTATGTAGCTGGGGTATTGAGAGAGAAGTAATGGTATGTAGCTGGGGTATTGAGAGAGAAGTAATGGTATGTAGCTGGGGTATTGAGAGGGTAGAAACAATAGGATGTAGTTGGGGTATTGAGAGGGTAGAAACAATAGGATGTAGTTGGGGTATTGAAAGGGTAGAAGTAAAAGGATGTAGCTGGGGTATTGAGAGAGAAGTAATGGTATGTAGCTGGGTTATTGAGAGAGTAGAAGTAATGGGATGTAGCTGGGTTATTGAGAGAGTAGAAGTAATGGTATGTAGCTGGGTTATTGAGAGAGTAGAAGTAATGGTATGTAGCTGGGTTATTGAGAGAGTAGAAATAATGGGATGTAGCTGGGTTATTGAGAGAGTAGAAGTAATGGTATGTAGCTGGGTTATTGAGAGAGTAGAAGTAATGGGATGTAGCTGGGTTATTGAGAGAGTAGAAGTAATGGTATGTAGCTGGGTTATTGAGAGAGTAGAAGTAATGGTATGTAGCTGGGTTATCGAGAGAGTAGAAGTAATGGGATGTAGCTGGGTTATTGAGAGAGTAGAAGTAATGGGATGTAGCTGGGTTATTGAGAGAGTAGAAGTAATGGGATGTAGCTGGGTTATTGAGAGAGTAGAAGTAATGGGATGTAGCTGGGTTATTGAGAGAGTAGAAGTAATGGTATGTAGCTGGGTTATTGAGAAAGAAGTAATGGGATGTAGCTGGGTTATTGAGAGAGTAGAAGTAATGGTATGTAGCTGGGTTATTGAGAGAGTAGAAGTAATGGGATGTAGCTGGGTTATTGAGAGAGTAGAAGTAATGGGATGTAGCTGGGTTATTGAGAAAGTAGAAGTAATGGGATGTAGCTGGGTTATTGAGAGAGTAGAAGTAATGGTATGTAGCTGGATTATTGAGAGAGTAGAAGTAATGGGATGTAGCTGGGTTATTGAGAAAGTAGAAGTAATGGGATGTAGCTGGGTTATTGAGAGAGTAGAAGTAATGGGATGTAGCTGGGTTATTGAGAGAGTAGAAGTAATGGTAAGTAGCTGGGTTATTGAGAAAGAAGTAATGGGATGTAGCTGGGTTATTGAGAGAGTAGAAGTAATGGTATGTAGCTGGGTTATTGAGAGAGTAGAAGTAATGGGATGTAGCTGGGTTATTGAGAGAGTAGAAGTAATGGTATGTAGCTGGGTTATTGAGAGAGTAGAAGTAATGGGATGTAGCTGGGTTATTGAGAGAGTAGAAGTAATGGTATGTAGCTGGGTTATTGAGAGAGTAGAAGTAATGGGATGTAGCTGGGTTATTGAGAGAGTAGAAGTAATGGGATGTAGCTGGGTTATTGAGAGAGTAGAAGTAATGGGATGTAGCTGGGCTATTGAGAGAGTAGAAGTAATGGGATGTAGCTGGGTTATTGAGAGAGTAGAAGTAATGGTATGTAGCTGGGTTATTGAGAAAGAAGTAATGGGATGTAGCTGGGTTATTGAGAGAGTAGAAGTAATGGTATGTAGCTGGGGTATTGAGAGAGTAGAAGTAATGGTATGTAGCTGGGTTATTGAGAGAGTAGAAGTAATGGTATGTAGCTGGGTTATTGAGAGAGTAGAAGTAATGGGATGTAGCTGGGTTATTGAGAGAGTAGAAGTAATGGTATGTAGCTGGGTTATTGAGAGAGTAGAAGTAATGGGATGTAGCTGGGTTATTGAGAGAGTAGAAGTAATGGGATGTAGCTGGGTTATTGAGAGAGTAGAAGTAATGGGATGTAGCTGGGTTATTGAGAGAGTAGAAGTAATGGGATGTAGCTGGGTTATTGAGAGAGTAGAAGTAATGGGATGTAGCTGGGTTATTGAGAAAGAAGTAATGGGATGTAGCTGGGGTATTGAGCGAGTAGAAGTAATGGTATGTAGCTGGGTTATTGAGAGAGTAGAAGTAATGGGATGTAGCTGGGTTATTGAGAGAGTAGAAGTAATGGGATGTAGCTGGGTTATTGAGAGAGTAGAAGTAATGGTATGTAGCTGGGTTATTGAGAGAGTAGAAGTAATGGGATGTAGCTGGGTTATTGAGAGAGTAGAAGTAATGGTATGTAGCTGGGTTATTGAGAGAGTAGAAGTAATGGGATGTAGCTGGGTTATTGAGAGAGTAGAAGTAATGGTATGTAGCTGGGTTATTGAGAGAGTAGAAGTAATGGGATGTAGCTGGGTTATTGAGAGAGTAGAAGTAATGGTATGTAGCTGGGTTATTGAGAGAGTAGAAGTAATGGGATGTAGCTGGGCTATTGAGAGAGTAGAAGTAATGGGATGTAGCTGGGTTATTGAGAGAGTAGAAGTAATGGGATGTAGCTGGGTTATTGAGAGAGTAGAAGTAATGGTATGTAGCTGGGGTATTGAGAGAGTAGAAGTAATGGGATGTAGCTGGGTTATTGAGAGAGTAGAAGTAATGGGATGTAGCTGGGGTATTGAGAGAGTAGAAGTAATGGTATGTAGCTGGGTTATTGAGAGAGTAGAAGTAATGGTATGTAGCTGGGGTATTGAGAGAGTAGAAGTAATGGGATGTAGCTGGGGTATTGAGAGAGTAGAAGTAATGGGATGTAGCTGGGTTATTGAGAGAGTAGAAGTAATGGGATGTAGCTGGGTTATTGAGAGAGTAGAAGTAATGGGATGTAGCTGGGTTATTGAGAGAGTAGAAGTAATGGGATGTAGCTGGGTTATTGAGAGAGTAGAAGTAATGGGATGTAGCTGGGTTATTGAGAGAGTAGAAGTAATGGGATGTAGCTGGGTTATTGAGAGAGTAGAAGTAATGGGATGTAGCTGGGTTATTGAGAGAGTAGAAGTAATGGGATGTAGCTGGGTTATTGAGAGAGTAGAAGTAATGGGATGTAGCTGGGGTATTGAGAGAGTAGAAGTAATGGGATGTAGCTGGGTTATTGAGAGAGTAGAAGTAATGGGATGTAGCTGGGTTATTGAGAGAGTAGAAGTAATGGTATGTAGCTGGGGTATTGAGAGAGTAGAAGTAATGGGATGTAGCTGGGGTATTGAGAGAGTAGAATTAATGGGATGTAGCTGGGTTATTGAGAGAGTAGAAGTAATGGTATGTAGCTGGGTTATTGAGAGAGTAGAAGTAATGGGATGTAGCTGGGTTATTGAGAGAGTAGAAGTAATGGTATGTAGCTGGGTTATTGAGAGAGTAGAAGTAATGGGATGTAGCTGGGTTATTGAGAAAGAAGTAATGGGATGTAGCTGGGGTATTGAGAGAGTAGAAGTAATGGGATGTAGCTGGGTTATTTAGAGAGTAGAAGTAATGGGATGTAGCTGGGTTATTGAGAGAGTAGAAGTAATGGGATGTAGCTGGGTTATTGAGAAAGAAGTAATGGGATGTAGCTGGGGTATTGAGAGAGTAGAAGTAATGGGATGTAGCTGGGGTATTGAGAGAGTAGAAGTAATGGGATGTAGCTGGGGTATTGAGAGAGTAGAAGTAATGGGATGTAGCTGGGGTATTGAGAGAGTAGAAGTAATGGGATGTAGCTGGGGTATTGAGAGAGTAGAAGTAATGGGATGTAGCTGGGGTATTGAGAGAGTAGAAGTAATGGGATGTAGCTGGGGTATTGAGAGAGTAGAATTAATGGGATGTAGCTGGGTTATTGAGAGAGTAGAAGTAATGGTATGTAGCTGGGTTATTGAGAGAGTAGAAGTAATGGGATGTAGCTGGGTTATTGAGAGAGTAGAAGTAATGGTATGTAGCTGGGTTATTGAGAGAGTAGAAGTAATGGGATGTAGCTGGGTTATTGAGAAAGAAGTAATGGGATGTAGCTGGGGTATTGAGAGAGTAGAAGTAATGGGATGTAGCTGGGTTATTGAGAGAGTAGAAGTAATGGGATGTAGCTGGGTTATTGAGAGAGTAGAAGTAATGGGATGTAGCTGGGTTATTGAGAAAGAAGTAATGGGATGTAGCTGGGGTATTGAGAGAGTAGAAGTAATGGGATGTAGCTGGGGTATTGAGAGAGTAGAAGTAATGGGATGTAGCTGGGGTATTGAGAGAGTAGAAGTAATGGGATGTAGCTGGGGTATTGAGAGAGTAGAAGTAATGGGATGTAGCTGGGGTGTAATAAAGTTGGTAGAATTACCGACAATATGTAAAGTAAAAGGACACAAGTGCAACTAATGTGACATTTATTGTGGCAACGTTTCGCTCTCCAGGAGCTTTATCAAGCCATTGATAAAGCTCCTGGAGAGCGAAACGTTGCCACAATAAATGTCACATCAGTTGCACTTGTGTCCTTTTACTTTACATGTAGCTGGGGTATTGAGAGAGTAGAAGTAATGGGATGTAGCTGGGGTATTGAGAGAGTAGAAGTAATGGGATGTAGTTGGGGTATTGAGAAAGAAGTAATGGGATGTAGCTGGGGTATTGAGAGAGTAGAAGTAATGGGATGTAGTTGGGGTATTGAGAAAGAAGTAATGGGATGTAGCTGGGGTATTGAGAGAGTAGAAGTAATGGGATGTAGCTGGGGTATTGAGAGAGTAGAAGTAATGGGATGTAGTTGGGGTATTGAGAAAGAAGTAATGGGATGTAGCTGGGGTATTGAGAGAGTAGAAGTAATGGGATGTAGCTGGGGTATTGAGAGAGTAGAAGTAATGGGATGTAGCTGGGGTATTGAGAGAGTAGAAGTAATGGGATGTAGCTGGGGTATTGAGAGAGTAGAAGTAATGGGATGTAGCTGGGGTATTGAGAGAGTAGAAGTAATGGGATGTAGTTGGGGTATTGAGAAAGAAGTAATGGGATGTAGCTGGGGTATTGAGAGAGTAGAAGTAATGGGATGTAGCTGGGGTATTGAGAGAGTAGAAGTAATGGGATGTAGCTGGGGTATTGAGAGAGTAGAAGTAATGGGATGTAGCTGGGGTATTAAGAGAGTAGAAGTAATGGGATGTAGCTGGGGTATTGAGAGAGTAGAAGTAATGGGATGTAGTTGGGGTATTGAGAAAGAAGTAATGGGATGTAGCTGGGGTATTGAGAGAGTAGAAGTAATGGGATGTAGTTGGGGTATTGAGAAAGAAGTAATGGGATGTAGCTGGGGTATTGAGAGAGTAGAAGTAATGGGATGTAGCTGGGGTATTGAGAGAGTAGAAGTAATGGGATGTAGCTGGGGTATTGAGAGAGTAGAAGTAATGGGATGTAGCTGGGGTATTGAGAGAGTAGAAGTAATGGGATGTAGTTGGGGTATTGAGAAAGAAGTAATGGGATGTAGCTGGGGTATTGAGAGAGTAGAAGTAATGGGATGTAGTTGGGGTATTGAGAAAGAAGTAATGGGATGTAGCTGGGGTATTGAGAGAGAAGTAATGGGATGCTGTGTGGGAAAGAATGATGTTTATTCCTTCATCCTGTTTTCAAATTACTTTATTCTGAAACGTTTACGTGCATCAATATGTGAATGACCTAATTAATATACAAAATTAAATAGCTACTTTAGGTTAGATGATTTGTATATTTTTTTTTATTCTTAAGGTATAAATAACCGAGAGTAACTCTGTTACATAGCAGATAGGAGTAACATTTTGACAGCCTGTGATACACAGGGGTTGCTTACCTAGTTTCAAACAATACGTTTATTATAGGTAGTGTAAGGATGGTATATATCATCACAGTGGGTCGAATCTTTTATGCGAGGAATAAAAAATAACTGGTGGTATAAGACACAGAGACAGTAAAGGATGGTGAGAACGAAACGTGTGCGTGTATTAATGAGTAGTGCCTTTATCTGTGTCAAAGTTAGGTGAATGCAGCTGGGTGTATATTGTAGTTAATACTACTGTATCTGGTGTTTCTCCTCAACGAAAATTAAATAAGGGCCGTGTGTGTGTTGCGGGGGGAGGGGGAAGAAGGTTACCTATTGTCTGTATGTTACAAGTGATTGCTTCCGTGGGGCCACTGCCGTCGTCCCCAGGCCTCATTATTGCTGGCATGACTGACTGAGGTAAAGGAGGCTATGACAAATAAAGGCTGGTACCTGTAAGTCGTTGTTTACTTACATTCCTCTCCATAAGTCCTGCTACTTTTCACCATCTGCTTTTTATATCATCTCAAGTTTGGAGAAATATAGAATGATCTTTGTCTTGAGCGTTGTACCGATCCGTGTTGTGCTATATAAAAACCGGCTGTATTACATCAAGCGAGTGCAATGACCCTTCTTGCCACAACACATTGTTTGGGAAATATTATTGGCAAACACTTATAATGCTCAATAGCAACCAGACATTAGTGAAACGTACAGGAAATGCAGGCAGTTTTTTTTTTTTTTTTTTTTTTTTTTTTTTTTTTTTTTTTTTTTTTTTTTTTTTTTTTTTTTTTTTTTTTAGCAGCCAGCGGAGTGGTAGGTGAGGGTGGAGGAGCAGAGTTGTAGGTCGTTGTCCACTTTCCCGTAAGAGGTGGGTTGGCGCCTTCCTGAGGCCCGGCAGTGTTGGCCGGCTCGCTGTACAGCCACCAGGTAGTCTGGTCTCAGTGTGTGTGCTAACGGGCTCACCTGCGCTTCCTGCTTCTCAGCATCATTTACCGTCTCTGTCAGCGTATATTGTGGTGTACTTTTCTACTCGTACTTCACGTGTGTTGCGGAAAACGTGGTTGCAGTTTATTAATCAGTTGGACCACAAGGTGTGACCGTGGTAGTGGTTCACTTCTGCAGCTCACTGTTTTCCAGCAAACTTAACTGTGCGTTGCTAATCCTAACAACTGTGATGCTGTCATTTTCAGTGTTTTCCCCTCCATGATGTATAACGTCTAAATGAGACTGCTCGCAATGTGTTGGTGCCAGTAGATACAGCATATTAGTTGAATACAGCATCTAGTAATAACGCCCCTTGTGTAATGTCACAAGGCACAGGGTAGAGTGATCTATAAGGCATCTTACCAGTAGTGCAATAAGTACATCATATGAGATAACTAAATACATGGTGCACTTTTCTACTTTGTGTGTGTGTGTATGTATGTATGTATGTATGTATGCGCGCGTGTGCTTGTGTATGTGTTTGCGCGCACGGGTGCCTATGCTTGTGTGTGTATTGTAGTGTATTGTGTAGTGTTTGGGAGACGGTAAGGAGGTCGTGAGAGTAGGCTGTGCTAGGCAGGTCAGTCCAGCTGGGGGTTAGGGAGGAAAGAGGTCACTCCAGTAATATTCTTCTCCGGTTTACTTGATTGAAATTTGTTTGAAGTACGTTTCCTTCTAAGGAACTTAAGTTTTTTTTACCATTAAAATCCCATAACTAATAAATGAAAGAACTTAATGTACAGAGCATTTCCACTTGCTTCAAGTGCTTGGCCGTGCTTGAAAGCGTAGAAAAGACCGGCAAAACAATGAGAATAACGGTGAACGTGTCGAGTAAGAACTGGATGGAAGAGTACTGTACTATACCTTACTGCATTTGATAAAGTCAAGTTTCTGAGTCACAGATGACTCCCATCGTTACACAGACGAATGCTCTTACAACTCCTATACATCCAGGTGAGTACAAATAGGAAACACGTTTGTCTCGCTCTCACGAGACTGAGGATCAAGCCTCCACCATGCCTTGCGCTGAATAACCCACAATGGTTAAGCGCTTAACATGAATTATAAAAAAATAAAATAAAAAATCTTACAACTCCTCTGTGTCTACTGCTACTCAACGCTCGAGACAGTACATGTGTGGTATAAGTTTAGCAGTGGGTTAATAAAGCAGCTGAGAGGCAGGCTGACCATCTGTGTCCAGGTCACAAGGTCTCGCCTGCAGGCATGACCCGCTCACCAGCCGCTACCTATATTGCATTGCTTCTCTCTGACGCGGATAACCTCACACAAAGAATGCGGATTACTGAATTTGAGAATTTTTTACAACATATTACAAGGCAGATATAAAGTAAAATTTAGAAGATGAATTTAGTGATAAAAGAACGGTAGAAAACGTTAAATATGCGCGTCATTATAATAGGGTTGTAGTGTACGACAGAATGGTGTGATAAATATGTAAATATGGGAGTAGGGAATGGGTAGCTAGAAGTTTTGTGTGTTATAGTTGTATACCTTAGGACACTAATAGGTAGCGATTTTGTTTAAACTTAACTCCGGTAGACCAACAAATGCTTCGTCAGTTAACGGATTATCATCTGACAGAATTTGTCAGGAGACACTTGTCCTGTTTCCTTACAGACACAATACCACTACTGCCTAGGTTAGTGTAGGAAGAGTCTGAAGTGTAGAGAGGCGAATAAACACCCGGCACCATACCTTGAAATGTATGGTAACGCAATACAGGATAGTAGAAATGTTACCACTAACATTTATGAACTCATAACTAACATAGTATCATTTAAAAAAATCAGTATTTGTTGCAGTTAAATGATGCTAATTTGTTGAGGTATGAAACAACCAAAGATAGTTAATCAACATCGCCAATGGCGTATCAAGGACTTGGCCTGAAAAGTATTTTCATTGTAAGTAGTATGTTTATTCACCCACTCACAAGACAAGTGGTAACGCCTAATATTGGCTTTACGGCGACATGTTCAGTTATGTTTTGTAACTTACAGTATGAGCGACATTGCTCAATAAACTTGCTCCTTGAGGCAAAATCTAAAAATGTTGTTAGAGGGGGAGGGGGAGGGGCAAGAATGGCAGGCCAAGGCTAACAATTAACAGTGGAATGAGCCACAAGTTTATATCTTGGCAGGCACGTTTTATATTAGGTAATATTAAGGCGAAGGTGAGCAGGTGGAGTAACGTCTAGGGGCAAAATACCAAGCAGAATTATTTATTCGAACATACGGGTGGAGGGTATGTCGAGTGTTCTGTGAACCCCAAGTATGTTGTGAGGCATTTGTTTATTGATAGTTACCTTTGTATTAATACATTAGCACAGTTGACACTTGAAACTAGTTACTCATTGAAGCTGAAGCCACTAATGTAGATTATATCATTTTATTTGATAATTTTAGGTACATATGGCACCTGTGTGGGATTGTGGGTGAGATAAGTACAATAATTATTATAATACAAGGACCACTGTGTGGTAAAGTACTCATCTTTGTTGATGACAGCTCAAAACACCTGCAGCCTCTGCCAGGGTTTCGCTTCCGTAGTCTGCTGTCTTATTACCCACCAGGGCTGATTATGACTAGGGTTAATGGTCGCCCTGCTGACATATATTAACAGTATTGCAGGTATGTATATGCTGTCTGAAGACAAGTAGCGCTTATCAGGAGTAGGAAGATATGACAGACACGTGTCTGGAGTGACGTAATGTGTTGTGGGTACGTGTGACGGATGTTGTACCTTGGAAATGCAATCGTTGGTTCCATGTGCTTATAAATTTAAATCGTATGATCACATGGACTCAAAATCCCGACTCGTTGGTGTGTAAATTATCGAAATTATTTATTGTATATAATTTTACCAGAAATTAGTGACGTGTTACTCTCAGTGATTTTTAGAAAGTATAGTTTTTTTTTTTTATACTGAAACCCGATGAGTCAAGCCCCATGACCGTGTGTGTGGGAGGAAAGGAAGAAGAACTAGGGAGGAGTGTACAGGTGTGGGTGTGTGTGTGGGGGGGCGCGTGGGTGGGATGGAGCTGGGGCAGGTGTCTCGTAATCATCTGTTTGAAGTTTTACTTATCCGTAGCTACAGGAGCAGATCTATGCTTATAGTGTCCAAATTTTCGATGATTGTAGCACTTAATATCTTATTTTTCACTTCATTCCATTCTTCGGCTTCATATTTTTCTTAATTTTTGTCTGTAGCCTTTTGTTTTCTGTTGAAGGTACTAACAAAACGTCTTCATTCTTTCATATTCTTTAGTAACCATACACAGTACTGTATCCCATTTTACCTTCTATCGGTCAACCTGGCTCTCTCTCCAGTATTTCCAGCTTTTCACCATAACTTATATTTTTTAGCTCTTCGATTCATTTTGTAGCTCTGGACATTTTTTTTTACTTGTTCCACTCATGTTTTAGGTGTGTGTGGGCGAGTGTAGGAAGGAGTGTGTGTACTCACCTAGTTGAGGTTGCGGGGGTCGAGTCCGAGCTCCTGGTCCCGTGTGTGTCTGTGTGTGTGTCTGTGTGTGTGTCTGTGTGTGTGTGTCTGTGTGTGTGTCTGTGTGTGTCTGTGTGTGTCTGTACTCACCTAGTTGAGGTTGCGGGGGTCGAGTCCGAGCTCCTGGCCCCGCCTCTTCACTGATCGCTACTAGGTCACTCTCCCTGAGCCGTGAGCTTTATCATACCTCTGCTTAAAGCTATGTATGGATCCTGCCTCCACTACATCGCTTCCCAAACTATTCCACTTACTGACTACTCTGTGGCTGAAGAAATACTTCCTAACATCCCTGTGATTCATCTGTGTCTTCAGCTTCCAACTGTGTCCCCTGTGTCTGTGTGTGTCTGTGTGTGTGTCTGTGTCTGTGTCTGTGTCTGTGTGTGTGCACTGCCAGCACCTTCTGACTGTACATCAATAGAAACATAAGCAACATATAGTAACAATAGTATTAAACGCGCGCGTTTAATACTATTGTTACTATATGTTGCTTATGTTGCGCGTGTGTGTGTATATATATGTTTGTTTCCCTCTTTGTGGTTGTAAAGGGGTTCAGTCTGTATGTAGGTTGGGGGGGGGGGGGCTTGGAAGGATCAAGGATAGCTACAAGATCGCTGGATCATGTAACTCGGGTGTACGGGAAAGCTACAGATAGAGAGAGGAGGGGAGGTTGTGTGTGTATTCACCTAATTATAATCATCTTATTCTGGTTGCAAGGGTTGAGTCTCGGCTCCTGATCCCACCTCTCTGCTGGCCGTTACTGGTTTCACTCTCCTGCTACGTCAGCCCTCTCATTCTTATTCTTTGAGCTGTATATGGATTCTGTCTCTAGCCCCTCGCTGTCTAGGGCGTTCAACCTCCTTACCACTCTAAGGCTAAAGAAGTATTTCCTAACATCTCTGTGACTTAACTGTGCTTTTAGCTTCCAGCTGTGACCTCGGTTACCTGAGACCCACCTCTCACACTCTCCTTGTCGAACCTGTCAATTTCTCTGAGTATTTAGTGCTTCGTAAACGTGTCACCTGTGTGCGCGCGCGTGTGCGTAAATAAGAGACAGGTGTTAGGAAATATTTTCCCAGTCTCAAAGTATTAAGTGAAACGAATGTACACACGTACTTCTGGTATCACCAGTAAGAGCAGATGTTTAAGAGTGTCCCGTATTAAGATTATTCAGTCTCAAAACACCACTTATTCCCCATCGTTTTCGTCCCTCTTCCGTTTTCTTGCTGTAAGGCGACCCCGGGGGAAAACACACACTGTTGTTTTTATTAAGTTTCGGCTTTGTGTTGGATATGTTATCTGGCTGCTGCTGCTGATCTGTCTTTTGATTAAGACTACATATAGGCTAGTTACGAGAATGACTCACGCGTCGGTCTGGAGTTATACGACTGACCGCGAGTTCAAGTCCCACCCGTGGTGTGATTTAGTTACGGGAGGAGAAGCTAAGGTATTTGTAGCAGTGGTGTACGATTCCCTACTGAACTTTTAATAAGATATCAAGAATAGTGCAACAGTAGGCAGCCTGAGAATTGAAAGAGAGAGCACACTGGATAAGTAAAAATAATCATCTTGGAAGACTTTAACCAGTGGAAGAAAGAGTGAGGGGAAAAAAAAAGCTTCGTGAGCCAGCCAACATATCAAGATAACGACTCAAGCGACAGGAAGCGTTTAGCCTGCAAGACTAAATTTGGCCTTTTCCTTAACCGGCGATGGTGGTGTTGCTATAGTGATGGTATTTTGATGGTATGTGTGGGTGGCGTTAGTCTGATGTTTATTGTGTAAGTGATGGTAGCACATAGCATTGATGTCTGGCGGTGGTGGACGTAGTATCATTTCTGTACGTGGTGATAGTACTTGGTGCTGGCGATATATTTGGTGGTGGTACATGTGTGCGTTTTGGTGACACTGTACTTGGTGGTGTGGTGGTTACTCTTATCGCAGGCTCCAAGGCGAGGCACTCATCTACCTGACAGAATTTTAAGTCTGCTTGTTACTTCCAGGTGGCCCCTGGGCCTTCTTCACACCAAAAATTTACATCATACATCTCGGCGGTTTTCTTGCTTTTGTGTGTGTACTCACCTATTTGTACTCACCTATTTGTGGTTGCAGGGGTCGAGTCCTAGCTCCTGGCCCCGCCTCTTCACCGGTTGCTACTAGGCCCTCTCTCTCCCCGCTCCATGAGCTTTATCAAACCTCGTCTTAAAACTGTGTATGGTTCCTGCCTCCACTACGTCATTTTCTAGGCTATTCCACTGCCTTACAACTCTATGACTGAAGAAATACTTCCTACTATCTCTCTGACTCATTTGTGTCTTCAACTTCCAATTGTGGCCTCTTGTTTCTGTGTCCCCTCCCTGGAACATCCTGTCTTTGTCCACCTTGTCTATTCCACGCAGTATTTTATATGTCGTTATCATGTCTCCCCTGACCCTCCTGTCCTCCAGTGTCGTCAGGCCGATTTCCCTTAATCTTTCTTCATAGGACATTCCCCTTAGCTCTGGAACTAACCTTGTCGCAAACCTTTGTACTTTCTCTAGTTTCTTGACGTGCTTTATCAAGTGCGGGTTCCAAACAGGTGCTGCATACTCCAGTATGGGCCTGTGTGTGTGTGTGTGTGTGTGTGTGTGTGTGTGTGTGTGTGTGTGTGTGTGTGTGTGTGTGTGTGTGTGTGTGTGTACACGTACCTGTACTTTATCGCCCTGCCTCTCACCTTGCCTCTTGCCAGATTCACTCCCACCCATTCTCATGGGCTCTTGTCATATCTACTTTTAAAACTATATATCGAGTCTGTCACTACACCTTCGTCCAGTTCATTCCTAACATCCCTATGACTCACCTCTGTCTAACTTCCAAAAATGCCCTTGTGTACCTGTTTCCCCGCCCCTCAAATACACTATCTCTGTCTACTCCGTCAATTCTTCTCAGTGTTCTGTTCCGTAATGTCGTCAGGTTCATCTCCTTTAGGCTCTACTCTTAGCTAATTTTCCTTAACTGGAACAAGTTTCTTTGCATACCTTTGTACTTTCTCCAGTTTTCTAATATATTTTATTAGGTGCGGGTTTCATGCCGGTGCTGCATACTCCAAAATATGCTTGACATATGTTGTGTAAAGGGTCACGAATGACAGATTTCCGAAGGCTACTCTCACATTTGCCAAAGCATTGGTCAAAGAGGTTATTCGATTGTGAATTCAGTACCGTGGCCTAAACAATTTAAATATATATATATATATATATATATATATATATATATATATATATATATATATATATATATATATATATATATATATATATATATATATATATATAAAAATGTCGTGCCGAATAGGCAGAACTTGCGATCTTGACTTAAATAGCAAAGCTCATCTTGCCATAAAGGACAAGCGAAAATTTGTGTATGCAATAATTTCGCCAAAATCATTGTGAACCTAACGAAAAAAAAATATTTCACTGCGTTTGTTTGGTATTAAATTATTTTAAACAAATCTAAAATATATTTGGTTGGGTTAGGCTAAAATAAATTGTTCTTGTTATAATAAGGTTAGGTAAGTTTTCTAAGATTCTTTTGGTGCAAAATTAAATTTTTTTACATTAACATTAATGAAAAAAATATATCTTTAAATGTATAAGAGAAAATTTCAGAAAGGACTTAATTTTAAATGAGTTCTTGCTAAATGACCAGTTTTACATATTCGGCACGACATATATATATATGTGTGTGTGTGTGTGTGTGTGTGTGTGTGTGTGTGTGTGTGTGTGTGTGTGTGTGTGTGTGCGCAAAACAACCACTCTGAAAGAATAGAGAAATTCCAAGCGCTTTCGTGACTACTCACATTATCAAGGAACTATGAAAGCAAAGCATCCAAGGAAGCTATATAAGGGGTCTGGCCAACACCTCACTATCAGATCCCACAACTGTTAAACACCTGACGCGCGCCGGCCCAACTGGACAGATCCTTTGCACAACTCACCAACAAACTATTCTACCCAAGAAAATTTAAAAATTATTATTTGTCCAGTGTATTATTAAATTCTTCCCAAATTCTATTAATTATAAATGGATCTAATTTATATAAACCAAAGGAAATATTCATATTATTGTCAAAACTGCTTTTTATGAAACAAGATTCAATTATATTCCTGTCGACCATGGACTTGCTTGATACTACTTTCTCAACTTTTTGAAAATCAATTGGATGGTTAAAATCTCTTACGTGAATAAATAGAGCATTGGAATCTTGTCCAGTTCTAATGCTATATTTATGTTGTTTTAATCTTAGTTCGAGATTTTTGCCAGTTTGACCGTAATAAACTTTATCGCAAATTTTACAAGGAATCTTATAGACACATCCATCAGCATTTTGGGGGGAATTCTTTATCAAAAGTTTTTTTACTGTATCAAGATTTTTTAATACAACTTTAATATTAAAAGTCTTAAGAGAAGGCATATCAACCAAGTTTTCATGGTAAGGGAGAACCAACATATTTTTAGTTGAATAAGGCTGGTTGTCCCTTTTTGGATTGTAAAAAGTATTTCTAGCAACTTTAAAAGATTTATCAATTACATTTCTTGGGTATTTTAAATCATTACCTATTTCATAAATTTTGGATATTTCCTCATCTATGAACTCAGGACTACAAATTCGTTAAGCTCTCAAAAACATTGATGAGAAAACAGACAGTTTGACTCTATCTTGATGCGAAGAATAATAGTGGACATAGGAACAGTTATTTGTAGGTTTTCTGTAAATTTTAAATTTGAATTCATTATTACCCTTAATAATTAAAACATCTAGAAAAGGCAATGAGTTATTTTCTTCAAACTCAACAGTAAAGTTTATAGAATGGGCTAAGCTATTTAATTTTCCAAGGAAATGGTGTATATCTACATTTTTGGGCATAAGACACAAAATATCATCAACATATCTGAACCATTTAGCTCTATTAGGGAGGATTGTGTTAAGTAACCTTGTTTCAAAAAAAATCCATGTATAGGTTACTAAGAACAGGTGAAAGAGGATTTCCCATTGCCATACCAAACTTCTGAGTGTAAAACTTATCATTAAATACAAATTTTGCATCAACAATGCAAAGTTTAATAAGTTTAATGATAGTAGGAACTGGCAATGGTAAATCATAGTTAACGAGTTCCTCAGATAAGAAACTTAATAAATCATCAACAGGAACTTTCGTAAACAAGGAAGTAACATCAAAACTAACCATGTTAAAATCATTTAAGTCAGTCAAGGAGCTTAATTTATCAACCAAGTCTATGTTGTTTTTAACATTAAAGTTAGAAATACACCAGTTTAGACGCATATACGTATAAAGATACACAACATATCCCTCCAAACTGCCAATATCCCAAACCCCTCCTTTAAAGTGCAGGCATTGTACTTCCCATTTCCTGGACTCAAGTCCAACTATATGAAAATAACAATCCAACAGATCGTCAGGTCCCAAGTACCATTCGTCTCCATTCACTCCTATCTAACACGCTCACGCACGCTTTTATATATATATATATATATATATATATATATATATATATATATATATATATATATATATATATATATATATATATATATAAAATGTCGTGTCGAATATGTAAAACTGGTCAATTAGCAAGAACTCGTTTAAAATTAAGTCCTTTCTAAAAAATTCTCTTATACGTTTAAAGATATATTTTTTTCATTAATTTTGATGTAAAAATTTATAATTTTGCACCAAAAGAATCTTAGAAAACTTACCTAACCTTATTATAACAAGCGCAATTTATTTTAGCCTAACCCAACTAAATATATTTTAGATTTGGTTACAATAATTTAATACTAAACAAACACAGTGAAATATATTTTTTTCGTTAGGTTCAGAATGATTTTGGCGAAATAATTGCGTACACAAATTTTCACTTGTCCTATATGGCAAGATGAGCGTTGCTATTTAAGCCAAGATCACAAGTTCTGCCTATTCGGCACGACATATATATATATATATATATATATATATATATATATATATATATATATATATATATATATATATATATATATATATATATATATATATATATATATGTCGTGCCGAATATGTAAAACTGGTCAATTAGCAAGAACTCATTTAAAATTAAGTCCTTTCTAAAAATTTCTCTTATACGTTTAAAGATATATTTTTTTCATTAATATTAATGAAAAAATTTTTAATTTTGCACCAAAAGAATCTTAGAAAACTTACCTAACCTTATTATAACAAGCGCAATTTATTTTAGCCTAACCCAACTAAATATATTTTAAATACATTTACAGTAATTTAATACTAAACAAACACAGTGAAATATATTTTTTTCGTTAGGTTCAGAATGATTTTTGCGAAATTATTGCATACACAAATTTTCACTTGTCCTATATGGCAAGATGAGCGTTGCTATTTAAGCCAAGATCGCAAATTCTGCCTATTCGGCACGACATATATATATATATATATATATATATATATATATATATATATATATATATATATATATATATATATATATATATATATGTCGTACTAAATATGTAAAACTGGTCAATTAGCAAGAACTCATTTAAAATTAATTCCTTTCTAAAATTTTCTCTTATACGTTTAAAGATATTTTTTTATATATGTTAATGCAAAAATTAATAATTTTGTACAAAATAATCTTAGAAAATTATTGCATATACAAATTTTCGATTGTCTTATTCGGCAAGAAAAGCGTTGCTATTTAAGCCAAAATCGCACGAACGACACACACACACACACACACACACACACACACACACACGCACGCACACACACACACACACACACACACACACACACACACACACACACACTATGTATTACTAGGCTCTCGTTTGTATTTACGATGAATTTGGCCATTTTATTTTTGTATATCATAAGTAAGCTTTAAATATTACTGAAGTTCAGGGTTCCACAAAACCATAATTCAATCCCCGGTTGCACGAGAAAATTGAAGGGGTCAGAGTTCGCAAAATTACCCTCAGCAGATTGCAGCGTTGGTGGTCACATGTAGGTCATGCAAGACGTGCCTTGACCTTGAAGGTCAGGAGTGTGTGTGTGGTACAACACGCCATCCTTCCTACCTGCCAGCTTCCCCTCGCCCATTACTGCCACATAATTTCCCTCTACCCTCCCCCCTAAACATTTATAATTCCCTAAACATTAATCCTCTCCTATCCTTCATTCCACCCTAAATATTCTTCCCTTCCTAAATATTCTCCCCTACTTTCTCTCCTGAACATTTCTGCTCTCTCTCTCTCTCCCTCCTCTCTCTAAACATTACCATTTCCCTAGATATTCTTCTCTTTCCTCTTGCGCTAGCATTCCTTTCTCCTTCACAACATACGAGAAAGCGAGGGTAGCCCCGTGCGTGACAACACTCTTTATACACGAACAGCAGATGCCTATTTTATTTACCAGTCCGTGTTTATAAAGTTATGTTTGTGTTTTTGTATACCCAGGTCAGCAAGAGCTGCTTCTTTTTCTTTTGAGAGTAGAGATGATATCGAGTTTCCTGTTATTATTAGTATGATCTTCGCTTACTGATTCTTAAATGTTTATTCCCTAGTTTTGTAGGTGTTGTATCGTTCGGTTGGTAGTACAGGAAACTTTCAGCTTTTCATTTAATTCAGCAGGGTTTACCTGGAGTTTACCTAGGGAGGGTTTCGGGGGTCAACGCCTCTGCGGCCCGGTCTGAGACCAGGCCTCATGGTGGATCAGGGTCTGATCATCCAGGCTGTTACTGCTGGCCGCAGGGGTTAACGTTGTTTTCTATTTCAGAATATACAGTTGACCCTTGAACAATACTGGTTTGAACTTCGCCGGTCCACTTATATAAACACGGACTTTTTTCAATATATATATATATATATATATATATATATATATATATATATATATATATATATATATATATATAATTTTCGACAGAAAAAAAATGAAAAGGTATGTCATAAATTCATAAAATATATGTAGATACTACTTTATTTTATCGTTTGCTGCCATAAAATATACACAAATCTATTAAAAAGTTAAAATTGATCAAAACTTGCACACACAGTTACAGATGGACCAAGTTCCATTCACAGTCGAGGGAAATGTAAATATACGAAAAGATACAATATTGAATCATAAACAAATATAATTTTTTTGACACTATCTTTTCATTTTTGATGTCTAGTGTTGGTAATACATATAACATGTACAGTGTTTTGTATCATATAAGACAATACTGATGTAGGTACTGACGGACACATGATTCATCTTGTAAACAAACGACGTAAAACTTGCGGTATTGATAAATACAGTACTGTTCTGTAAATGTATTTTCTTTTCCTTATGATTTTCTTAATAACATTTTCTCTTCTCTAGCTTCCCCTCAAGGAACGTTCCTTGATGCTGGTGAGGGGCTCTTGATCTAGGGAATTTGATCTGTGCTCCGGTTCCCTGAATTACGCCTGAATACTTTCCACATTCCCCCCTCCCCTCCACAGGCGCTGCATAATGCTACGGGTTTAGCGCTCCCCCTTGATTATAATAATTTTCTCTAGCTTACTTTATAGTAACAATACTGTATATAATGAACATAACATACAAAAATATGTATTAATCGAATGTTAAGGCTTCTGGTCAACAGTAGGTTATTACTAGTTAAGGTTTCGGGGAGTCAAAAGTTATACTCTGAATTTTGAGTGCGCGGAGGGTCGGCGCCCCTAACCCCCCGCACTATTCAAGGGTCAACTGTATTTCATTGTTATGCCAGTAATTCAAAGAATTATGTGCACTTTTATTCATTCTACACATTACCATTCACGGGCGACGCAATATTAAGTACAATACTTGTGCGACTGACATAAGACAGTAGTAATAGTAAACTTCCTCGGTTTGTATGTGTACCTAGATCTGCTTGCAGGAGTCCAGTCATAGCTCTGCTTCACTCGCCTCGCATTGCTGATTCCTGGTCTTAAAAATCCGATTATATCTATTCCTGAGATTCAGTATGGTGGTTATCTTCACCTCTTTATTTCCCTTCACTTCATCTACCTCGTTCCTTTTACTGTTCCGAAACTGAAAAAAGTATACATATATTGGTTGACATCCCGGTGGCTCATCTGTCTGTATATGCCATTTATATCCCGTTGCTCTCCCTCCTTGCATCTCCAGCATCCTGTCCCAATCATCTCTGTCAAGTACCTAGTATATTTTTTTTATGTGATCAACATTTTCCCCATTGGTCATTATCTCTTGGGTTGTTAATTATCCCTTCGTATTACATATACCTCAAGGACTGGGCCGCTGGGGCGTTGACCCCAGGAACACCCTGTAGGTAGACTCCAGGTAAATAACGTCTGTATCTTCTTCAGATTTTTATATATTGGAACAGTTGCAGGTTCCATGCTGGTGCTGCGTACTCCAAGTTGGGCCTGATATAAATTGTGTATGTCATTAGTAATTTTTGGTTAATGTTCACAGTTGCAGGTTTTAGGTTAGCTTACTAAATAGTTCTGTATGTTAGACAATTACCTTTTACTTTTAGCCTTAGCATCGTTACTTTTTGTAAGTCGTGTTCTGTATCTGTTCTTTGTATTCTCTTTCCAAGTTGCTGGTGTGAACCTGTATCTTGCTTCCATATCTTGAGCAACACCTGTCATCCCGTGTACTGGCTGTCCTATCATTTTCACTGTACCGCTCTTATGGTCACACTAATAAGTCTTGAGTAATTCCATCTCTTACAGATTAATGAATCTCTGCTCATAGTCACATGTCTCGATTTGCGTTAGGTTGGATTGTCGTGTATCAATAAAAATGAACCAGTTATAACATAACACAACGTTAATATACGAAATATAAAGTGAAGATTAAAAGTTTTGAAATATGAATAGGAAACGGGAACCTACCGAACGCACTAGAAAATAGTCAGGTAATCACTCTAGACTGGTGAACAGTCACCTCTTTTAGTATCATAGCAGCAGGGAAATAATTATTGTAATTAAGAAGATGGATGGCCCGTATAACCACACGGTCCTACTGCTTTTTTAAATCATGTGTATACGTGTGGTTTTCCATTATTGCCTCCATCAGTTTTCCTACATGTTTATGATACCTCGTGGGATTCCCGGTTCTCAGTCATTTTCTTCATGATTAAAGTCTCCCAGGATAAGTAATTTTGTCATCGTTTTGTTTGCTCTTTGTTCAGTGCACGCATGCATGCGTGCGTGCATGCGTGTCTTCTGTTCATACGTAAGTGCGTGTGTATGGTGTGGCAGACTGGGTCACGGACTCCCTGATCAAATGTCAGTACGGTAGCTTTTGTTGCTATAACGGGAATTTGAATCACAGGCCATTGTATACTGGGGCAGTGAGCTGGGGGAGAGGGTGAAGGGAGGTAAAGTATTTGTTGGGACTGAGAACAGGAGTGGGATGGGGTTAAGGGGAGGTGAAGGAATGGAGGTTAAAGAGAGAGATTGGTTGTGGTTTAGTAGAGAGAAAATGCTGATATTAGGAGAAGGGGGTTGAGCTTGAGGGAGTTTAGTTTTTGTAGACTGTTATGAAGAATAAAAGTCGATACACTGGCTGCATCACTTCGCAAATAATCCGCACTTACGAGAGGAAACTTGTGACGATGTTTCGGTTCATCCTGAACCATTGTCAAGTCACAACAAAGAGAGGAAAAAAAGCAGAGAAGAGTAGAAGACAGAACTGTAAGAGGTCTTCCCAACCTGTCTTCTGGTTTTCTCTGTTTTCTCTAGCTCATTTGTAACATGACAGTGGTCCAGGATGAACTGAAATATCGTCATAAGTTTCTTTTAAGTCTACCTGGAAGTCATTCCGGGGATCAGCGCCCCCGCGGCCGGGGTCCATGACCAGGCCTCCCGCTGGATCAGGACCTGATCAACGAGGCTGTTACTGCTGGCCGCACGTAGTCCGACGTACGAACCACAGCCCGGCTGATACGGCACTGACTTTAGGTATCTGTTCTGCTGCCTCTTGAAAACAGTTAGGGGTCTATTGGTAATTCCCCTTCTGGCTGGTGGGAGGCTGTTGAACAGTCTTGGGCCCCGGACACGTATGTGTTTTCTCTTAATGTACTGATTGCGCCCTTACTTTTCAGTGTGGGTATGTTGCATCGCTTGCCAAGTCTTTTGCTTTCGTAGGGAGTGATTTCTGTGCGCAGATTAGGGACTAGTCCCTCTAGGATTTTCCAGGTGTAGATTATGATGCGCCTTGCTTACGCTGCAGTGAGTACAAGTCAAGTGCTTCCAAGCGTTCCCAGTAGTTAAGGTGTTTGGTAGAACTTATACGTGCAGTAAAGGTTCTCAGTACATTCTCTAGATCTGCAATTTCACCTGTTTTAAATGGAGATGTCAATGTACAGCAGTATTCCAGCCTAGAGAGAAGTGATTTAAAAAGGATCATCATTGGGTTGTCTTGAATGGTCTCATTATCCATCCCATCAGTTTCCTCACAGATGTGATAGTGGCACTTTTGTGATCCTTGACGGTGAGATCCTCAGACATTACCACACCCAGGTCCTTCACATTACTTTTCGCTCTGTTGTGTGATTAGAGTTTGTAGTATATTCAGTTCTAGTTATTATTTCCTCCATTTTTCCATAACGGAGTAGTTGGAACTTATCTTCATTGAACATCACATTGTTCGCCGTTGCTCATTGGAAAACTTGGTTTATATCTTCTTGGAGATTTACCTTGTACTCAATTGATGACACTCGTGCAGATCCTAGTATCGTCTGCAAAGGATGATACAGCGCTATGATTTACATCTCTGTCAATGTCTGATGTTAGGAGTGCGAGTTGTTTGTGAATAGACCGTTGATGGGTTTTTTTTTCTTCGCCGGTACTCTTCCGGCCCGGGTTTTTTCCAAGTGGTGACCCGGCCTTGGCTCCCTATCTGGGGAGTGTCTCTAGACCTAAGTCTCCCATGGGAGGAGGTAAAAGTACCCCCTCATCTTTGGGACCAAGTGTCCCCAGGCCTAGCCACAGTCCCCGCCCTCACGGCGCTCGCAGGGAGAAGCTAGGCCTCTGGTCTGCCATCTACCCCGCCCCAAAGGGGCTCGTGGGGATGGCAGTCTTGTGAGGTGCAGGTGGTAGCAAGCTCAGGCTCAATTGTTGGCGGTGAAAGTATAGTTGTGCAGAGATCCACTACTTGTTAAATATATATATATATATATATATATATATATATATATATATATATATATATATATATATATATAAATCAACTCTGCACGTTAGAAAAAATGAGAAACCCCCTGGGAGATATAAAACAAGAAAATAAAGAAGTGGCTGTAATATGTAGTCCTACGAGAGTCTATATTTCTTGCTGTGTTTATACCTCCAACTGGGTTCTTCAATTACCATTGGCTAGTATTCATCACAAGGCCATCAATATACATTAGATAATACATATACTGCACTCACATATACGCTTCTGATATCTTTGAAAATTTTCTCCTATATAATGGAGGCCTAAAACGTGCGTCTCTTGTTACCAGTAGTTTATGGAATATGATTTTGTGAGGAAATAGAAGAATACTTTTGGACAGCTGGCACTTCGCTTCATTCGAATATTGCAGATTGAAAATCGTCAAGAGATCCAAGTGACTCCACTCTCCCGAATAGTGCTATTCCGGGGAAAAAAATATCCATTACTGTGTCTGATCAACAGTGAGCGTTTTGAACATGCAAACATATGTGAAACTTTATCAGCTGACGAACATCCCAAAACATGATTTCATCAGTTACAGGTCACTGTTAACTTACTATACCTGTTATAGCATGTTTCCAGCCACTGGCACCAACGGAGACGAATTACATGTTCTTGTGGAAGCTGTTTGTTTACTACCTTTATTATATACTCAGTTATTTCCAACGCGTCTGCATTGTTTAATGCATGTATGCTTCACTTTTTTGTTGAACACTTTTGTGCAAAAATGCTTCTGATAAAAGAATATAGAAGTCTTCAAAAGGGAACTAGGCAAGTGCCAACATGAGATGTCTGATTTCATTGCCCCTGCTGTGAGGGTAATTTAGGTGACTACGGCTGTTAAATTAGTATAGTAAAAAATGAGAACTATTAAAAAACAGTAACGAGCAGCACGTGAAGGAAGTAGCGGGTGTGGTTTGTTGAAATTGACCGGAGGAGAGAGGCGGGAACGAAACTGGTATAACGGCACGCTGACCGTGACTCGTCCTGCTAGTCACTCAGCAGTTTCATGCTACTCGGTGCCTTATGGTGTGGCCTTGCATGTTTCTCAGTAAGCTTTTTCTTTTCCTCTGTGAAGAATCTGCTCAAATGTCATCGTAGCTTCCCTCAAGAGAACCTACTCTTATGTTCCCGTGCTTTTAGGAATAATTGGGTCACAGTGCACTCAAGACACTTGCTGTCGTGGTTTAACGTGTCGTTGAAAGTGTGCCGGGTGTGAGCGTATCCTTCTAGAATACAAGTGAACACAGGTTGCTGGGAATGTGAGGTAATAGCATGGTGATGGTATAACTAGGCAAGCGTAGATGACACACCTCTCCTTCGCCATGCACCAATGGTTTAACATTAAGAGAGCCTCGCAACATGTTAATTACTTTCATGTAATGTAGTTGTATTGAAGATTATTTGGTGAGGACAAGGTTGTGGCAGGACTAACGAAGTGAGTTAAGGATGGATCTAGCTTGGGCGGTATTGGCATGGCAACCACCTGGGCACCTCCTGGGGCTGCCTGCCGCTGGCAGCCCCCGGGGCCGTGCAGGACCAATTACACCAGCTCCCTGCTCCTAGTGGCGGGCCGCCGCCGGTAACGGACGCACGGTCAAGTTTTTGTGGAGGCCAGGAAAGGTTCCAGCCGCCCCACCTGGAATGAATGGCGTTGGGTAGGCTGCGGGGGTCATGTACCAGCATGCTTCCTACCACCACTCACCCTCGTCTCCCCATACACTGGTGTTGAGCACCACACATGCATTGTCCCGTCTTTGTGAAGGAGAGTTGTGTGAAGTGGGCGGGTGTTTTTAGAGTTGCAAGTAAAGAGGCAAGTCAGGACCTCCGCGGGCACAGGTCCTCTCTGATTGACAACACTTAATTAACAGGGTAAGGATGTGAAGCACAACAGTGAGATACAAAAAGCATTACATAGTCTGCTGCGTCAAGGACGTTGGCCAAGCACCGCCTACTGCAGGCACTCCACAGGTGGGCTGCAGGGAGCACCTTCATACTACACAGTAATGCTTCGCTCATGTTCTCCACTTGAGCGGCCCCAGAGAAAAAGATATGATTTGTATGTTGGTCTAGTAAAAGCGGCTGTGAAGCACACATGTTGAAGAAGACATGCATGTACTCCTACACATGTTGACCTTTAATGGGCTTTTATGCTGCTGTATACCGGGGTTCCGTATTGCTGTGATGATGGTTAAGGTCTCTTTCTCTTGATGCTAGGCATGTTCACCCACAACTGTTACACTGATAATGAGTGCTCACTCTCCCCTTGATGTCAGGCACACATTCTTGTTCACCCACACAAACCGCTTGTCAAGACCATTTTACTACAGTATATACATATTTGAAAAGTTTGTGATAGATGTTGATGGCTAAATGATCCAGCATTTAGATTTTTGCTTTGGACGTACAATTCTTCATCGTGACTGCAGATACAACCTGGTGAATCCTGCTGTAGGAACTTGACCAGTCATTGTTCAGCGACGTTAGTTTCTTCATTAGTAATTGTGGGAGGTTCACATCTGACATTAAAACGTGAACAGTTAGTTTTATGAGTGGATGAGGCAGGCAGTAAGGTGGCATGGCCCACCTTGTATGCATATTTCAGCTCAGAATTAAAGTAAGTTAGAAAATGCCTCAAATCGCTCAGAAATTTCGAGATAGGCCGGCTTGTACAGATCTGTCATTTCAGGAGAGCCTTCATCACCGGAGAGATGTGGATGGCCTTACTGTTGTGTACAAGCCCATTGTTACCAAGGTACTAAACTGGGCTCCATTCCTCAGACAGCGAGAAGTGAGCTTTTACATACCAGCAGCTAGCCACACTGCTGCTGTTGGCCTAGTTAGCAGCCTCTCTCCTTACTCTCCTCCTGTTGATGCAGTGCCTCACTGAGAGACGCTTGTGCCTCTTGTACTTAGCAGACGTAGGATTAAGCCTCTGCCTGTCCATGCTCTGAATGACCCATGCGGATTTAACAATTACTATAAATAAAAATGTCTATGATTGTATTAGTGTTATATATAAACACTGGTCTATGAGAAGTAAGGAAGCACTTACCTGGACCTGGAGGTTACCTGGAGGTTATTCCGGGGATCAACGCCCCCGCGGCCCGGTCCATGACCAGGCCTCCCGATGGATCAGGGCCTGATCAACTAGGCTGTTACTGCTGGCAGCACGCAGTCCAATGTACGAGCCACAGCCCGGCTGATCCGGCACTGACTTTAGGTATCTGTCCAGCTCTCTCTTGAAGGCAGCCAGGGGCTTATTGGCAATTCCCCTAATGCTTGATGGGAGGCTGTTGAACAGTTTTGGGCCCCGGACACTTATGGTGTTTTCCCTTAGTGTACCAATGGCGCCCCTACTTTTTATTGGGGGCATTTTGCATCGCCTACCCAGTCTTTTACTGTCGTAGGGAGTGATTTCTGTGTGCAGATTTGGGACCATTCCTTCCAAGATTTTCCAAGTGTAGATTATGATATATCTCTCCCTCCTGCATTCCAACGAGTACAAGTCAAGTGCTCCCAAGCGTTCCCAGTAGTTAAGGTGCTTGACGGAACTTATACGTGCAGTAAAGGATCTCTGTACACTCTCTAGATCTGCGATTTCACCTGCTTTGAATGGAGATGTTAATGTACAGCAGTATTCCAGCCTAGAGAGAACAAGTGATTTGAAAAGGATCATCATTGGCTTGGCATCTCTCGTTTTGAAATTTCTCATTATCCATCCTATCATTTTCTAAGCGCGTGCGATCGTGGCACTGTTGTGATCCTTGAAAGTGAGATCCTCAGACATTACTACTCCCAGGTCCCTTACATTATTTTTCTGCTCTGTTGTATGGCCGGAGTCAGTAGTGTACTCTGTTCTAGTTATTATCTCCTCCAGTTTTCCATAACGGAGTAGTTGGAATTTGTCCTCATTGAACATCATATTGTTTACCGTTGCCCACTGGAAAACTTTGTTTATATCTTCTTGGAGGTTAACCGCGTCCTCAGCAGATGACAGCCTCATGCAGATCCTAGTATCATCTGCAAAGGATGATACGGTGCTGTGGTGTATATCTCTGTCTATGTCTGATATGAGGATAAGGAATAAGATGGGGGCGAGTACTGTGCCTTGTGGAACAGAGCTCTTCACTATGGCAGCCTCCGATTTAACTCTGTTGACCACTACTATTTGTGTTCGATTTGTTAGGAAGTTGAAGATCCATCTCCCCACTTTCCCAGTTATTCCTTTAGCACGTATTTTATGGGCTATTATGCCATGATCGCATTTGTCAAATGCTTTTGCAAAGTCTGTGTATATTACATCTGCATTCTGATTTTCTTCCAGTGCATCCAAGACCATGTCATAGTGATCCAGTAGTTGTGAGAGGCAGGAGCGACCTGCCCTGAACCCATGTTGCCCCTGGATTGTGCAGATTTTGGGAATCCAGGTGATTTGCAATCCTGCTTCTTAGCACTCTTTCAAAGATTTTTATGATGTGGGACGTCAGAGCTATTGGTCTATAGTTCTTAGCTAATGCTTTGCTGCCACCTTTATGGAGTGGGGCTGTATCCGTTGTTTTAAGTGACTGTGCAATTTCACCCATGTCCAAGCTCCTCCTCCATAGTGTACTTAGGGCACGCGAGAGGGGTTTCTTGCAGCTCTTAATGAAAACAGAGTTCCACGAGTCTGGGCCCGGGGCTGAGTGCATAGGCATGTTGTCAATGGCTTTTTCGAAATCTATCGGAGTTAGGGTAATGTCGGAAATCTGGCATACATTTATGGAGTTTTGAAAGCAAAATGAAACAAAGTTAAGAGAGATCTGTATGCTTCTGTCTCGGAGAACCTCTTCAGATGAAGAGGTTCTCTGAGGCAGAAATGATCGTATCTGCTTTTTTTTTTTTTCCAAAGCTCTTTCTTTATGTACGTGTGCACTCACCTGTGTGACTGCAGGGGTCAATTCGACGCTCCGATACTGGGTTCATCTTCTCCTGGCTTCGAGAGCTTATTGTACCTCTTCTT
The DNA here is from genome assembly GCF_038502225.1 of Cherax quadricarinatus. Lineage (NCBI taxonomy): Eukaryota > Metazoa > Arthropoda > Malacostraca > Decapoda > Parastacidae > Cherax > Cherax quadricarinatus. The sequence goes on along the minus strand of NC_091312.1, from coordinate 5,890,512 downwards.
TAAGCTGTGCATTGAGTCTGCCTCTATCACTCTGTCAAGGATGTTCCACTTCCTGACCACTCCAAAGCTGAAGAAAAGGAATCCTAACATCCCTGTGACCCATTTATGTTCTAAACTTCCGCTGTGCCCTCGTCCCTATTTTCCGTCTCTTAAACAGTGTGTCCCTGTCTGTTCTGTCAGTTCTTCTGAGCACTTTGCACATCTTTATCATATCATTCCTAGTCTTTCTGTTCTCTAATGCTATCAAGCTTTGCTCCTTCAACGTTTCTCGTAGCTCATACCCCCTTAGCTTTGGGAATAGTCTCCTTGCAAACTTCTGAATTTAGTCCAGTTTCTTGGCATGCTTGATCAGATGTGGGGTTCCATACTGGTGCTTCATACTCTTAATATGGGCCTGACGTGTCATACATAGTGTGAATAACTCCTTCCTTAGATTTGCCAGACGCACGTTCGCTGTGGCAGTTATTTGGATGATGTGCCCCTCAGGTGATACGCTCGGTTCAGTGCTCACCCGAGGTCTTCCTAGTCCTCGCTTGTTGTATTCTCATTAGTTTCACATCGTCTGCGAACAGGGACACCTCTGACCCTGTCTCTTCCATTATGTCGTTCACATACTCGAGAACTAGTACAGGTCCCAGTATTGATCCTTGTGAAACCTCACTCGTCACATGCGCCCATTCTGACATCTCTTATAGGACAATCACTCGTTCCCTTCCTGTTAAATATTCTTTAATCCATTGTAGTGCCTTTCCTGTTATTCTTACCTCCTGCTCTAGTTTTTTTTTATCAATCTCTTGTATGTATGTATGTTTATATGTATTACGTATGTGATAACACTTAGGCATATCTATTACAACAAAAAAGACCATTAGGAAAACCCCCCATTTAGTGCCAAATGCCAACAGTAAGCCACAGCTTACACTATAGACGTGAAATCATTCATTGTTGTCCAGTATGTCAAATACTATTGGGGTGGCCACTGTGGAGTCTGCACACTATGATGAACAAACCTTCCCTCAATGATAATGAACACTCGCTCGAGTACATTGTTTTTATTTTGTTTTTTTTTCTCTTTTTTTTCATTACTTAAATTAATTTGATATTTAGCACATGTTAAACATCTGATTTTGTACAGTCCCTGATGATGGAGTAAAGTTAACTTATAGTCATGAACAAATGATGTGTAATATAGCAGTGCTGGTTTTCACCTTTCGTGTAAGACCTGATTCCCAAGGTATTCTTTTGTCGCTGGTTATGCATATATATATATATATATATATATATATATATATATATATATATATAACACGTCGGCCGTTTCCCACCGAGGCAGGGTAACCCATAAAGAAAGAAAAAAAACATTCATCATTCAACTTTTTCACCATCACTCATACATAATCACTGTATTTGCAGAGGCGCTCAGGTACGACAGTTTAGATGTCCCTCGAAAATGACAATATCCCAGACCCCTCCTTTAAAGTGCAGGCATTGTATTTCTCATTTCTAGGGCTCAAGTCCGGCTAACCGGTTTCCCTGAATCCCTTCACAAAATATTATCCTGCTCACACCTCAACAGCTCGTAAGGTCCCAAAAGCCATTCGTCTCCATTCACTTCTATCAACACGCTCACGCATGCTTGCTGGAAGTCCAAGTGTCAGTAGGGTTACTAAATTCCTAATGTAATATACTTGTGTAGTATATCGCAAGTTGTATCACCCATATTATATATATTTAGGATCCCTTCAGCTAGGCTCAGTGGCTAGTTTGTGACGTCACCAGGTTATGCCCATGTGAGTAGGGTATGAGTGGTCCCGCCCTCACTCCGTCCTCAGGCACAGACAAGAACAGGTAGGCTGGGCTATCTCCCCTTACGACTCTGCCAATATAGCGTTACTACCCAACCAAGTGTGTATTACTTCAACCGTCATATCTCCAAGGAATCCCACGCAATACAAACCCCTCGCCCACAAAACCTCCTTTACCCCCTCCCTCCAACCTTTTCAAAGACGACCCCAACCCCGCCTTCCTTTCCCTACAGATTTATATGCTCTCCAAGTGATTCGACTTTGTTCCATTCTCTCTGAATGGCCAAACCCCCTCAACAACCCCTCTTTAGCCCTCAGACTATTATTTTTAGTAATTTCACACCTCCTCCTAATTTCCACACTACATATTCTCTGCATAATACTTACACCACACATTGACCTTAGACACGACATCTCCACTGCCTCCAGCCTCCTCGCTGCAGCATTTACAATCCATACTTCATACCCATATAAGCCATATAAGAGTGTTGGTACTACTATACTCTCATACATTCCCTTCTTTGCCTCCATGGATAACGTTCTTTGTCTACATAGATATCTAAATGCACCACTCACCTTTTTTCCTTCATCAGTTCTATGGTTAACCTCATCCTTCATAAACACATCCACCGACAAGTCAACTCCCAAATATCTGAAACATTCACTTCTTCCATACTCCCTCCAGTGTGAAATCCAATTTTTATTTATCTAAATCGTTTGATACCCTCATCACCTTACTCTTATCACCCTCCTATAGCCACAAACTCCTGCCCCACATTCTAATACTGTATTTTTGAAACTACCCCAACCCTCTTCAACCTCTTCTCCCCCCCATCCCCCCCACTACTCATACTTGCACTATCCCGCCTTTCTGCCAACAGTTGCTTATATCTCGCCCTAACTTCCTCCTCCCTTATTTTATAAACTTTCACCTCTCTTTTGCATGCTGTTGCCATATTTCTTTTGTTCCATCTACCTCTTATTCTAACTGTAGCTGCAACTAAATAATGATCTGGTATATTCGTGCTCCTCTATAAACATGTACATCCTGAAGCCGACCCTTCAACCTTTTATCCACCAGTACATAATCTAACAAACTACTTTCATTACATGCTGTATTGTTTCTTGTATACTAATTTATCCTCTTTTTCATAAAATACGCATTAATACCAAAATTCTTTCTGCACATGGTTCAATTAAAAACTCTCCGTTTTCATTTACCCCTGGCACCCCAAATTTACCCACTCATAACATTTTTACCCACTTTAGCATTGAAATCCCCAACCACAAGTGTATGTGTGATTTCTCACATTACCAAGGAATAATGTGATAATGTGAGAAATCACGAAAGTGATTAGAATTTTGCTATTTTTTTCACAGCGGTTGTTCTGCATATTGTTATATCACCTGTTTAATTTGAGTGTGTGTGTGTGTGTGTGTGTGTGTGTGTGTGTGTGTGTGTGCGTGCGTGCGTGCGTGCGTGCGTGTGTGTGTGTGTGTGTGTGTGTGTGTGTGTGTGTGTGTGTGTGCGTGCGCGCGTGTGTATGTGTGCGTGCGTGTGTGTTACCATTTTGTCCTAGACACATGTCGATTAGACACTAGGCCTGTAGTGTGTGTGTGTGTGTGTGTGTGTGTGTGTGTGTGTGTGTGTGTGTGTATGTGTGTGTGTGTGTGTGTGTGTGTACTTACCTAGTTGTACTCACCTAGCTGAGGTTGCAGGGGTCGAGTCCAAGCTCCTGGCCCCGCCTCTTCACTGGTCGCCACTAGGTCACTCTCCCTGAACAATGAGCTTTATCGTACCTCTTGCTTAAAGCTATGTATGGATCCTGCCTCCACTACATCGCTTCCCATACTATTCCGCGTCCTGACTACTCTGTGGCTGAAGAAATACTTCCTAACATCCCTGTGATTCATCTGTGTCTTCAGCTTCCAACTGTGTCCCCTTGTTGCTGTGTCCAGTCTCTGGAACAACCTGTCTTTGTCCACCTTGTCAATTCCTCTCAGTATTTTGTAAATCGTTATCATGTCCCCCCTCTCTCTCCTGTCCTCCAGTGTCGTCAGGTTGATTTCCCTTAACCTCTCCTCGTAGGACATACCTCTTAGCTCTTGAACTAGTCTTCTGGCAAACCTTTGCAATTTCTCTAGTTTCTTTACATGTTTGGGTAGGTGTGGGTTCCAAACTGGTGCCGCATACTCCAATATGGGCCTAACATACACGGTGTACAGGGCCCTGAACGACTCCTTATTAAGATGTCGGAATGCTGTTCTGAGGTTTGCCAGGCCCCCATATGCTGCAGCAGTTATTTGGTTGATGTGCGCTTCAGGAGATGTGCCTGATGTTATACTCACCCCAAGATCTTTTTCCATGAGTGAGGTTTGTAGTCTCTGGCCCCCTAGACTGTACTCCGTCTGCGGTCTTCTTTGCCCTTCCCCACTCTTCACGACTTTGCACTTGGTGGGATTGAACTCCAGGAGCCAATTGCTGGACCAGGTCTGCAGCCTGTCCAGATCCCTTTGTAGTTCTGCCTGGTGTGTGTGTGTGTGTGTGTGTATGTGTATGTGTGTGTCTGTGTATGTGTGTCTGTGTATGTGTGTGTGTGTGTGTGTGTCTGTATGTGTGATTATGTGTGTGTGTGTGTGTGTGTGTGTATGTGTGTGTATATGTACTCACCTATTTGTGGTTGCAGGGGTCGAGTCATAGCTCCTGGCCCCGCCTCTTCACCGACCGCTACTAGGTCCTCTCTCTCCTTGCTCCATGAGCTTTATCATACCTCGCCTTAAAACTATGTATGGTTCCCGCCTCCACCACTTCACTTTCTAGGCTATTCCACGGCTTGACCACTCTATGACTGAAGAAATACTTCCTAACATCCCTTTGATTCATCTGAGTCTTCAACTTCCAAATGTGACCTCTTGTGTCGGTGTCCCATCTCTGGAACATCCCGTCTTTGTCCACCTCGTCTATTCCGCACAGTATTTTATATGTCGTTATCATGTCTCCCCTGACCCTCCTGGCCTCCAGTGTCGTCAGGCCGATTTCCCTCAACCTTTCTTCGTAGGACAATCCCCGTAGTTCTGGGAGTAGTGTGTGTGTGTGTGTGTGTGCATGTACTCACCTAATTGTGGTTGCAGGGGTCGAGACTCAGCTCCTGGCCCCGCCTCTTCACTGATCGCTACTGGATCCTCTCTCTCTCTGCTTCCTGAGCTTTGTCATACCTCTTCTTAAAACTATGTATGGTTCCTGCCTCCACTACTTCACTTGCTAGGCTATTCCACTTGCTGACAACTCTATGACTGAAGAAATACTTCCTAACGTGTGTGTGTGTGTGTGTGTGTGTGTGTGCGTGTGTGTGTGTGTATATATATATAATGTTTATATATATTATATATAAATGCTTATATTTTAACAATCGGCCGTCTCTCACCGAGGCAAGGTGACCCAAAAAGAGAAAATCCCCAAAAAGAAAATATTTTCATCATTCAACACTTTCACCTCACTCACACATAATCACAGTTTTTGCAGAGGTGCTCAGAATACATCAGTTTAGACGCATATACGTATAAAGATACACAACATCCCTCCAAACTGCCAATATCCCAAATTCCTCCTTTAAAGTGCAGGCATTGTACTTCCCATTTCCAGGACTCAAGTTTGGCTATATAGAAATAACCGGTTTCCCTGAATCTCTTCACTAAATATTACCCTGCTCCCACTCCAACGGCTCGTCAGGTCTCAAATACTATTCGTCTCCATTCCTATCTAACACGCTCATACACGCTTGCTGGAAGTCCAAGCCCCTCGCCCACAAAACCTTTACCCCCTCCCTCCAACCTTTTCGAGGACGACCCCTATCCTGCCTTCCTTCCCCTACAGATACGCTCTCCATATCATTCTGCTTTGATCCATTCTCTCTATATGACCAAACCACCTCGACAACCCCTCTTCAGTCCTCTAATACTTTTATCAACTCAACACCTTCTCCTGATTTCCACACTCTGAATTTTCTACATAATATTTACACCACACATTGCTCTTAGACAGGACATCTCCACTGCCTCCAATCGCCTCCTCGCTGCAGCATTTACCACCCAAGCTTCACACACATACAAGAGTGTTGGTACTACTATGCTTTCATACATTCCCTTCTTTGCCTCTATAGATAACTTTTTTGTCTCTACATATACCTCAACACGCCACTCACCTTTTTACCTTCATCAATTCTATGATTAACCTCATCCTTCATAAATCCATCCGCTGACACGTCAACTCCCAAGTATCTGAAAACATTCACTTCTTCCATACTCCTCTCCAATTTGATATCCAATTTT